>NW_027639937.1:0-520227 GCF_949606895.1 Notothenia rossii
CATCTACCTTCTCTCCCCACCCCGATACCAGCGCGTGCCTGCTGTAAAAGGCAGGTGCACGGGCTCTCACTTCCACTAACTCTGAGCCTGGCTCCCGAGCAGCACGTTCTCCCCGGCAGTCCGCCAGCAGATGAAAAACACCCACCTCTCCGCCTCTTCCGAGGGACGAGGGAACCGCGCGGGGGGGTCTGCTGGAGGTTCCTGCCGGGTGCTCCGTACTGCGTTTCACCGGGACCTGGCTCGAAAAACTCGGAACTCTGACTCCAGTGCGGTGTGGCGGTCTCGCCCTGGCCGTCCACCGTGCGCCTCCGGGTACCTGACTCCCCTGCCTCCTCCGGGGGCAGGTGCGAGGGGTTCAATGCCTCCTCCCCCCGCTGCGGCGAAAGCCGGAGCGGGACGGAGCGCCCGGAGGTACTGTTACCCCCACGTTTTGTACCCAAAACTGTCTTGTGAGTTCGTGGCAGAACCATGAAACAAAAAACAATCAATGTATCGGACCCATCGCCAGTCGCGTTGGTGCGGAGGTGGGACCATTTTAACCAGGTGGTAACCCAAGTCCTCCCCTTGGTCCGTGTTCCCTGCATTGAAGCATCGGACCCATGGTTGCAATCAGCAGTTGGCTAACGCATATAAACGGAGAAACAGAAAACCATTTAAATAGAATTCATTGTGTGTGTTTTTGGAAGGATGTTGACCGAATGCCCGGTGTGCAGCCTCCGCTATCTGGCTTTGAATAAGCACCTTAAGCACAAACATGCAGTGCGGAACCTGGATGAAAGAGGCATCATTCTTAAAATGGCCAGTGGTAGAATAAATGTTCGGACCAAACCTTGTCCCATCACAGGGTGTTCGTATGCTGGGAGGAAACTACACCGTCATGTAACTCGTGACCACCCTGAGTTCTCCCGAGATGAGGCACATCAGGTCATGGCAAGGCTGAAGCATAGTGTGGCCCTGCAGTTGCTCCATGACCTCCGAGAGACTAATCCCATCATTGGAATGGCTACATCATTGGATATAGACAATGAGGAGGAATACCCGGTGCACCCTCCACCCTTCTCCCCACATACCGAGTGTGACGAAGAGGACTGCATGCAGGTGAGGCTGGACAATGTGGCATTGAGGGCTCAGAAGGATGCCCTCATTTATGAGGTGAAGACCCTGCGCTCCAGGCTAAAACAGGGTCTAAAACCCAGGAAGCAGAATGCCACTGCTGCTCTGCTTGAGGAAGACGAAGAATGTATACGATTTAAGGGCGTAGCAATCCCAAGTACCCCCGACATGAACTCAGTAGCCTCCGGCAGCAATACCCCTCTCAAGACCCCGGTGAAGACTGTCATGCGGTCCATAGAAGCCTCTGCGAGTGAGACCCCCCTCAAGTCTGTGATGCGGTCCCCAGAAGCCTCCGGAAGCAAGACCCCGGTGAAGACTGTCATGCGGTCCGACAAAGCCTCCGGAAGCAAGACCCCGGTGAAGACTGTCATGCGGTCCGACAAAGCCTCCGGAAGCAAGACCCCGGTGAAGACTGTCATGCGGTCCGACAAAGCCTCCGGTAGTGAGACCCCTCTCAAGTCTGTGATGCGGTCCCCAGAAGCCTCCGGAAGCAAGACCCCAGTGAAGACTGTCATGTGGTCCCCAGAAGCCTCCGGTAGTGAGACCCCAGTGAAGACTGTCATGCGGTCCATAGAAGCCTCTGCGAGTGAGATCCCTCTCAAGTCTGTGATGCGTTCCCCAGAAGCCTCCGGAAGCAAGACCCCAGTGAAGACTGTCATGTGGTCCCCAGAAGCCTCCTGTAGTGAGACCCCTGTATGCCAGAAGACCCGTGCGTCTGTCTCCAATAAGCTGAAAGCTAATCTGGCTAAGGACTGGCCCTCTTCCCAAAATCAATGGTGCACTGGGAAGGGACTGCGGAATACCATGCGTGAAATCACGTTGCCTAAAAGCATGGAGACGTACATTCAGACATACAGAGGTCATTGTGAGGGTCTTGCACCGACAGTAAAACGGAAAGAGAATTGTATGTCCAATGTCAGCCGGATAAAGAACTTCATAGTATTCATGGCCCATGGTTTTGACCGGCTGTCAGACTGGCTGTTTCTAAAAGACACAAAGAGGGTCCGTGGCTGGAGCAAGTATATTTCAGAGTCGGGCCGGACAGTCACAACATCGCTGTTGTTCCTGAAGACTGTGAACCATTTCCTGAGGTACTTGTCTGCATCAAAGCTCCGGGGGTGCAGGCTCACCCAGTCTGATATGACCAACATCATCAGAGAGGTGAAAGCCAACATTAATGATTTGAAAAAGTCTATCACTCTCCACCAGTTTAAGGTGAAGAGGGACAAGCTGGATCGTCTGCCGAGCCAGGCGGAGCTTCTCGCCGCCATGGCGGCCGCTGAGAAGCGCATCCCTGATCTCCTTGATCAGGGAAGCCATCAGGCTAGCAATCCGACCTCAATCACCCAGTACCTGCTATATGGCTATCTAACCCTCCATTGGAGCCTCCTGTATGGCCACCGTCCGGGTGTGTATGCAAACATGACCAACACGGAGGTCTTTGAGGCGGACAGAAGGGGCACTGCTGAGGGCTACATCATCCACGTGCAGGATCACAAGACTGCCAAGACATTTGGTGAAGCACAGCTGGTGCTTACAATAAAGGAGTTTAGCTGGGTCATGCGGTGGATTGGGATAAAAGAGGGCTTGTCGGGTCCTCAGAATGAATTCTTCCTTTTCACATCGGGGAAGCAGGCTTCCAAGAACCTGAACGCTCACTTGAAGAGGGCTTGGGCTGATGCTGGGCTAGAAACAGCCGTCACCTTCACCATCTTGCGCACTGCCCTGGCTGACAATATCAAGCATCACCAAGATCCAGAAAGCAGGTCGATTCTGGCTAGGTTTATGTGCCACGACGTAAGCACTGCAGACCGGTTCTACGCGAATACGCCTGGAATAAAGGAGGCATTGAAGATCCGCTCCATGTTCAGGGCGGCGGCAGCAGCTGCAGCAGCATCATCATCAGAAGGAGGTCTACCACCGTCAGCTACCTCCGAAGAGGATTCAGGGGCGGAGAGCAGCGATACCTCTTCTTCAGGACCGATTGGTACTCCTGATGGGGGGAAAGGGGCCGTGGACTCAACCTTTTTTCCCCGGTGCACTGTACAAGTTAGACGGCTAATATGGCCCCCAGGCCCCTGTTAATCATGTTGTTATTATGTTTATTTTGTATACTGTTTTTGTAAAAGTGGTGTGATAATTAAATAAAAAATAAAAAAAAAACATTAGTATAACCTTGAAGGTTCCCAGGGGCAAATACAGTGCCTGTCATTTTGCAGGATATAATTTAACATGTAACCTCTCCTGGAAATGGACATACTCTGTGCATTTCCAGGAGAGGTTCCATGTTAAATTATATCCTGCAATATCCTCCAAAGAAGGGGTGGTAGTGTCATGAATAAGGCCGAATATGTATGCCGATGTGCGGACGGTAAAGCACCGCAAAATCCACCCCTTTAGGGTAACCAGGGGCATGAAGTTCTGTAGGGTGTGAACATCTGGGTTTAGTCCGAGTGAGGAGTGCTCGAGCGTGGGAGGATGTGTAATGCAGAGGAGGGGAACAAAAGGTGTGTGCAGGAGCAGGGAGAAAAGAGAAAATAAAAAGACTCAAAGTGTTCCACCTTCCAGCAGCAGCAGCAGCGGGCCCGCTCTGTCCGTGGTGCTGAACACCTGCCTGTCTATGTGGAGTACAAAAACAAACAAAGACAAACACCTTTAAGGTCACCAGGGGCGTGAGGTTCTGGTTCTGGCGGTGTGCATGGAGGGGTTTAGTCCGAGTGAGGAGTGCTCGAGCGTGGGAGGATGTGTAAGGCAGAGGAGGGGAACAAAAAAAAACGAATACAAATAAGTTAAAGTGTGAACCTCCAGCAGGGCAGGTGCTGCTGCTGCTGCTGCTGCTGCTGCTGCTGCTGCTGCTGTGAAGGAGGACGAATATTGATGCTTGTGTTCGGACGGTAAAGCACCGCAAAATCCACCCCCCCTTAAAGGTGACCAGGGGCATGAGATTCTGCAGGGTGTGAACATCTGGGTTTAGTCCGTGGGGGAGTGCTTAAGTCCGGGGGCCCGGGGTCTCACGGTGCACGAGGTTATGGAAGTGCCACTGTTGCCGGAGGTCCTTAGTCCGTCCTTTGGGGCTCTGTCAGGGGCTACAGAGAGGTGGTGCTCCCGGTCCCTCTCCTGGAGGTATGAAATAACCTGAGCTCCATGTGAGGGAGCCGTGCTGGAGCTGCTTAGTCCGTCCTTTGGTGGTCTTTGAGGGGCTAATGAGAGGTGTTTTCCCCGGTCTATTTGATGGAAGTCTGACACGAGCAGAGTGTGCATGCTTTGAAACTAATCCACCCACACTTAGCATGCTATTTTAGGGTATAAATCGTACCTTGTCACCATGCACTGTGCTCCCTGGGACGACACGCCCTCCTGTGGGGACACATGAGAACTGCACTCAAATCACTTTGTGCTTTTTAAACAGTTTAACATATTTTTTTCCACATTTAAAAAACGCTTTCTGCCCTGGAAATCATTTCTAATCATTATTACCGTTATGGAGGGGCTGCAGGAACACTTTCCCCGCCTTGCAAACATTTAAATATTCCTGGTTCAAATAATCAATTTGTTCCGCCTGCTTTGCGTCAGCACCTCTGCGGCTGTCGGATTAACACAGATGAATGCACTTTTAACACTCACGCAGCCAGAATTCCTGCTCTTTTCCTGGGTTACAAAGTGAGGTGACGCAGCCTGTCCTCTGAGTCTCCCCGCCTCTCATAGACTTATTTCTGGGTAAAAAAAGCCATGTGCTCCGCCCCCTGGATCTCTGCATGTGTGTGTGTGCCTGTGAGTCTGTGGCTACTGTCCACATGCCCGCATTAGGAGGCACTATTTTCGGATACATTTTCTCATTTTCACCACTTTTCATGTTTTTATTATGTATATTGTTATATTATTATTATTATTATTATTATTATTATTGTATATATGTATACTGTGTATACTGTTTTTGTAAAAATCATGTGATTATTAAATAAATAATAAAACATGAATATAACCTTGAAGTTTCCCAGGGGCAAATACAGTGCCAGGTGTCAGACTATTTAAACAATGTTTACCCAGGATTCCGACACCTTCCCTGGCTTGTAAAATGCGGTGATGCGCCCTGGAGGTATCAGACTATTTTAAACAACTTTTCCCCGCCTTTCAAACACTTGTTCCTGGCTTATAGCCTGTCATTTTGCAGGATATAATTTAACATGGAACCTCTCCCAGGGGCAAATACAGTGCCAGGTGTCAGACTATTTAAACAATGTTTACCCAGGATTCCGACACCTTCCCTGGCTTGTAAAATGCGGTGATGCGCCCTGGAGGTATCAGACTATTTTAAACAACTTTTCCCCGCCTTTCAAACACTTGTTCCTGGCTTATAGCCTGTCATTTTGCAGGATATAATTTAACATGGAACCTCTCCCAGGGGCAAATACAGTGCCAGGTGTCAGACTATTTAAACAATGTTTACCCAGGATTCCGACACCTTCCCTGGCGTGTAAAATGCGGTGATGCGCCCTGGAGGTATCAGACTATTTTAAACAACTTTTCCCCGCCTTTCAAACACTTGTTCCTGGCTTATAGCCTGTCATTTTGCAGGATATAATTTAACATGGAACCTCTCCTGGAAATGGACATACTCTGCGCATTTCCAGGAGAGGTTCCATGTTAAATTATATCCTGCAAAATGACAGGCAACAACTCTCTTCCAGACGTTTAAAAACACTTTTCCGACTATTTTAAACAACTTTTCCCCGCCTTTCAAACACTTGTTCCTGGCTTATAGCCTGTCATTTTGCAGGATATAATTTAACATGGAACCTTTCCTGGAAATGGACATACTCTGCGCATTTCCAGGAGAGGTTCCATGTTAAATTATATCCTGCAAAATGACAGGCAACAACTCTCTTCCAGACGTTTAAAAACACTTTTCCGACTATTTTAAACAACTTTTCCCCGCCTTTCAAACACTTGTTCCTGGCTTATAGCCTGTCATTTTGCAGGATATAATTTAACATGGAACCTCTCCTGGAAATGGACATATTCTGTGCATTTCCAGGAGAGGTTACATGTTAAATGATATCCTGCAAAATGACAGGCTACAACTCTCTTCCAGACGTTTAAAAACACTTTCCCCGACCATTTAAACATTATTTATGGCTTGTAAAGTGCGGTGATGAGCCCTGACAGTATCAGACTATTTAAAGGGTTAACAGGAGCATGAGAATATCCTCCACAGAAGGGGTGGTGGTGCCGTGAATAAGGCCGAATATGGATACCGATGTGCCGACGGTAAAGCACCGCAAAATCCACCCCCTTTAGGTTAACCAGGGGCATGGAGTTCTGTAGGGTGTGAACATCTGGGTTTAGTCCGTGGGGGAGTGCTTAAGTCCGGGAGTCCGGGGACTCACGGTGTGCAAGGTTATGGAGGTGCCCATGTCAGGGACACATGCTGGAGGTCTGTGGTCCGTCCTTTGGGGGTCTTGGAGGGGCCACAGAGAGGAGATTTCCCCGGTCTCTGTCCTGGATGAGTGAAATAAACAGAGTCTCCATGTCAGGGACACATGCTGGAGGTCTCTCTCCCGAGAGTGGACGTCCATTGCCTGTAAATTGGTCTAACATTAGGTCTGTCACTTTGGCTAACCGCACCACTGTCTGTCGTCTCCCGCAAGTGGACATCCATTGTCACTTTGGCTAACCGCACCACTGTCTGTCGTCTCCCGCAAGTGGACATCCATTGCCCCTAAATAGGGTTAGGGAATGTTCCGGTATTTGGACAACATTAACATGGGATCACTCCGGTCAATGTACGTACTTCGTCTCACTGGAATATTAATGGCCAGATTGAATACAACATCGACCCAAATTCTCCGGTCAATGACAGGAGAGTTTTGAAAGTGACAAAACACTGTTCCACACATTTAAAAACACTTAATCAATGTTTACCCAGGATCCATGCACCTTTCCTGGCTTGTAAAATGTGGTGATGCGCCCTGGAGGTAGCGGGTAGGCTCTGTGCGTGGTGCTGAACCCCAGCCTGTCTATGTGGAATACAAAAACAAACAAAGACAACACCTTTAAGGTCACCAGGGTCGTGAGGTTCTGGTTCTGGCGGTGTGCATGGAGGGGTTTAGTCCGAGTGAGGAGTGCTCGAGCGTGGGAGGATGTGTAAGGCAGAGGAGGGGAACAAAAGGTGTGTGCAGGAGCAGGGAGAAAAGAGAAAATAAAAAGACTCAAAGTGTTCCACCTTCCAGCAGCAGCAGCAGCGGGCCCGCGGTGCTGAACACCTGCCTGTCTATGTGGAGTACAAAAACAAACAAAGACAAACACCTTTAAGGTCACCAGGGTCGTGAGGTTCTGGTTCTGGCGGTGTGCATGGAGGGGTTTGACCTGGCTCCCCGACACAATGCACATAGTCTGGAGCAGCGGAGCAGCGGCTGGGCCGTGTTCCCCCTTCTGTCCATTTGCCTATCAGTTTGTTAACGAAGTGGACAGAGGCTGTTTTTCGCCCCTAAAAGTGACTTTTAATTGTGGGTTTTGCATTTAAATGATGGGTTTTATCATTCTCCAGGGTCCCCGACACAATGAAACTAGTCTGGAGCTCGCTGGGGTCCCGCAAAATGCTTTAATCACGATTTGGTCCATTTCCCCATCAGTTTGTTAACGAAGTGGACAGAGGCTGTTTTTTGACCCTAAAAGTGACTTTTAATGGTGTTTTTTGTATTTAAATGATGGGTCTTATCATTATCCAGGGTCCCCGACACAATGAAACTAGTCTGGAGCTCGCTGGGGTCCCGCAAATGCTTTAATCACGATTTTGTCCATTTCCCCATCAGTTTGTTAACGAAGTGGACAGAGGCTGTTTTTTGCCCCTAAAAGTGACTTTTAATGGTGTTTTTGGCATTTAAATGATGGGTTTTATCATTCTCCAGGGTCCCCGACACAATGAAACTAGTCTGGAGCTCGCTGGGGTCCCGCAAAATGCTTTAATCACGATTTGGTCCATTTCCCCATCAGTTTGTTAACGAAGTGGACAGAGGCTGTTTTTTGCCCCTAAAAGTGACTTTTAATGGTGTTTTTTGTATTTAAATGATGGGTCTTATCATTGTGGAGGGTCCCCAAGACAATGCAACTAGTCTGGAGCTCGCTGGGGTCCCGCAAATGCTTTAATCACGATTTGGTCCATTTGCCCATCAGTTTGTTAACGAAGTGGACAGAGGCTGTTTTTTGCCCCTAAAAGTGACTTGTAATGGTGTTTTTGGCATTTAAATGATGGGTCTTATCATTGTGGAGGGTCCCCAAGACAATGCAACTAGTCTGGAGCTCGCTGGGGTCCCGCAAATGCTTTAATCACGATTTGGTCCATTTCCCCATCAGTTTGTTAACGAAGTGGACAGAGGCTGTTTTTTGCCCCTAAAAGTGACTTTTAATGGTGTTTTTTGTATTTAAATGATGGGTCTTATCGTTCTCCAGGGTCCCCGACACAATGAAACTAGTCTGGAGCTCGCTGGTGTCCCGCAAATGCTTTAATCAGGCGTTTTAACACTTTTCCCCACGAAAACGATTTTTAATCATTTTTTGGGGGCTATATAAGTCAAATTGCGGTTAATGCCGAGCACAATCGTACCTTTTACTATTTTAATGTATTTGCATGATATATCTTTGGGCTATAAAAGCGACATGTTTGGATGACTTTGTCAGTTTATGGAGCTTATCCCACAAATCCCGGATGATCCGGGCCAAATTTGGGAGCTCATAGGCAGCCTGCCATAGGCCCCCACCCGTGGAATGAAAAAAAAAAGAAAGAAAACGGTCAATTATATGTTAAAATAATCAAAAAATGAACTTTTAAAATTACATGGGAGAGGGGATCTGAAAAATTGAAGAAGGGGAAAAGTGTTCGGCGCTTCGGGACGAAGCCCCGAACACTTTTCCCCTCCCCCGTTGCAAGGTACAACGGAGAGGGGAATCCAGACTTCCCCTCCTCCGTTGTAAAAAACCGTTCATGTTTTACAAGCTACCTTCTGCGCGAAATCGGAAACCCGGTTTTTGAGAGGGCTCAGAAAAAAAACGGCTGTGTAACTTCATGGAGGAATTCATCCGCTGTATGTGCACTTTGGCTCGGATACATTTTGTTGCCTGGAGACCCCCCAGCATGGTTCTTACCAAACTTAAAGTTTTTGAACTGGGCTCTGGAGGAAGGTGAGGGGAGTTGACAGGGGACTTTATCCGCCTTATGGGGCACTATTCTCGGATACATTTCAACACTTTTAGCCCTTTTTGATGGTTCTCCAAAAAATAACTCTGACTTTTTCAGAGTGTGGAGGAAGGTAAGGGGAGTTGACAGGGGACTCAATCCGCCTTATGGGGCACTATTCTCGGATACATTTCAACACTTTTAGCCCTTTTTGATGGTTCTCCAAAAAATAACTCTGACTTTTTCAGAGTGTGGAGGAAGGTGAGGGGAGTTGACAGGGGACTTTACCCGCCTTATGGGGCACTATTCTCGGATACATTTTTTCATTTTCACCCATTTTTGATGGTTCTCCAAAAAATAACTCTGACTTTTTCAGAGTGTGGAGGAAGGTGAGGGGAGTTGACAGGGGACTTTACCCGCCTTATGGGGCACTATTCTCGGATACATTTTTTCATTTTCACCCAATTTTTGATGGTTCTCCAAAAAATAACTCTGACTTTTTCAGAGTGTGGAGGAAGGTGAGGGGAGTTGACAGGGGACTTTACCCGCCTTATGGGGCACTATTCTCGGATACATTTTTTCATTTTCACCCATTTTTGATCGTTCCCCAAAAAATAACTCTGACTTTTTCAGAGTGTGGAGGAAGGTGAGGGGAGTTGACAGGGGACTTTACCCGCCTTATGGGGCACTATTCTCGGATACATTTTTTCATTTTCACCCATTTTTGATGGTTCTCCAAAAAGACAAGTTAGTCTTTTTTCTTCCCCCTTCCTCTTCTGATTTCTCACTGATCGAATGGCAAACGCGACCCGCCATCGGAGGGCCTCCGCCGGCCCGGCCTCGTGCCGGTGCTCTGGCGGTCGGTTCCTCCGAACTGTGGGTTCGACTCTGATGGCCGGGAGGGACGAGGGAAACGTCGGGGGGGTCTGCTGGAGGCTCCTGCTGGAGTCTTGCGTTCACTGGGACCTGGCTCGAAAAACTCGAAACCCTGACTCCAGTGCGGTGTTGCGGCCATGCGCCTCCGGGTACCAGACTCCCCTGCCTCCTCCGTGTTGCGTGGGCTGCGTGGGGGTAACCCTGCGTGTCCGTTACCCTGCGTGTCTCTTACCTCCCAGGCCGACCGATATGAAGCGTTTCCAAGACGAACCGTCTGACTCAGGGGTCCCACCACAGGTTCCGTAGCGGGGTGGAAGTTCCACCTCCCCTCTTTGCCGCGGAATGCAAAACAAACACCTGTTTCTCTCATCCTCCACTGTGGCATAGCGGCCTTAGTCGGCTGCGGCATTCAGCAATTGGCCTTGCTCCGGGCACAGGACCCTACTTCATCAAACTACCTATTTGATCCTGCGTAACAACCACATATATGCTTGTCTGCAAAGACATTGATCGAATGGCAAGCGTGACCCGCCATCGGAAGGCCTCCGCCGGCCCGGCTTCGTGCCGGTGCTCTGGCGGTCGGTTCTTCCAAACTGCGGGTTTGACTCTGCTCCTGGGAGCACATATGCTTGTCTGCAAAGAGGGACATGCCTGGTCCCGCCCAGGTGTTCTTCTACAGCTAGTGTCCAGCCAGCTGCGGTATCATCAACTTTGACCCGCCATCGGAGGGCCTCCTCCCCGGGTCCAGCTTCCGGTGCTTGGCGGTCGGTTCCTCCAAACTGTGGGATTGACTCTGCTCCTGGGAGCACATATGCTTGTCTGCAAAGAGGGACATGCCTGGTCCCGCCCAGGTGTTCTTCTACGGCTAGTGTCCAGCCAGCTGCGGTATCATCAACTTTGACCCGCCATCGGAGGGCCTCCTCCCCGGGTCCAGCTTCCGGTGCTTGGCGGTCGGTTCCTCCAAACTGTGGGATTGACTCTGCTCCTGGGAGCACATATGCTTGTCTGCAAAGAGGGACATGCCTGGTCCCGCCCAGGTGTTCTTCTACGGCTAGTGTCCAGCCAGCTGCGGTATCATCAAATTTGACCCGCCATCGGAGGGCCTCCTCCCCGGGTCCAGCTTCCGGTGCTTGGCGGTCGGTTCCTCCAAACTGTGGGATTGACTCTGCTCCTGGGAGCACATATGCTTGTCTGCAAAGAGGGACATGCCTGGTCCCGCCCAGGTGTTCTTCTACGGCTAGTGTCCAGCCAGCTGCGGTATCATCAAATTTGACCCGCCATCGGAGGGGCCTCCTCCCCGGGTCCAGCTTCCGGTGCTTGGCGGTCGGTTCCTCCAAACTGTGGGATTGACTCTGCTCCTGGGAGCACATATGCTTGTCTGCAAAGAGGGACATGCCTGGTCCCGCCCAGGTGTTCTTCTACGGCTAGTGTCCAGCCAGCTGCGGTATCATCAAATTTGACCCGCCATCGGAGGGCCTCCTCCCCGGGTCCAGCTTCCGGTGCTTGGCGGTCGGTTCATCCAAACTACGGGTAATCCTGGAGCGGACATAAACAAAGAATGATATTTTACAGGACATGATGGATATGTGTTTTTTCCAGGCTTTTTGGAAATAAACCAAATGTGATTTTGCAGTGCATGATATAGCTCATTTTACCCATGTGATGTTGTGCAGTACATTACTGAGCTCATTTAACGATATTGGTCTACCAGGTGAAGTGGGATGCTGCCATTTCCCAACTGGTCTCCGGAGGAATATAAGGAGAGTTGACAGGGGACTCTGCCCAGTGCTCATGAACCAAATGAGGGGTGTGTTAGAGGGGAAAGGCTCTGGCTGTTTCTGCAGCCTCTGCATCTACCTTCTCTCCCCACCCCGATACCAGCGCGTGCCTGCTGTAAAAGGCAGGTGCACGGGCTCTCACTTCCACTAACTCTGAGCCTGGCTCCCGAGCAGCACGTTCTCCCCGGCAGTCCGCCAGCAGATGAAAAACACCCACCTCTCCGCCTCTTCCGAGGGACGAGGGAACCGCGCGGGGGGGTCTGCTGGAGGTTCCTGCCGGGTGCTCCGTACTGCGTTTCACCGGGACCTGGCTCGAAAAACTCGGAACTCTGACTCCAGTGCGGTGTGGCGGTCTCGCCCTGGCCGTCCACCGTGCGCCTCCGGGTACCTGACTCCCCTGCCTCCTCCGGGGGCAGGTGCGAGGGGTTCAATGCCTCCTCCCCCCGCTGCGGCGAAAGCCGGAGCGGGACGGAGCGCCCGGAGGTACTGTTACCCCCACGTTTTGTACCCAAAACTGTCTTGTGAGTTCGTGGCAGAACCATGAAACAAAAAACAATCAATGTATCGGACCCATCGCCAGTCGCGTTGGTGCAGAGGTGGGACCATTTTAACCAGGTGGTAACCCAAGTCCTCCCCTTGGTCCGTGTTCCCTGCATTGAAGCATCGGACCCATGGTTGCAATCAGCAGTTGGCTAACGCATATAAACGGAGAAACAGAAAACCATTTAAATAGAATTCATTGTGTGTGTTTTTGGAAGGATGTTGACCGAATGCCCGGTGTGCAGCCTCCGCTATCTGGCTTTGAATAAGCACCTTAAGCACAAACATGCAGTGCGGAACCTGGATGAAAGAGGCATCATTCTTAAAATGGCCAGTGGTAGAATAAATGTTCGGACCAAACCCTGTCCCATCACAGGGTGTTCGTATGCTGGGAGGAAACTACACCGTCATGTAACTCGTGACCACCCTGAGTTCTCCCGAGATGAGGCACATCAGGTCATGGCAAGGCTGAAGCATAGTGTGGCCCTGCAGTTGCTCCATGACCTCCGAGAGACTAATCCCATCATTGGAATGGCTACATCATTGGATATAGACAATGAGGAGGAATACCCGGTGCACCCTCCACCCTTCTCCCCACATACCGAGTGTGACGAAGAGGACTGCATGCAGGTGAGGCTGGACAATGTGGCATTGAGGGCTCAGAAGGATGCCCTCATTGATGAGGTGAAGACCCTGCGCTCCAGGCTAAAACAGGGTCTAAAACCCAGGAAGCAGAATGCCACTGCTGCTCTGCTTGAGGAAGACGAAGAATGTATACGATTTAAGGGCGTAGCAATCCCAAGTACCCCCGACATGAACTCAGTAGCCTCCGGCAGCAATACCCCTCTCAAGACCCCGGTGAAGACTGTCATGCGGTCCATAGAAGCCTCTGCGAGTGAGACCCCCCTCAAGTCTGTGATGCGGTCCCCAGAAGCCTCCGGAAGCAAGACCCCGGTGAAGACTGTCATGCGGTCCGACAAAGCCTCCGGAAGCAAGACCCCGGTGAAGACTGTCATGCGGTCCGACAAAGCCTCCGGAAGCAAGACCCCGGTGAAGACTGTCATGCGGTCCGACAAAGCCTCCGGTAGTGAGACCCCTCTCAAGTCTGTGATGCGGTCCCCAGAAGCCTCCGGAAGCAAGACCCCAGTGAAGACTGTCATGTGGTCCCCAGAAGCCTCCGGTAGTGAGACCCCAGTGAAGACTGTCATGCGGTCCATAGAAGCCTCTGCGAGTGAGATCCCTCTCAAGTCTGTGATGCGTTCCCCAGAAGCCTCCGGAAGCAAGACCCCAGTGAAGACTGTCATGTGGTCCCCAGAAGCCTCCTGTAGTGAGACCCCTGTATGCCAGAAGACCCGTGCGTCTGTCTCCAATAAGCTGAAAGCTAATCTGGCTAAGGACTGGCCCTCTTCCCAAAATCAATGGTGCACTGGGAAGGGACTGCGGAATACCATGCGTGAAATCACGTTGCCTAAAAGCATGGAGACGTACATTCAGACATACAGAGGTCATTGTGAGGGTCTTGCACCGACAGTAAAACGGAAAGAGAATTGTATGTCCAATGTCAGCCGGATAAAGAACTTCATAGTATTCATGGCCCATGGTTTTGACCGGCTGTCAGACTGGCTGTTTCTAAAAGACACAAAGAGGGTCCGTGGCTGGAGCAAGTATATTTCAGAGTCGGGCCGGACAGTCACAACATCGCTGTTGTTCCTGAAGACTGTGAACCATTTCCTGAGGTACTTGTCTGCATCAAAGCTCCGGGGGTGCAGGCTCACCCAGTCTGATATGACCAACATCATCAGAGAGGTGAAAGCCAACATTAACGATTTGAAAAAGTCTGTCACTCTCCACCAGTTTAAGGTGAAGAGGGACAAGCTGGATCGTCTGCCGAGCCAGGCGGAGCTTCTCGCCGCCATGGCGGCCGCTGAGAAGCGCATCCCTGATCTCCTTGACCTGATGGCTAGCAATCCGACCTCAATCACCCAGTACCTGCTATATGGCTGTCTAACCCTCCATTGGAGCCTCCTGTATGGCCACCGTCCGGGTGTGTATGCAAACATGACCAACACGGAGGTCTTTGAGGCGGACAGAAGGGGCACTGCTTAGGGCTACATCATCCACGTGCAGGATCACAAGACTGCCAAGACATTTGGTGAAGCACAGCTGGTGCTTACAATAAAGGAGTTTAGCTGGGTCATGCGGTGGATGGGGATAAAAGAGGGCTTGTCGGGTCCTCAGAATGAATTCTTCCTTTTCACATCGGGGAAGCAGGCTTCCAAGAACCTGAACGCTCACTTGAAGAGGGCTTGGGCTGATGCTGGGCTAGAAACAGCCGTCACCTTCACCATCTTGCGCACTGCCCTGGCTGACAATATCAAGCATCACCAAGATCCAGAAAGCAGGTCGATTCTGGCTAGGTTTATGTGCCACGACGTAAGCACTGCAGACCGGTTCTACGCGAATACGCCTGGAATAAAGGAGGCATTGAAGATCCGCTCCATGTTCAGGGCGGCGGCAGCAGCTGCAGCAGCATCATCATCAGAAGGAGGTCTACCACCGTCAGCTACCTCCGAAGAGGATTCAGGGGCGGAGAGCAGCGATACCTCTTCTTCAGGACCGATTGGTACTCCTGATGAGGGGAAAGGGGCCGTGGACTCAACCTTTTTTCCCCGGTGCACTGTACAAGTTAGACGGCTAATATGGCCCCCAGGCCCCTGTTAATCATGTTGTTATTATGTTTATTTTGTATACTGTTTTTGTAAAAGTGGTGTGATAATTAAATAAAAAATAAAAAAAAAACATTAGTATAACCTTGAAGGTTCCCAGGGGCAAATACAGTGCCTGTCATTTTGCAGGATATAATTTAACATGGAACCACTCCCAGGGGCAAATACAGTGCCAGGTGTCAGACTATTTAAACAATGTTTACCCAGGATTCCGACACCTTCCCTGGCTTGTAAAATGCGGTGATGCGCCCTGGAGGTATCAGACTATTTTAAACAACTTTTCCCCGCCTTTCAAACACTTGTTCCTGGCTTATAGCCTGTCATTTTGCAGGATATAATTTAACATGGAACCTCTCCCAGGGGCAAATACAGTGCCAGGTGTCAGACTATTTAAACAATGTTTACCCAGGATTCCGACACCTTCCCTGGCTTGTAAAATGCGGTGATGCGCCCTGGAGGTATCAGACTATTTTAAACAACTTTTCCCCGCCTTTCAAACACTTGTTCCTGGCTTATAGCCTGTCATTTTGCAGGATATAATTTAACATGGAACCTCTCCCAGGGGCAAATACAGTGCCAGGTGTCAGACTATTTAAACAATGTTTACCCAGGATTCCGACACCTTCCCTGGCGTGTAAAATGCGGTGATGCGCCCTGGAGGTATCAGACTATTTTAAACAACTTTTCCCCGCCTTTCAAACACTTGTTCCTGGCTTATAGCCTGTCATTTTGCAGGATATAATTTAACATGGAACCTCTCCCAGGGGCAAATACAGTGCCAGGTGTCAGACTATTTAAACAATGTTTACCCAGGATTCCGACACCTTCCCTGGCTTGTAAAATGCGGTGATGCGCCCTGGAGGTATCAGACTATTTTAAACAACTTTTCCCCGCCTTTCAAACACTTGTTCCTGGCTTATAGCCTGTCATTTTGCAGGATATAATTTAACATGGAACCTCTCCTGGAAATGGACATACTCTGCGCATTTCCAGGAGAGGTTCCATGTTAAATTATATCCTGCAAAATGACAGGCAACAACTCTCTTCCAGACGTTTAAAAACACTTTTCCGACTATTTTAAACAACTTTTCCCCGCCTTTCAAACACTTGTTCCTGGCTTATAGCCTGTCATTTTGCAGGATATAATTTAACATGGAACCTTTCCTGGAAATGGACATACTCTGCGCATTTCCAGGAGAGGTTCCATGTTAAATTATATCCTGCAAAATGACAGGCAACAACTCTCTTCCAGACGTTTAAAAACACTTTTCCGACTATTTTAAACAACTTTTCCCCGCCTTTCAAACACTTGTTCCTGGCTTATAGCCTGTCATTTTGCAGGATATAATTTAACATGGAACCTCTCCTGGAAATGGACATATTCTGTGCATTTCCAGGAGAGGTTACATGTTAAATGATATCCTGCAAAATGACAGGCTACAACTCTCTTCCAGACGTTTAAAAACACTTTCCCCGACCATTTAAACATTATTTATGGCTTGTAAAGTGCGGTGATGAGCCCTGACAGTATCAGACTATTTAAAGGGTTACCAGGAGCATGAGAATATCCTCCACAGAAGGGGTGGTGGTGCCGTGAATAAGGCCGAATATGGATACCGATGTGCCGACGGTAAAGCACCGCAAAATCCACCCCCTTTAGGTTAACCAGGGGCATGGAGTTCTGTAGGGTGTGAACATCTGGGTTTAGTCCGTGGGGGAGTGCTTAAGTCCGGGAGTCCGGGGACTCACGGTGTGCAAGGTTATGGAGGTGCCCATGTCAGGGACACATGCTGGAGGTCTGTGGTCCGTCCTTTGGGGGTCTTGGAGGGGCCACAGAGAGGAGATTTCCCCGGTCTCTGTCCTGGATGAGTGAAATAAACAGAGTCTCCATGTCAGGGACACATGCTGGAGGTCTCTCTCCCGAGAGTGGACGTCCATTGCCTGTAAATTGGTCTAACATTAGGTCTGTCACTTTGGCTAACCGCACCACTGTCTGTCGTCTCCCGCAAGTGGACATCCATTGTCACTTTGGCTAACCGCACCACTGTCTGTCGTCTCCCGCAAGTGGACATCCATTGCCCCTAAATAGGGTTAGGGAATGTTCCGGTATTTGGACAACATTAACATGGGATCACTCCGGTCAATGTACGTACTTCGTCTCACTGGAATATTAATGGCCAGATTGAATACAACATCGACCCAAATTCTCCGGTCAATGACAGGAGAGTTTTGAAAGTGACAAAACACTGTTCCACACATTTAAAAACACTTAATCAATGTTTACCCAGGATCCATGCACCTTTCCTGGCTTGTAAAATGTGGTGATGCGCCCTGGAGGTAGCGGGTAGGCTCTGTGCGTGGTGCTGAACCCCAGCCTGTCTATGTGGAATACAAAAACAAACAAAGACAACACCTTTAAGGTCACCAGGGTCGTGAGGTTCTGGTTCTGGCGGTGTGCATGGAGGGGTTTAGTCCGAGTGAGGAGTGCTCGAGCGTGGGAGGATGTGTAAGGCAGAGGAGGGGAACAAAAGGTGTGTGCAGGAGCAGGGAGAAAAGAGAAAATAAAAAGACTCAAAGTGTTCCACCTTCCAGCAGCAGCAGCAGCGGGCCCGCGGTGCTGAACACCTGCCTGTCTATGTGGAGTACAAAAACAAACAAAGACAAACACCTTTAAGGTCACCAGGGTCGTGAGGTTCTGGTTCTGGCGGTGTGCATGGAGGGGTTTAGTCCGAGTGAGGAGTGCTCGAGCGTGGGAGGATGTGTAAGGCAGAGGAGGGGAACAAAAGGTGTGTGCAGGAGCAGGGAGAAAAGAGAAAATAAAAAGACTCAAAGTGTTCCACCTTCCAGCAGCAGCAGCAGCGGGCCCGCGGTGCTGAACACCTGCCTGTCTATGTGGAGTACAAAAACAAACAAAGACAAACACCTTTAAGGTCACCAGGGTCGTGAGGTTCTGGTTCTGGCGGTGTGCATGGAGGGGTTTAGTCCGAGTGAGGAGTGCTCGAGCGTGGGAGGATGTGTAAGGCAGAGGAGGGGAACAAAAGGTGTGTGCAGGAGCAGGGAGAAAAGAGAAAATAAAAAGACTCAAAGTGTTCCACCTTCCAGCAGCAGCAGCAGCGGGCCCGCGGTGCTGAACACCTGCCTGTCTATGTGGAGTACAAAAACAAACAAAGACAAACACCTTTAAGGTCACCAGGGTCGTGAGGTTCTGGTTCTGGCGGTGTGCATGGAGGGGTTTAGTCCGAGTGAGGAGTGCTCGAGCGTGGGAGGATGTGTAAGGCAGAGGAGGGGAACAAAAGGTGTGTGCAGGAGCAGGGAGAAAAGAGAAAATAAAAAGACTCAAAGTGTTCCACCTTCCAGAAGCAGCAGCAGCGGGCCCGCGGTGCTGAACACCTGCCTGTCTATGTGGAGTACAAAAACAAACAAAGACAAACACCTTTAAGGTCACCAGGGTCGTGAGGTTCTGGTTCTGGCGGTGTGCATGGAGGGGTTTAGTCCGAGTGAGGAGTGCTCGAGCGTGGGAGGATGTGTAAGGCAGAGGAGGGGAACAAAAGGTGTGTGCAGGAGCAGGGAGAAAAGAGAAAATAAAAAGACTCAAAGTGTTCCACCTTCCAGCAGCAGCAGCAGCGGGCCCGCGGTGCTGAACACCTGCCTGTCTATGTGGAGTACAAAAACAAACAAAGACAAACACCTTTAAGGTCACCAGGGTCGTGAGGTTCTGGTTCTGGCGGTGTGCATGGAGGGGTTTGACCTGGCTCCCCGACACAATGCACATAGTCTGGAGCAGCGGAGCAGCGGCTGGGCCGTGTTCCCCCTTCTGTCCATTTGCCTATCAGTTTGTTAACGAAGTGGACAGAGGCTGTTTTTCGCCCCTAAAAGTGACTTTTAATTGTGGGTTTTGCATTTAAATGATGGGTTTTATCATTCTCCAGGGTCCCCGACACAATGAAACTAGTCTGGAGCTCGCTGGGGTCCCGCAAAATGCTTTAATCACGATTTGGTCCATTTCCCCATCAGTTTGTTAACGAAGTGGACAGAGGCTGTTTTTTGCCCCTAAAAGTGACTTTTAATGGTGTTTTTTGTATTTAAATGATGGGTCTTATCATTATCCAGGGTCCCCGACACAATGAAACTAGTCTGGAGCTCGCTGGGGTCCCGCAAATGCTTTAATCACGATTTTGTCCATTTCCCCATCAGTTTGTTAACGAAGTGGACAGAGGCTGTTTTTTGCCCCTAAAAGTGACTTTTAATGGTGTTTTTGGCATTTAAATGATGGGTTTTATCATTCTCCAGGGTCCCCGACACAATGAAACTAGTCTGGAGCTCGCTGGGGTCCCGCAAAATGCTTTAATCACGATTTGGTCCATTTCCCCATCAGTTTGTTAACGAAGTGGACAGAGGCTGTTTTTTGCCCCTAAAAGTGACTTTTAATGGTGTTTTTTGTATTTAAATGATGGGTCTTATCATTGTGGAGGGTCCCCAAGACAATGCAACTAGTCTGGAGCTCGCTGGGGTCCCGCAAATGCTTTAATCACGATTTGGTCCATTTGCCCATCAGTTTGTTAACGAAGTGGACAGAGGCTGTTTTTTGCCCCTAAAAGTGACTTGTAATGGTGTTTTTGGCATTTAAATGATGGGTCTTATCATTGTGGAGGGTCCCCAAGACAATGCAACTAGTCTGGAGCTCGCTGGGGTCCCGCAAATGCTTTAATCACGATTTGGTCCATTTCCCCATCAGTTTGTTAACGAAGTGGACAGAGGCTGTTTTTTGCCCCTAAAAGTGACTTTTAATGGTGTTTTTTGTATTTAAATGATGGGTCTTATCGTTCTCCAGGGTCCCCGACACAATGAAACTAGTCTGGAGCTCGCTGGTGTCCCGCAAATGCTTTAATCAGGCGTTTTAACACTTTTCCCCACGAAAACGATTTTTAATCATTTTTTGGGGGCTATATAAATCAAATTGCGGTTAATGCCGAGCACAATCGTACCTTTTACTATTTTAATGTATTTGCATGATATATCTTTGGGCTATAAAAGCGACATGTTTGGATGACTTTGTCAGTTTATGGAGCTTATCCCACAAATCCCGGATGATCCGGGCCAAATTTGGGAGCTCATAGGCAGCCTGCCATAGGCCCCCACCCGTGGAATGAAAAAAAAAAGAAAGAAAACGGTCAATTATATGTTAAAATAATCAAAAAATGAACTTTTAAAATTACATGGGAGAGGGGATCTGAAAAATTGAAGAAGGGGAAAAGTGTTCGGCGCTTCGGGACGAAGCCCCGAACACTTTTCCCCTCCCCCGTTGCAAGGTACAACGGAGAGGGGAATCCAGACTTCCCCTCCTCCGTTGTAAAAAACCGTTCATGTTTTACAAGCTACCTTCTGCACGAAATCGGAAACCCGGTTTTTGAGAGGACTCAGAAAAAAAACGGCTGTGTAACTTCATGGAGGAATTCATCCGCTGTATGTGCACTTTGGCTCGGATACATTTTGTTTCCTGGAGACCCCCCAGCATGGTTCTTACCAAACTTAAAGTTTTTGAACTGGGCTCTGGAGGAAGGTGAGGGGAGTTGACAGGGGACTTTATCCGCCTTATGGGGCACTATTCTCGGATACATTTCAACACTTTTAGCCCTTTTTGATGGTTCTCCAAAAAATAACTCTGACTTTTTCAGAGTGTGGAGGAAGGTAAGGGGAGTTGACAGGGGACTCAATCCGCCTTATGGGGCACTATTCTCGGATACATTTCAACACTTTTAGCCCTTTTTGATGGTTCTCCAAAAAATAACTCTGACTTTTTCAGAGTGTGGAGGAAGGTGAGGGGAGTTGACAGGGGACTTTACCCGCCTTATGGGGCACTATTCTCGGATACATTTTTTCATTTTCACCCATTTTTGATGGTTCTCCAAAAAATAACTCTGACTTTTTCAGAGTGTGGAGGAAGGTGAGGGGAGTTGACAGGGGACTTTACCCGCCTTATGGGGCACTATTCTCGGATACATTTTTTCATTTTCACCCATTTTTGATGGTTCTCCAAAAAATAACTCTGACTTTTTCAGAGTGTGGAGGAAGGTGAGGGGAGTTGACAGGGGACTTTACCCGCCTTATGGGGCACTATTCTCGGATACATTTTTTCATTTTCACCCATTTTTGATCGTTCCCCAAAAAATAACTCTGACTTTTTCAGAGTGTGGAGGAAGGTGAGGGGAGTTGACAGGGGACTTTACCCGCCTTATGGGGCACTATTCTCGGATACATTTTTTCATTTTCACCCATTTTTGATGGTTCTCCAAAAAGACAAGTTAGTCTTTTTTCTTCCCCCTTCCTCTTCTGATTTCTCACTGATCGAATGGCAAACGCGACCCGCCATCGGAGGGCCTCCGCCGGCCCGGCCTCGTGCCGGTGCTCTGGCGGTCGGTTCCTCCGAACTGTGGGTTCGGCTCTGATGGCCGGGAGGGACGAGGGAAACGTCGGGGGGGTCTGCTGGAGGCTCCTGCTGGAGTCTTGCGTTCACTGGGACCTGGCTCGAAAAACTCGAAACCCTGACTCCAGTGCGGTGTTGCGGCCATGCGCCTCCGGGTACCAGACTCCCCTGCCTCCTCCGTGTTGCGTGGGCTGCGTGGGGGTAACCCTGCGTGTCCGTTACCCTGCGTGTCTCTTACCTCCCAGGCCGACCGATATGAAGCGTTTCCAAGACGAACCGTCTGACTCAGGGGTCCCACCACAGGTTCCGTAGCGGGGTGGAAGTTCCACCTCCCCTCTTTGCCGCGGAATGCAAAACAAACACCTGTTTCTCTCATCCTCCACTGTGGCATAGCGGCCTTAGTCGGCTGCGGCATTCAGCAATTGGCCTTGCTCCGGGCACAGGACCCTACTTCATCAAACTACCTATTTGATCCTGCGTAACAACCACATATATGCTTGTCTGCAAAGACATTGATCGAATGGCAAGCGTGACCCGCCATCGGAAGGCCTCCGCCGGCCCGGCTTCGTGCCGGTGCTCTGGCGGTCGGTTCTTCCAAACTGCGGGTTTGACTCTGCTCCTGGGAGCACATATGCTTGTCTGCAAAGAGGGACATGCCTGGTCCCGCCCAGGTGTTCTTCTACAGCTAGTGTCCAGCCAGCTGCGGTATCATCAACTTTGACCCGCCATCGGAGGGCCTCCTCCCCGGGTCCAGCTTCCGGTGCTTGGCGGTCGGTTCCTCCAAACTGTGGGATTGACTCTGCTCCTGGGAGCACATATGCTTGTCTGCAAAGAGGGACATGCCTGGTCCCGCCCAGGTGTTCTTCTACGGCTAGTGTCCAGCCAGCTGCGGTATCATCAACTTTGACCCGCCATCGGAGGGCCTCCTCCCCGGGTCCAGCTTCCGGTGCTTGGCGGTCGGTTCCTCCAAACTGTGGGATTGACTCTGCTCCTGGGAGCACATATGCTTGTCTGCAAAGAGGGACATGCCTGGTCCCGCCCAGGTGTTCTTCTACGGCTAGTGTCCAGCCAGCTGCGGTATCATCAAATTTGACCCGCCATCGGAGGGCCTCCTCCCCGGGTCCAGCTTCCGGTGCTTGGCGGTCGGTTCCTCCAAACTGTGGGATTGACTCTGCTCCTGGGAGCACATATGCTTGTCTGCAAAGAGGGACATGCCTGGTCCCGCCCAGGTGTTCTTCTACGGCTAGTGTCCAGCCAGCTGCGGTATCATCAAATTTGACCCGCCATCGGAGGGGCCTCCTCCCCGGGTCCAGCTTCCGGTGCTTGGCGGTCGGTTCCTCCAAACTGTGGGATTGACTCTGCTCCTGGGAGCACATATGCTTGTCTGCAAAGAGGGACATGCCTGGTCCCGCCCAGGTGTTCTTCTACGGCTAGTGTCCAGCCAGCTGCGGTATCATCAAATTTGACCCGCCATCGGAGGGCCTCCTCCCCGGGTCCAGCTTCCGGTGCTTGGCGGTCGGTTCATCCAAACTACGGGTAATCCTGGAGCGGACATAAACAAAGAATGATATTTTACAGGACATGATGGATATGTGTTTTTTCCAGGCTTTTTGGAAATAAACCAAATGTGATTTTGCAGTGCATGATATAGCTCATTTTACCCATGTGATGTTGTGCAGTACATTACTGAGCTCATTTAACGATATTGGTCTACCAGGTGAAGTGGGATGCTGCCATTTCCCAACTGGTCTCCGGAGGAATATAAGGAGAGTTGACAGGGGACTCTGCCCAGTGCTCATGAACCAAATGAGGGGTGTGTTAGAGGGGAAAGGCTCTGGCTGTTTCTGCAGCCTCTGCATCTACCTTCTCTCCCCACCCCGATACCAGCGCGTGCCTGCTGTAAAAGGCAGGTGCACGGGCTCTCACTTCCACTAACTCTGAGCCTGGCTCCCGAGCAGCACGTTCTCCCCGGCAGTCCGCCAGCAGATGAAAAACACCCACCTCTCCGCCTCTTCCGAGGGACGAGGGAACCGCGCGGGGGGGTCTGCTGGAGGTTCCTGCCGGGTGCTCCGTACTGCGTTTCACCGGGACCTGGCTCGAAAAACTCGGAACTCTGACTCCAGTGCGGTGTGGCGGTCTCGCCCTGGCCGTCCACCGTGCGCCTCCGGGTACCTGACTCCCCTGCCTCCTCCGGGGGCAGGTGCGAGGGGTTCAATGCCTCCTCCCCCCGCTGCGGCGAAAGCCGGAGCGGGACGGAGCGCCCGGAGGTACTGTTACCCCCACGTTTTGTACCCAAAACTGTCTTGTGAGTTCGTGGCAGAACCATGAAACAAAAAACAATCAATGTATCGGACCCATCGCCAGTCGCGTTGGTGCAGAGGTGGGACCATTTTAACCAGGTGGTAACCCAAGTCCTCCCCTTGGTCCGTGTTCCCTGCATTGAAGCATCGGACCCATGGTTGCAATCAGCAGTTGGCTAACGCATATAAACGGAGAAACAGAAAACCATTTAAATAGAATTCATTGTGTGTGTTTTTGGAAGGATGTTGACCGAATGCCCGGTGTGCAGCCTCCGCTATCTGGCTTTGAATAAGCACCTTAAGCACAAACATGCAGTGCGGAACCTGGATGAAAGAGGCATCATTCTTAAAATGGCCAGTGGTAGAATAAATGTTCGGACCAAACCCTGTCCCATCACAGGGTGTTCGTATGCTGGGAGGAAACTACACCGTCATGTAACTCGTGACCACCCTGAGTTCTCCCGAGATGAGGCACATCAGGTCATGGCAAGGCTGAAGCATAGTGTGGCCCTGCAGTTGCTCCATGACCTCCGAGAGACTAATCCCATCATTGGAATGGCTACATCATTGGATATAGACAATGAGGAGGAATACCCGGTGCACCCTCCACCCTTCTCCCCACATACCGAGTGTGACGAAGAGGACTGCATGCAGGTGAGGCTGGACAATGTGGCATTGAGGGCTCAGAAGGATGCCCTCATTGATGAGGTGAAGACCCTGCGCTCCAGGCTAAAACAGGGTCTAAAACCCAGGAAGCAGAATGCCACTGCTGCTCTGCTTGAGGAAGACGAAGAATGTATACGATTTAAGGGCGTAGCAATCCCAAGTACCCCCGACATGAACTCAGTAGCCTCCGGCAGCAATACCCCTCTCAAGACCCCGGTGAAGACTGTCATGCGGTCCATAGAAGCCTCTGCGAGTGAGACCCCCCTCAAGTCTGTGATGCGGTCCCCAGAAGCCTCCGGAAGCAAGACCCCGGTGAAGACTGTCATGCGGTCCGACAAAGCCTCCGGAAGCAAGACCCCGGTGAAGACTGTCATGCGGTCCGACAAAGCCTCCGGAAGCAAGACCCCGGTGAAGACTGTCATGCGGTCCGACAAAGCCTCCGGTAGTGAGACCCCTCTCAAGTCTGTGATGCGGTCCCCAGAAGCCTCCGGAAGCAAGACCCCAGTGAAGACTGTCATGTGGTCCCCAGAAGCCTCCGGTAGTGAGACCCCAGTGAAGACTGTCATGCGGTCCATAGAAGCCTCTGCGAGTGAGATCCCTCTCAAGTCTGTGATGCGTTCCCCAGAAGCCTCCGGAAGCAAGACCCCAGTGAAGACTGTCATGTGGTCCCCAGAAGCCTCCTGTAGTGAGACCCCTGTATGCCAGAAGACCCGTGCGTCTGTCTCCAATAAGCTGAAAGCTAATCTGGCTAAGGACTGGCCCTCTTCCCAAAATCAATGGTGCACTGGGAAGGGACTGCGGAATACCATGCGTGAAATCACGTTGCCTAAAAGCATGGAGACGTACATTCAGACATACAGAGGTCATTGTGAGGGTCTTGCACCGACAGTAAAACGGAAAGAGAATTGTATGTCCAATGTCAGCCGGATAAAGAACTTCATAGTATTCATGGCCCATGGTTTTGACCGGCTGTCAGACTGGCTGTTTCTAAAAGACACAAAGAGGGTCCGTGGCTGGAGCAAGTATATTTCAGAGTCGGGCCGGACAGTCACAACATCGCTGTTGTTCCTGAAGACTGTGAACCATTTCCTGAGGTACTTGTCTGCATCAAAGCTCCGGGGGTGCAGGCTCACCCAGTCTGATATGACCAACATCATCAGAGAGGTGAAAGCCAACATTAACGATTTGAAAAAGTCTGTCACTCTCCACCAGTTTAAGGTGAAGAGGGACAAGCTGGATCGTCTGCCGAGCCAGGCGGAGCTTCTCGCCGCCATGGCGGCCGCTGAGAAGCGCATCCCTGATCTCCTTGACCTGATGGCTAGCAATCCGACCTCAATCACCCAGTACCTGCTATATGGCTATCTAACCCTCCATTGGAGCCTCCTGTATGGCCACCGTCCGGGTGTGTATGCAAACATGACCAACACGGAGGTCTTTGAGGCGGACAGAAGGGGCACTGCTGAGGGCTACATCATCCACGTGCAGGATCACAAGACTGCCAAGACATTTGGTGAAGCACAGCTGGTGCTTACAATAAAGGAGTTTAGCTGGGTCATGCGGTGGATGGGGATAAAAGAGGGCTTGTCGGGTCCTCAGAATGAATTCTTCCTTTTCACATCGGGGAAGCAGGCTTCCAAGAACCTGAACGCTCACTTGAAGAGGGCTTGGGCTGATGCTGGGCTAGAAACAGCCGTCACCTTCACCATCTTGCGCACTGCCCTGGCTGACAATATCAAGCATCACCAAGATCCAGAAAGCAGGTCGATTCTGGCTAGGTTTATGTGCCACGACGTAAGCACTGCAGACCGGTTCTACGCGAATACGCCTGGAATAAAGGAGGCATTGAAGATCCGCTCCATGTTCAGGGCGGCGGCAGCAGCTGCAGCAGCATCATCATCAGAAGGAGGTCTACCACCGTCAGCTACCTCCGAAGAGGATTCAGGGGCGGAGAGCAGCGATACCTCTTCTTCAGGACCGATTGGTACTCCTGATGAGGGGAAAGGGGCCGTGGACTCAACCTTTTTTCCCCGGTGCACTGTACAAGTTAGACGGCTAATATGGCCCCCAGGCCCCTGTTAATCATGTTGTTATTATGTTTATTTTGTATACTGTTTTTGTAAAAGTGGTGTGATAATTAAATAAAAAATAAAAAAAAAACATTAGTATAACCTTGAAGGTTCCCAGGGGCAAATACAGTGCCTGTCATTTTGCAGGATATAATTTAACATGGAACCACTCCCAGGGGCAAATACAGTGCCAGGTGTCAGACTATTTAAACAATGTTTACCCAGGATTCCGACACCTTCCCTGGCTTGTAAAATGCGGTGATGCGCCCTGGAGGTATCAGACTATTTTAAACAACTTTTCCCCGCCTTTCAAACACTTGTTCCTGGCTTATAGCCTGTCATTTTGCAGGATATAATTTAACATGGAACCTCTCCCAGGGGCAAATACAGTGCCAGGTGTCAGACTATTTAAACAATGTTTACCCAGGATTCCGACACCTTCCCTGGCTTGTAAAATGCGGTGATGCGCCCTGGAGGTATCAGACTATTTTAAACAACTTTTCCCCGCCTTTCAAACACTTGTTCCTGGCTTATAGCCTGTCATTTTGCAGGATATAATTTAACATGGAACCTCTCCCAGGGGCAAATACAGTGCCAGGTGTCAGACTATTTAAACAATGTTTACCCAGGATTCCGACACCTTCCCTGGCTTGTAAAATGCGGTGATGCGCCCTGGAGGTATCAGACTATTTTAAACAACTTTTCCCCGCCTTTCAAACACTTGTTCCTGGCTTATAGCCTGTCATTTTGCAGGATATAATTTAACATGGAACCTCTCCCAGGGGCAAATACAGTGCCAGGTGTCAGACTATTTAAACAATGTTTACCCAGGATTCCGACACCTTCCCTGGCTTGTAAAATGCGGTGATGCGCCCTGGAGGTATCAGACTATTTTAAACAACTTTTCCCCGCCTTTCAAACACTTGTTCCTGGCTTATAGCCTGTCATTTTGCAGGATATAATTTAACATGGAACCTCTCCCAGGGGCAAATACAGTGCCAGGTGTCAGACTATTTAAACAATGTTTACCCAGGATTCCGACAACTTCCCTGGCTTGTAAAATGCGGTGATGCGCCCTGGAGGTATCAGACTATTTTAAACAACTTTTCCCCGCCTTTCAAACACTTGTTCCTGGCTTATAGCCTGTCATTTTGCAGGATATAATTTAACATGGAACCTCTCCCAGGGGCAAATACAGTGCCAGGTGTCAGACTATTTAAACAATGTTTACCCAGGATTCTGACACCTTCCCTGGCTTGTAAAATGCGGTGATGCGCCCTGGAGGTATCAGACTATTTTAAACAACTTTTCCCCGCCTTTCAAACACTTGTTCCTGGCTTATAGCCTGTCATTTTGCAGGATATAATTTAACATGGAACCTCTCCCAGGGGCAAATACAGTGCCAGGTGTCAGACTATTTAAACAATGTTTACCCAGGATTCCGACACCTTCCCTGGCTTGTAAAATGCGGTGATGCGCCCTGGAGGTATCAGACTATTTTAAACAACTTTTCCCCGCCTTTCAAACACTTGTTCCTGGCTTATAGCCTGTCATTTTGCAGGATATAATTTAACATGGAACCTCTCCCAGGGGCAAATACAGTGCCAGGTGTCAGACTATTTAAACAATGTTTACCCAGGATTCCGACAACTTCCCTGGCTTGTAAAATGCGGTGATGCGCCCTGGAGGTATCAGACTATTTTAAACAACTTTTCCCCGCCTTTCAAACACTTGTTCCTGGCTTATAGCCTGTCATTTTGCAGGATATAATTTAACATGGAACCTCTCCCAGGGGCAAATACAGTGCCAGGTGTCAGACTATTTAAACAATGTTTACCCAGGATTCCGACACCTTCCCTGGCTTGTAAAATGCGGTGATGCGCCCTGGAGGTATCAGACTATTTTAAACAACTTTTCCCCGCCTTTCAAACACTTGTTCCTGGCTTATAGCCTGTCATTTTGCAGGATATAATTTAACATGGAACCTCTCCCAGGGGCAAATACAGTGCCAGGTGTCAGACTATTTAAACAATGTTTACCCAGGATTCCGACACCTTCCCTGGCTTGTAAAATGCGGTGATGCGCCCTGGAGGTATCAGACTATTTTAAACAACTTTTCCCCGCCTTTCAAACACTTGTTCCTGGCTTATAGCCTGTCATTTTGCAGGATATAATTTAACATGGAACCTCTCCCAGGGGCAAATACAGTGCCAGGTGTCAGACTATTTAAACAATGTTTACCCAGGATTCCGACACCTTCCCTGGCTTGTAAAATGCGGTGATGCGCCCTGGAGGTATCAGATTATTTTAAACAACTTTTCCCCGCCTTTCAAACACTTGTTCCTGGCTTATAGCCTGTCATTTTGCAGGATATAATTTAACATGGAACCTCTCCTGGAAATGGACATACTCTGCGCATTTCCAGGAGAGGTTCCATGTTAAATTATATCCTGCAAAATGACAGGCAACAACTCTCTTCCAGACGTTTAAAAACACTTTTCCGACTATTTTAAACAACTTTTCCCCGCCTTTCAAACACTTGTTCCTGGCTTATAGCCTGTCATTTTGCAGGATATAATTTAACATGGAACCTTTCCTGGAAATGGACATACTCTGCGCATTTCCAGGAGAGGTTCCATGTTAAATTATATCCTGCAAAATGACAGGCAACAACTCTCTTCCAGACGTTTAAAAACACTTTTCCGACTATTTTAAACAACTTTTCCCCGCCTTTCAAACACTTGTTCCTGGCTTATAGCCTGTCATTTTGCAGGATATAATTTAACATGGAACCTCTCCTGGAAATGGACATACTCTGCGCATTTCCAGGAGAGGTTCCATGTTAAATTATATCCTGCAAAATGACAGGCAACAACTCTCTTCCAGACGTTTAAAAACACTTTTCCGACTATTTTAAACAACTTTTCCCCGCCTTTCAAACACTTGTTCCTGGCTTATAGCCTGTCATTTTGCAGGATATAATTTAACATGGAACCTCTCCTGGAAATGGACATATTCTGTGCATTTCCAGGAGAGGTTACATGTTAAATGATATCCTGCAAAATGACAGGCTACAACTCTCTTCCAGACGTTTAAAAACACTTTCCCCGACCATTTAAACATTATTTATGGCTTGTAAAGTGCGGTGATGAGCCCTGACAGTATCAGACTATTTAAAGGGTTACCAGGAGCATGAGAATATCCTCCACAGAAGGGGTGGTGGTGCCGTGAATAAGGCCGAATATGGATACCGATGTGCCGACGGTAAAGCACCGCAAAATCCACCCCCTTTAGGTTAACCAGGGGCATGGAGTTCTGTAGGGTGTGAACATCTGGGTTTAGTCCGTGGGGGAGTGCTTAAGTCCGGGAGTCCGGGGACTCACGGTGTGCAAGGTTATGGAGGTGCCCATGTCAGGGACACATGCTGGAGGTCTGTGGTCCGTCCTTTGGGGGTCTTGGAGGGGCCACAGAGAGGAGATTTCCCCGGTCTCTGTCCTGGATGAGTGAAATAAACAGAGTCTCCATGTCAGGGACACATGCTGGAGGTCTCTCTCCCGAGAGTGGACGTCCATTGCCTGTAAATTGGTCTAACATTAGGTCTGTCACTTTGGCTAACCGCACCACTGTCTGTCGTCTCCCGCAAGTGGACATCCATTGTCACTTTGGCTAACCGCACCACTGTCTGTCGTCTCCCGCAAGTGGACATCCATTGCCCCTAAATCGGGTCAGGGTTGACGGTTCGGGACGTCTGACACTGCGCAACCGGCGGTTCCTCCGTGCCTACACGCCGGCCACACCCTGCGCCCGCGAGCAGTCGGCTGCGCCGTCGCCGCCGCCCGCTGCCCTGGGTCATCAGCCCCCACCTATCCACCCGGGCTGGGCGACGCCCCAGGGGATTGCTCAGCGGCCGGCTGTCGGGCCCCGCGACTCGGCTATTGGCGCTTCCCCACCGACGCCTGCTGATGGGGCGTCCTCTGACCTCGCTGTTCCTACGGGTGCCTTCCTGGGTGCACCGCTCCCGGTGCCGCAGTCGCCGCCGACGCTGCCCCAGCCGACTCGGCCGGGCCGCTTGAGGAGGCCGCCTGCACGTTACGAGCCCGAGTCTGGCAGCTGGATACGGGATGTAGACCGTTAACCTATTCCGGCCCATAGCTTTCCGGTCTGGGGGGGATGAAGAGTTTATCGCCGGCCACTAGAGGGCAGTGTCACTGCTGTCGCTGCCTGGTTATGCCGTGCTCTGACCCGGAAGTGCCGAGCGGCCATTTTAGTTCAAACATTGTTCATGCACTCCGCCTCGAGTTGAGACGTTCGTCCACTCATTCATGTAAGACTGTTTCCACTATTATATTATACCATATATTATACTATATATATATTATACTATTATACTACTATACTCTGTTTCGTGGTATATATTTGTGTTGATTGAATTGCATGGATGTAATACTTTGTCAGCTTATCTTGCTGCATTATTCTGTTTTAGGGTGTCGTCATCCTTTTCAATAAATCACCGAAACTGACATTGAGGAGTGTGTTTCTTCACATGCCTACTTGTGTAGCTTAGACACTCTGAATTCACTAAATGTACAACTTTTTCTCCATCAAAATGAACAAATGAGACATGAAATAACATCTACAGATCAAGACGAAGCGAATGGAAGTGGGCACAGCCTCGTAGCTGTGAACAGCTGTGATCGCAGGAAAATTCTGTTTCAAAGATTTCTCAGTAGCCTATATCTCCGGGACATTTCCCTGACTTTACCACCGTCACAATGGACAAACGAGACATGAAATAACATCAACAGATCAAGACGAAGCGAATGGAAGTACCCCCGGAGTCATAGCATGTGTAAATCGAGACGAAAGATCTCTCTCTCCCCCGCCTGCTTGCGAGGGGGAGGGGCAGTTTACACACACACGCAGCTGCTGCATGCAGCAACGCACACACAGGGAGGAGATGGCAGAGAGAACGCACTCCCCTGAAAACTCCCCTTGAATTCCTCCAGACTCAGAAAATGTAAAAGTTCACTTTTTGGAGATCAATAGAAAAAGGGTGAAAATGATTTTTTTTTTGCCACAGCATGGATTCGAACACGCGACCATCCGCATCATGGGGAGAGCTTTAACGCAGTGAGCCACTGGACCTGAGTACTCAAACATGCCTACTTGTGCAGCTTAGAAACTCTGAATTCACTAAATGTACAACTTTTTTTCCATCAAATTGAACAAATGAGACATGAAATAACATCTACAGATCAAGACGAAGCGAATGGAAGCGGTCCCAGCCTCGTAGCTGTGAACAGCTGTGATCGCAGGAAAATGCTGTTTCAAAGATTTCTCAGTATATCTCCGGGACATTTCCCTGGCTTTACCACCGTCACAATGGACAAACGAGACATGAAATAACATCAACAGATCAAGACGAAGCGAATGGAAGTACCCCCGGAGTCATAGCATGTGTAAATCGAGACGAAAGATCTCTCTCTCCCCCGCCTGCTTGCGAGGGGGAGGGGCAGTTTACACACACACGCAGCTGCTGCATGCAGCAACGCACACACAGGGAGGAGATGGCAGAGAGAACGCACTCCCCTGAAAACTCCCCTTGAATTCCTCCAGACTCAGAAAATGTAAAAGTTCACTTTTTGGAGATCCATAGAAAAATGGTGAAAATGAAAAAAAGTATGCCACAGCATGGATTTGAACACGCGACCAACCGCATCCAGGGGCGAGCGTTAACGCAGTGAGCCACTGGACCTGAGTACTCAAACATGCCTACTTGTGCAGCTTAGACACTCTGAATTCACTAAATGTACAACTTTTTCTCCATCAAAATGAACAAATTATACATGAAATAACATCTACAGATCAAGACGAAGCGAATGGAAGCGGTCCCAGCCTCGTAGCTGTGAACAGCTGTGATCGCAGGAAAATGCTGTTTCAAAGATTTCTCAGTATATCTCCGGGACATTTCCCTGGCTTTACCACCGTCACAATGGACAAACGAGACATGAAATAACATCAACAGATCAAGACGAAGCGAATGGAAGTACCCCCGGAGTCATAGCATGTGTAAATCGAGACAAAAGATCTCTCTCTCCCCCGCCTGCTTGCGAGGGGGAGGGGCAGTTTACACACACACGCAGCTGCTGCATGCAGCAACGCACACACAGGGAGGAGATAGCAGAGAGAACGCACTCCCCTGAAAACTCCCCTTGAATTCATCCAGACTCAGAAAATGTAAAAGTTCACTGTTTGGAGATCCATAGAAAAAGGGTGAAAATGATTTTTTTTTGCCACAGCATGGATTCAAACACGCGACCAACCGCATCCAGGGGCGAGCGTTAACGCAGTGAGCCACTGGACCTGAGTACTCAAACATGCCTTCTTGTGCAGCTTAGACACTCTGAATTCACTAAATGTACAACTTTTTCTCCATCAAAATGAACAAATGAGACATGAAATAACATCTACAGATCAAGACGAAGCGAATGGAAGCGGTCCCAGCATCGTAGCTGTGAACAGCTGTGATCGCAGGAAAATGCTGTTATAAAGATTTTTCAGTATATCTCCGGGATATTTCCCTGGCTTTACCACCGTCCAAATGGACAAACGAGACATGAAATAACATCAACAGATCAAGACGAAGTGAATGGAAGTACCCCCGGAGTCATAGCATGTGTAAATCGAGACGAAAGATCTCTCTCTCCCCCGCCTGCTTGCGAGGGGGAGGGGCAGTTTACACACACACGCAGCTGCTGCATGCAGCAACGCACACACAGGGAGGAGATGGCAGAGAGAACGCACTCCCCTGAAAACTCCCCTTGAATTCATCCAGACTCAGAAAATGTAAAAGTTCACTTTTTGGAGATCAATAGAAAAAGGGTGAAAATGATTTTTTTTTTGCCACAGCATGGATTCGAACACGCGACTATCCGCATCAAGGGGAGAGCTTTAACGCAGTGAGCCACTGGACCTGAGTACTCAAACATGCCTGCTTGTGCATCTTAGACACTCTGAATTCACTAAATGTACAATTTTTTCTCCATCAAAATGAACAAATGAGACATGAAATAACATCTACAGATCAAGACGAAGCGAATGGAAGCGGTCCCAGCCTCGTAGCTGTGAACAGCTGTGATCGCAGGAAAATGCTGTTCCAAAGATTTCTCAGTATATCTCCGGGACTTTTCCCTGGCTTTACCACCGTCACAATGGACAAACGAGACATGAAATAACATCAACAGATCAAGACGAAGCGAATGGAAGTACCCCCGGAGTCATAGCATGTGTAAATCGAGACGACAGATCTCTCTCTCCCCCGCCTGCTTGCGAGGGGGAGGGGCAGTTTACACACACACGCAGCTGCTGCATGCAGCAACGCACACACAGGGAGGAGATGGCAGAGAGAACGCACTCCCCTGAAAACTCCCCTTGAATTCCTCAAGACTCAGAAAATGTAAAAGTTCACTTTTTGGAGATCCATAGAAAAAGGGAGAACATGAATTTTGTTTTGCTACAGGATGGATTCGGACACACGACCAACCGCATCCAGGGGCGAGCGTTAACGCAGTGAGCCACTGGACCTGAGTACACACAGGGAGGAGATGGCAGAGAGAACGCACTCCCCTGAAAACTCCCCTTGAATTCCTCCAGACTCAGAAAATGTAAAAGTTCACTTTTTGGAGATCCATAGAAAAAGGGTGAAAATGAAAAAAAGTATGCCACAGCATGGATTCGAACACGCGACCAACCGCATCCAGGGGCGAGCGTTAACGCAGTGAGCCACTGGACCTGAGTACTCAAACATGCCTGCTTGTGCATCTTAGACACTCTGAATTCACTAAATGTACAACTTTTTCTCAATCAAAATGAACAAATGAGACATGAAATAACATCTACAGATCAAGACGAAGCGGTCCCAGCCTCGTAGCTGTGAACAGCTGTGATTGCAGGAAAATGCTGTTACAAAGATTTCTCAGTATATCTCCGGGACTTTTCCATGGCTTTACCACCGTCACAATGGACAAACGAGACATGAAATAACATCAACAGATCAAGACGAAGCGAATGGAAGTACCCCCGGAGTCATAGCATGTGTAAATCGAGACGAAAGATCTCTCTCTCCCCCGCCTGCTTGCGAGGGGGAGGGGCAGTTTACACACACACGCAGCTGCTGCATGCAGCAACGCACACACAGGGAGGAGATGGCAGAGAGAACGCACTCCCCTGAAAACTCCCCTTGAATTCCTCCAGACTCAGAAAATGTAAAAGTTCACTTTTTGGAGATCCATAGAAAAAGGGTGAACATGAATTTTGTTTTGCCACAGCATGGATTCGAACACGCGACCAACCGCATCCAGGGGCGAGCGTTAACGCAGTGAGCCACTGGACCTGAGTACTCAAACATGCCTGCTTGTGCAGCTTAGACACTCTGAATTCACTAAATGTACAACTTTTTCTCCATCAAAATGAACAAATGAGACATGAAATAACATCTACAGATCAAGACAAAGCGAATGGAAGCGGTCCCAGCCTCGTAGCTGTGAACAGCTGTGATCGCAGGAAAATGCTGTTCCAAAGATTTCTCAGTTTATCTCCGGGACTTTTCCCTGGCTTTACCACCGTCACAATGGACAAACGAGACATGAAATAACATCAACAGATCAAGACGAAGCGAATGGAAGTACCCCCGGAGTCATAGCATGTGTAAATCGAGACGACAGATCTCTCTCTCCCCCGCCTGCTTGCGAGGGGGAGGGGCAGTTTACACACACACGCAGCTGCTGCATGCAGCAACGCACACACAGGGAGGAGATGGCAGAGAGAACGCACTCCCCTGAAAACTCCCCTTGAATTCCTCCAGACTCAGAAAATGTAAAAGTTCACTTTTTGGAGATCCATAGAAAAAGGGTGAACATGAATTTTGTTTTGCCACAGCATGGATTCGAACACGCGACCAACCGCATCCAGGGGCGAGCGTTAACGCAGTGAGCCACTGGACCTGAGTACTCAAACATGCCTGCTTGTGCAGCTTAGACACTCTGAATTCACTAAATGTACAACTTTTTCTCCATCAAAATGAACAAATGAGACATGAAATAACATCTACAGATCAAGACAAAGCGAATGGAAGCGGTCCCAGCCTCGTAGCTGTGAACAGCTGTGATCGCAGGAAAATGCTGTTCCAAAGATTTCTCAGTATATCTCCGGGACTTTTCCCTGGCTTTACCACCGTCACAATGGACAAACGAGACATGAAATAACATCAACAGATCAAGACGAAGCGAATGGAAGTACCCCCGGAGTCATAGCATGTGTAAATCGAGACGAAAGATCTCTCTCTCCCCCGCCTGCTTGCGAGGGGGAGGGGCAGTTTACACACACACGCAGCTGCTGCATGCAGCAAAGCACACACAGGGAGGAGATGGCAGAGAGAACGCACTCCCCTGAAAACTCCCCTTGAATTCCTCCAGACTCAGAAAATGTAAAAGTTAACTTTTTGGAGATCCATAGAAAAAGGGTGAAAATGAAAAAAAGTATGCCACAGCATGGATTCGAACACGCGACCAACCGCATCCAGGGGCGAGCGTTAACGCAGTGAGCCACTGGACCTGAGTACTCAAACATGCCTGCTTGTGCAGCTTAGACACTCTGAATTCACTAAATGTACAACTTTTTCTCCATCAAAATGAACAAATGAGACATTAAATAACATCTACAGATCAAGACGAAGCGAATGGAAGCGGTCCCAGCCTCGTAGCTGTGAACAGCTGTGATCGCAGGAAAATGCTGTTATAAAGATTTCTCAGTATATCTCCGGGATATTTCCCTGGCTTTACCACCGTCCAAATGGACAAACGAGACATGAAATAACATCAACAGATCAAGACGAAGCGAATGGAAGTACCCCCGGAGTCATAGCATGTGTAAATCGAGACGACAGATATCTCTCTCCCCCGCCTGCTTGCGAGGGGGAGGGGCAGTTTACACACACACGCAGCTGCTGCATGCAGCAATGCACACACAGGGAGGAGATGGCAGAGAGAACGCACTCCCCTGAAAACTCCCCTTGAATTCCTCCAGACTCAGAAAATGTAAAAGTTCACTTTTTGGAGATCCATAGAAAAAGGGTGAAAATGAAAAAAAGTATGCCACAGCATGGATTCGAACACGCGACCAACCGCATCCAGGGGCGAGCGTTAACGCAGTGAGCCACTGGACCTGAGTACTCAAACATGCCTGCTTGTGCATCTTAGACACTCTGAATTCACTAAATGTACAACTTTTTCTCAATCAAAATGAACAAATGAGACATGAAATAACATCTACAGATCAAGACGAAGCGAATAGAAGCAGTCCCAGCCTCGTAGCTGTGAACAGCTGTGATTGCAGGAAAATGCTGTTACAAAGATTTCTCAGTATATCTCCGGGACTTTTCCCTGGCTTTACCACCGTCACAATGGACAAACGAGACATGAAATAACATCAACAGATCAAGACGAAGCGAATGGAAGTACCCTCGGAGTCATAGCATGTGTAAATCGAGACGAAAGATCTCTCTCTCCCCCGCCTGCTTGCGAGGGGGAGGGGCAGTTTACACACACACGCAGCTGTTGCATGCAGCAACGCACACACAGGGAGGAGATGGCAGAGAGAACGCACTCCCCTGAAAACTCCCCTTGAATTCCTCCAGACTCAGAAAATGTAAAAGTTCACTTTTTGGAGATCCATAGAAAAAGGGTGAAAATGAAAAAAAGTATGCCACAGCATGGATTCGAACACGCGACCAACCGCATCCAGGGGCGAGCGTTAACGCAGTGAGCCACTGGACCTGAGTACTCAAACATGCCTGCTTGTGCAGCTTAGACACTCTGAATTCACTAAATGTACAACTTTTTCTCCATCAAAATGAACAAATGAGACATGAAATAACATCTACAGATCAAGACGAAGCGAATAGAAGCGGTCCCAGCCTCGTAGCTGTGAACAGCTGTGATCGCAGGAAAATGCTGTTACAAAGATTTATCAGTATATCTCCGGGACATTTCCCTGGCTTTACCACCGTCACAATGGACAAACCAGACATGAAATAACATCAACAGATCAAGACGAAGCGAATGGAAGTACCCCCGGAGTCATAGCATGTGTAAATCGAGACGAAAGATCTCTCTCTCCCCCGCCTGCTTGCGAGGGGGAGGGGCAGTTTACACACACACGCAGCTGCTGCATGCAGCAACGCACACACAGGGAGGAGATGGCAGAGAGAACGCACTCCCCTGAAAACTCCCCTTGAATTCCTCCAGACTCAGAAAATGTAAAAGTTCACTTTTTGGAGATCCATAGAAAAAGGGTGAAAATGAAAAAAAGTATGCCACAGCATGGATTCGAACACGCGACCAACCGCATCCAGGGGCGAGCGTTAACGCAGTGAGCCACTGGACCTGAGTACTCAAACATGCCTGCTTGTGCATCTTAGACACTCTGAATTCACTAAATGTACAACTTTTTCTCAATCAAAATGAACAAATGAGACATGAAATAACATCTACAGATCAAGACGAAGCGAATAGAAGCAGTCCCAGCCTCGTAGCTGTGAACAGCTGTGATTGCAGGAAAATGCTGTTACAAAGATTTCTCAGTATATCTCCGGGACTTTTCCCTGGCTTTACCACCGTCACAATGGACAAACGAGACATGAAATAACATCAACAGATCAAGACGAAGCGATTGGAAGTATCCTCGGAGTCATAGCATGTGTAAATCGAGACGAAAGATCTCTCTCTCCCCCGCCTGCTTGCGAGGGGGAGGGGCAGTTTACACACACACGCAGCTGTTGCATGCAGCAACGCACACACAGGGAGGAGATGGCAGAGAGAACGCACTCCCCTGAAAACTCCCCTTGAATTCCTCCAGACTCAGCAAATGTAAAAGTTCACTTTTTGGAGATCCATAGAAAAAGGGTGAAAATGAAAAAAAGTATGCCACAGCATGGATTCGAACACGCGACCAACCGCATCCAGGGGCGAGCGTTAACGCAGTGAGCCACTGGACCTGAGTACTCAAACATGCCTGCTTGTACAGCTTAGACACTCTGAATTCACTAAATGTACAACTTTTTCTCCATCAAAATGAACAAATGAGACATGAAATAACATCTACAGATCAAGACGAAGCGAATAGAAGCAGTCCCAGCCTCGTAGCTGTGAACAGCTGTGATCGCAGGAAAATGCTGTTACAAAGGATTTCTCAGTATATCTCCGGGACATTTCCCTGGCTTTACCACCGTCACAATGGACAAACGAGACATGAAATAACATCAACAGATCAAGACGAAGCGAATGGAAGTACCCCCGGAGTCATAGCATGTGTAAATCGAGACGAAAGATCTCTCTCTCCCCCGCCTGCTTGCGAGGGGGAGGGGCAGTTTACACACACACGCAGCTGCTGCATGCAGCAACGCACACACAGGGAGGAGATGGCAGAGAGAACGCACTCCCCTGAAAACTCCCCTTGAATTCCTCCAGACTCAGAAAATGTAAAAGTTCACTTTTTGGAGATCCATAGAAAAAGGGTGAAAATGAAAAAAAGTATGCCACAGCATGGATTCGAACACGCGACCAACCGCATCCAGGGGCGAGCGTTAACGCAGTGAGCCACTGGACCTGAGTACTCAAACATGCCTGCTTGTGCAGCTTAGACACTCTGAATTCACTAAATGTACAACTTTTTCTCAATCAAAATGAACAAATGAGACATGAAATAACATCTACAGATCAAGACGAAGCGAATAGAAGCAGTCCCAGCCTCGTAGCTGTGAACAGCTGTGATTGCAGGAAAATGCTGTTACAAAGATTTCTCAGTATATCTCCGGGACTTTTCCCTGGCTTTACCACCGTCACAATGGACAAACGAGACATGAAATAACATCAACAGATCAAGACGAAGCGATTGGAAGTATCCTCGGAGTCATAGCATGTGTAAATCGAGACGAAAGATCTCTCTCTCCCCCGCCTGCTTGCGAGGGGGAGGGGCAGTTTACACACACACGCAGCTGTTGCATGCAGCAACGCACACACAGGGAGGAGATGGCAGAGAGAACGCACTCCCCTGAAAACTCCCCTTGAATTCCTCCAGACTCAGCAAATGTAAAAGTTCACTTTTTGGAGATCCATAGAAAAAGGGTGAAAATGAAAAAAAGTATGCCACAGCATGGATTCGAACACGCGACCAACCGCATCCAGGGGCGAGCGTTAACGCAGTGAGCCACTGGACCTGAGTACTCAAACATGCCTGCTTGTACAGCTTAGACACTCTGAATTCACTAAATGTACAACTTTTTCTCCATCAAAATGAACAAATGAGACATGAAATAACATCTACAGATCAAGACGAAGCGAATAGAAGCAGTCCCAGCCTCGTAGCTGTGAACAGCTGTGATCGCAGGAAAATGCTGTTACAAAGGATTTCTCAGTATATCTCCGGGACATTTCCCTGGCTTTACCACCGTCACAATGGACAAACGAGACATGAAATAACATCAACAGATCAAGACGAAGCGAATGGAAGTACCCCCGGAGTCATAGCATGTGTAAATCGAGACGAAAGATCTCTCTCTCCCCCGCCTGCTTGCGAGGGGGAGGGGCAGTTTACACACACACGCAGCTGCTGCATGCAGCAACGCACACACAGGGAGGAGATGGCAGAGAGAACGCACTCCCCTGAAAACTCCCCTTGAATTCCTCCAGACTCAGAAAATGTAAAAGTTCACTTTTTGGAGATCCATAGAAAAAGGGTGAAAATGAAAAAAAGTATGCCACAGCGTGGATTCGAACACGCGACCAACCGCATCCAGGGGCGAGCGTTAACGCAGTGAGCCACTGGACCTGAGTACTCAAACATGCCTGCTTGTGCAGCTTAGACACTCTGAATTCACTAAATGTACAACTTTTTCTCCATCAAAATGAACAAATGAGACATGAAATAACATCTACAGATCAAGACGAAGCGAATAGAAGCGGTCCCAGCCTCGTAGCTGTGAACAGCTGTGATCGCAGGAAAATGCTGTTACAAAGATTTCTCAGTATATCTCCGGGACATTTCCCTGGCTTTACCACCGTCACAATGGACAAACGAGACATGAAATAACATCAACAGATCAAGACGAAGCGAATGGAAGTACCCCCGGAGTCATAGCATGTGTAAATCGAGACGAAAGATCTCTCTCTCCCCCGCCTGCTTGCGAGGGGGAGGGGCAGTTTACACACACACGCAGCTGCTGCATGCAGCAACGCACACACAGGGAGGAGATGGCAGAGAGAACGCACTCCCCTGAAAACTCCCCTTGAATTCCTCCAGACTCAGAAAATGTAAAAGTTCACTTTTTGGAGATCCATAGAAAAAGGGTGAAAATGAAAAAAAGTATGCCACAGCATGGATTCGAACACGCGACCAACCGCATCCAGGGGCGAGCGTTAACGCAGTGAGCCACTGGACCTGAGTACTCAAACATGCCTGCTTGTGCATCTTAGACACTCTGAATTCACTAAATGTACAACTTTTTCTCAATCAAAATGAACAAATGAGACATGAAATAACATCTACAGATCAAGACGAAGCGAATAGAAGCAGTCCCAGCCTCGTAGCTGTGAACAGCTGTGATTGCAGGAAAATGCTTTTACAAAGATTTCTCAGTATATCTCCGGGACTTTTCCCTGGCTTTACCACCGTCACAATGGACAAACGAGACATGAAATAACATCAACAGATCAAGACGAAGCGAATGGAAGTACCCTCGGAGTCATAGCATGTGTAAATCGAGACGAAAGATCTCTCTCTCCCCCGCCTGCTTGCGAGGGGGAGGGGCAGTTTACACACACACGCAGCTGTTGCATGCAGCAACGCACACACAGGGAGGAGATGGCAGAGAGAACGCACTCCCCTGAAAACTCCCCTTGAATTCCTCCAGACTCAGCAAATGTAAAAGTTCACTTTTTGGAGATCCATAGAAAAAGGGTGAAAATGAAAAAAAGTATGCCACAGCATGGATTCGAACACGCGACCAACCGCATCCAGGGGCGAGCGTTAACGCAGTGAGCCACTGGACCTGAGTACTCAAACATGCCTGCTTGTACAGCTTAGACACTCTGAATTCACTAAATGTACAACTTTTTCTCCATCAAAATGAACAAATGAGACATGAAATAACATCTACAGATCAAGACGAAGCGAATAGAAGCAGTCCCAGCCTCGTAGCTGTGAACAGCTGTGATCGCAGGAAAATGCTGTTACAAAGGATTTCTCAGTATATCTCCGGGACATTTCCCTGGCTTTACCACCGTCACAATGGACAAACGAGACATGAAATAACATCAACAGATCAAGACGAAGCGAATGGAAGTACCCCCGGAGTCATAGCATGTGTAAATCGAGACGAAAGATCTCTCTCTCCCCCGCCTGCTTGCGAGGGGGAGGGGCAGTTTACACACACACGCAGCTGCTGCATGCAGCAACGCACACACAGGGAGGAGATGGCAGAGAGAACGCACTCCCCTGAAAACTCCCCTTGAATTCCTCCAGACTCAGAAAATGTAAAAGTTCACTTTTTGGAGATCCATAGAAAAAGGGTGAAAATGAAAAAAAGTATGCCACAGCGTGGATTCGAACACGCGACCAACCGCATCCAGGGGCGAGCGTTAACGCAGTGAGCCACTGGACCTGAGTACTCAAACATGCCTGCTTGTGCAGCTTAGACACTCTGAATTCACTAAATGTACAACTTTTTCTCCATCAAAATGAACAAATGAGACATGAAATAACATCTACAGATCAAGACGAAGCGAATAGAAGCGGTCCCAGCCTCGTAGCTGTGAACAGCTGTGATCGCAGGAAAATGCTGTTACAAAGATTTCTCAGTATATCTCCGGGACATTTCCCTGGCTTTACCACCGTCACAATGGACAAACGAGACATGAAATAACATCAACAGATCAAGACGAAGCGAATGGAAGTACCCCCGGAGTCATAGCATGTGTAAATCGAGACGAAAGATCTCTCTCTCCCCCGCCTGCTTGCGAGGGGGAGGGGCAGTTTACACACACACGCAGCTGCTGCATGCAGCAACGCACACACAGGGAGGAGATGGCAGAGAGAACGCACTCCCCTGAAAACTCCCCTTGAATTCCTCCAGACTCAGAAAATGTAAAAGTTCACTTTTTGGAGATCCATAGAAAAAGGGTGAAAATGAAAAAAAGTATGCCACAGCATGGATTCGAACACGCGACCAACCGCATCCAGGGGCGAGCGTTAACGCAGTGAGCCACTGGACCTGAGTACTCAAACATGCCTGCTTGTGCATCTTAGACACTCTGAATTCACTAAATGTACAACTTTTTCTCAATCAAAATGAACAAATGAGACATGAAATAACATCTACAGATCAAGACGAAGCGAATAGAAGCAGTCCCAGCCTCGTAGCTGTGAACAGCTGTGATCGCAGGAAAATGCTGTTACAAAGATTTATCAGTATATCTCCGGGACATTTCCCTGGCTTTACCACCGTCACAATGGACAAACGAGACATGAAATAACATCAACAGATCAAGACGAAGCGAATGGAAGTACCCCCGGAGTCATAGCATGTGTAAATCGAGACGAAAGATCTCTCTCTCCCCCGCCTGCTTGCGAGGGGGAGGGGCAGTTTACACACACACGCAGCTGCTGCATGCAGCAACGCACACACAGGGAGGAGATGGCAGAGAGAATGCACTCCCCTGAAAACTCCCCTTGAATTCCTCCAGACTCAGAAAATGTAAAAGTTCACTTTTTGGAGATCCATAGAAAAAGCGTGAAAATTAAAAAAAGTATGCCACAGCATGGATTTGAACACGCGACCAACCGCATCCAGGGGCGAGCGTTAACGCAGTGAGCCACTGGACCTGAGTACTCAAACATGCCTGCTTGTGCATCTTAGACACTCTGAATTCACTAAATGTACAACTTTTTCTCAATCAAAATGAACAAATGAGACATGAAATAACATCTACAGATCAAGACGAAGCGAATAGAAGCAGTCCCAGCCTCGTAGCTGTGAACAGCTGTGATTGCAGGAAAATGCTGTTACAAAGATTTCTCAGTATATCTCCGGGACTTTTCCCTGGCTTTACCACCGTCACAATGGACAAACGAGACATGAAATAACATCAACAGATCAAGACGAAGCGATTGGAAGTATCCTCGGAGTCATAGCATGTGTAAATCGAGACGAAAGATCTCTCTCTCCCCCGCCTGCTTGCGAGGGGGAGGGGCAGTTTACACACACACGCAGCTGTTGCATGCAGCAACGCACACACAGGGAGGAGATGGCAGAGAGAACGCACTCCCCTGAAAACTCCCCTTGAATTCCTCCAGACTCAGCAAATGTAAAAGTTCACTTTTTGGAGATCCATAGAAAAAGGGTGAAAATGAAAAAAAGTATGCCACAGCATGGATTCGAACACGCGACCAACCGCATCCAGGGGCGAGCGTTAACGCAGTGAGCCACTGGACCTGAGTACTCAAACATGCCTGCTCGTGCAGCTTAGACACTCTGAATTCACTAAATGTACAACTTTTTCTCCATCAAAATGAACAAATGAGACATGAAATAACATCTACAGATCAAGACGAAGCGAATGGAAGCGGTCCCAGCCTCGTAGCTGTGAACAGCTGTGATCGCAGGAAAATGCTGTTATAAAGATTTATCAGTATATCTCCGGGATATTTCCCTGGCTTTACCACCGTCCAAATGGACAAACGAGACATGAAATAACATCAACAGATCAAGACAAAGCGAATGGAAGTACCCCCGGAGTCATAGCATGTTTAAATCGAGACGAAATATCTCTCTCTCCCCCGCCTGCTTGCGAGGGGGAGGGGCAGTTTACACACACACGCAGCTGCTGCATGCAGCAACGCACACACAGGGAGGAGATGGCAGAGAGAACGCACTCCCCTGAAAACTCCCCTTGAATTCCTCCAGACTCAGAAAATGTAAAAGTTCACTTTTTGGAGATCCATAGAAAAAGGGTGAAAATGAAAAAAGGTATGCCACAGCATGGATTCGAACACGCGACCAACGGCATCCAGGGGCGAGTGTTAACGCAGTGAGCCACTGGACCTGAGTACTCAAACATGCCTACTTGTGCAGCTTAGACACTCTGAATTCACTAAATGTACAACTTTCTCTCCATCAAAATGAACAAATGAGACATGAAATAACATCTACAGATCAAGACGAAGTGAATGGAAGCGGTCCCAGCCTCGTAGCTGTGAACAGCTGTGATCGCAGGAAAATGCTGTTCCAAAGATTTCTCAGTGTATCTCCGGGACTTTTCCCTGGCTTTACCACCGTCACAATGGACAAACGAGACATGAAATAACATCAACAGATCAAGACGAAGCGAATGGAAGTACCCCCGGAGTCATATCATGTGTAAATCGAGACGACAGATCTCTCTCTCCCCCGCCTGCTTGCGAGGGGGAGGGGCAGTTTACACACACACGCAGCTGCTGCATGCAGCAACGCACACACAGGGAGGAGATGGCAGAGAGAACGCACTCCCCTGAAAACTCCCCTTGAATTCCTCCAGACTCAGAAAATGTAAAAGTTCACTTTTTGGAGATCCATAGAAAAAAGGGTGAAAATGAAAAAAAGTATGCCACAGCATGGATTTGAACACGCGACCAACCGCATCCAGGGGCGAGCGTTAACGCAGTGAGCCACTGGACCTGAGTACTCAAACATGCCTACTTGTGCAGCTTAGACACTCTGAATTCACTAAATGTACAACTTTTTCTCCATCAAAATGAACAAATTATACATGAAATAACATCTACAGATCAAGACGAAGCGAATGGAAGCGGTCCCAGCCTCGTAGCTGTGAACAGCTGTGATCGCAGGAAAATGCTGTTTCAAAGATTTCTCAATATATCTCCGGGACATTTCCCTGGCTTTACCACCGTCACAATGGACAAACGAGACATGAAATAACATCAACAGATCAAGACGAAGCGATTGGAAGTAGCCCCGGAGTCATAGCATGTGTAAATCGAGACGAAAGATCTCTCTCTCCCCCGCCTGCTTGCGAGGGGGAGGGGCAGTTTACACACACACGCAGCTGCTGCATGCAGCAACGCACACACAGGGAGGAGATGGCAGAGAGAACGCACTCCCCTGAAAACTCCCCTTGAATTCCTCCAGACTCAGAAAATGTAAAAGTTCACTTTTTGGAGATCCATAGAAAAAGGGTGAAAATGATTTTTTTGCCACAGCATGGATTTGAACACGCGACCAACCGCATCCAGGGGCGAGCGTTAACGCAGTGAGCCACTGGACCTGAGTACTCAAACATGCCTGCTTGTGCAGCTTAGACACTCTGAATTCACTAAATGTACAACTTTTTCTCCATCAAAATGAACAAATGAGACATGAAATAAAATCTACAGATCAAGACGAAGCGAATGGAAGCGGTCCCAGCCTCGTAGCTGTGAACAGCTGTGATCGCAGGAAAATGCTGTTATAAAGATTTCTCAGTATATCTCCGGGATATTTCCCTGGCTTTACCACCGTCACAATGGACAAACGAGACATGAAATAACATAAACAGATCAAGACGAAGCGAATGGAAGTACCCCCGGAGTCATAGCATGTGTAAATCGAGACGACAGATCTCTCTCTCCCCCGCCTGTTTGCGAGGGGAGGGGCAGTTTACACACACACGCAGCTGCTGCATGCAGCAACGCACACACAGGGAGGAGATGGCAGAGAGAACGCACTCCCCTGAAAACTCCCCTTGAATTCCTCCAGACTCAGAAAATGTAAAAGTTCACTTTTTGGAGATCCATAGAAAAAGGGTGAACATGAATTTTGTTTTGCCACAGCATGGATTCGAACACGCGACCAACCGCATCCAGGGGCGAGCGTTAACGCAGTGAGCCACTGGACCTGAGTACTCAAACATTCCTACTTGTGCAGCTTAGACACTCTGAATTCACTAAATGTACAACTTTTTCTCCATCAAAATGAACAAATGAGACATGAAATAACATCTACAGATCAAGACGAAGCGAATGGAAGCGGTCCCAGCCTCGTAGCTAAGAACAGCTGTGATCGCAGGAAAATGCTGTTACAAAGATTTCTCAGTATATCTCCGGGACATTTCCCTGGCTTTACCACCGTCACAATGGACAAACGAGACATGAAATAACATCAACAGATCAAGACGAAGCGAATGGAAGTACCCCCGGAGTCATAGCATGTGTAAATCGAGACGAAATATCTCTCTCTCCCCCGCCTGCTTGCGAGGGGGAGGGGCAGTTTACACACACACGCAGCTGCTGCATGCAGCAACGCACACACAGGGAGGAGATGGCAGAGAGAACGCACTCCCCTGAAAACTCCCCTTGAATTCCTCCAGACTCAGAAAATGTAAAAGTTCACTTTTTGGAGATCCATAGAAAAAGGGTGAAAATGATTTTTTTTTTGCCACAGCATGGATTCGAACACACGACCAACCGCATCCAGGGGCGAGCGTTAACGCAGTGAGCCACTGGACCTGAGTACTCAAACATGCCTGCTCGTGCAGCTTAGACACTCTGAATTCACTAAATGTACAACTTTTTCTCCATCAAAATGAACAAATGAGACATGAAATAACATCTACAGATCAAGACGAAGCGAATGGAAGCGGTCCCAGCCTCGTAGCTGTGAACAGCTGTGATCGCAGGAAAATGCTGTTATAAAGATTTATCAGTATATCTCCGGGATATTTCCCTGGCTTTACCACCGTCCAAATGGACAAACAAGACATGAAATAACATCAACAGATCAAGACAAAGCGAATGGAAGTACCCCCGGAGTCATAGCATGTTTAAATCGAGACGAAATATCTCTCTCTCCCCCGCCTGCTTGCGAGGGGGAGGGGCAGTTTACACACACACGCAGCTGCTGCATGCAGCAACGCACACACAGGGAGGAGATGGCAGAGAGAACGCACTCCCCTGAAAACTCCCCTTGAATTCCTCCAGACTCAGAAAATGTAAAAGTTCACTTTTTGGAGATCCATAGAAAAAGGGTGAAAATGAAAAAAAGTATGCCACAGCATGGATTCGAACACGCGACCAACCGCATCCAGGGGTGAGCGTTAACGCAGTGAGCCACTGGACCTGAGTACTCTAACATGCCTGCTTGTGCAGCTTAGACACTCTGAATTCACTAAATGTACAACTTTTTCTCCATCAAAATGAACAAATGAGACATGAAATAACATCTACAGATCAAGACGAAGCGAATGGAAGCGGTCCCAGCCTCGTAGCTGTGAACAGCTGTGATCGCAGGAAAATGCTGTTTCAAAGATTTCTCAGTATATCTCCGGGACATTTCCCTGGCTTTACCACCGTCACAATGGACAAACGAGACATAAAATAACATCAACAGATCAAGACGAAGCGAATGGAAGTACCCCCGGAGTCATAGCATGTGTAAATCGAGACGAAAGATCTCTCTCTCCCCCGCCTGCTTGCGAGGGGGAGGGGCAGTTTACACACACACGCAGCTGCTGCATGCAGCAACGCACACACAGGGAGGAGATGGCAGAGAGAACGCACTCCCCTGAAAACTCCCCTTGAATTCCTCCAGACTCAGAAAATGTAAAAGTTCACTTTTTGGAGATCCATAGAAAAAGGGTGAAAATGAAAAAAAGTATGCCACAGCATGGATTCGAACACGCGACCAACCGCATCCAGGGGTGAGCGTTAACGCAGTGAGCCACTGGACCTGAGTACTCTAACATGCCTGCTTGTGCAGCTTAGACACTCTGAATTCACTAAATGTACAACTTTTTCTCCATCAAAATGAACAAATGAGACATGAAATAACATCTACAGATCAAGACGAAGCGAATAGAAGCGGTCCCAGCCTCGTAGCTGTGAACAGCTGTGATCGCAGGAAAATGCTGTTATAAAAATGTATCAGTATATCTCCGGGATATTTCCCTGGCTTTACCACCGTCCAAATGGACAAACGAGACATGAAATAACATCAACAGATCAAGACGAAGCGAATGGAAGTACCCCCGGAGTCATAGCATGTGTAAATCGAGACGAAAGATCTCTCTCTCCCCCGCCTGCTTGCGAGGGGGAGGGGCAGTTTACACACACACGCAGCTGCTGCATGCAGCAACGCACACACAGGGAGGAGATGGCAGAGAGAACGCACTCCCCTGAAAACTCCCCTTGAATTCCTCCAGACTCAGAAAATGTAAAAGTTCACTTTTTGGAGATCCATAGAAAAAGGGTGAAAATGAAAAAAAGTATGCCACAGCATGGATTCGAACACGCGACCAACCGCATCCAGGGGCGAGCGTTAACGCAGTGAGCCACTGGACCTGAGTACTCTAACATGCCTGCTTGTGCAGCTTAGACACTCTGAATTCACTAAATGTACAACTTTTTCTCCATCAAAATGAACAAATGAGACATGAAATAACATCTACAGATCAAGACGAAGCGAATAGAAGCGGTCCCAGCCTCGTAGCTGTGAACAGCTGTGATCGCAGGAAAATGCTGTTGCAAAGATTTCTCAGTATATCTCCGGGACATTTCCCTGGCTTTACCACCGTCACAATGGACAAACGAGACATGAAATAACATCAACAGATCAAGACGAAGCGAATGGAAGTACCCCCGGAGTCATAGCATGTGTAAATCGAGACGAAAGATCTCTCTCTCCCCGCCTGCTTGCGAGGGGGAGGGGCAGTTTACACACACACGCAGCTGCTGCATGCAGCAACGCACACACAGGGAGGAGATGGCAGAGAGAACGCACTCCCCTGAAAACTCCCCTTGAATTCCTCCAGACTCAGAAAATGTAAAAGTTCACTTTTTGGAGATCCATAGAAAAAGGGTGAAAATGAAAAAAAGTATGCCTCAGCATGGATTCGAACACGAGACCAACCGCATCCAGGGGCGAGCGTTAACGCAGTGAGCCACTGGACCTGAGTACTCAAACATGCCTGCTTGTGCATCTTAGACACTCTGAATTCACTAAATGTACAACTTTTTCTCAATCAAAATGAACAAATGAGACATGAAATAACATCTACAGATCAAGACGAAGCGAATGGAAGCGGTCCCAGCCTCGTAGCTGTGAACAGCTGTGATTGCGGGAAAATGCTGTTACAAAGATTTCTCAGTATATCTCCGGGACTTTTCACTGGCTTTACCACCGTCACAATGGACAAACGAGACATGAAATAACATCAACAGATCAAGACGAAGCGAATGGATTTACCCCCGGAGTCATAGCATGTGTAAATCGAGACGAAGGATCTCTCTCTCCCCCGCCTGCTTGCGAGGGGGAGGGGCAGTTTACACACACACGCAGCTGCTGCATGCAGCAACCCACACACAGGGAGGAGATGGCAGAGAGAACGCACTCCCCTGAAAACTCCCCTTGAATTCCTCCAGACTCAGAAAATGTAAAAGTTCACTTTTTGGAGATCCATAGAAAAAGGGTGAAAATGAAAAAAAGGATGCCACAGCATGGATTCGAACACGCGACCAACGGCATCCAGGGGCGAGTGTTAACGCAGTGAGCCACTGGACCTGAGTACTCAAACATGCCTACTTGTGCAGCTTAGACACTCTGAATTCACTAAATGTACAACTTTCTCTCCATCAAAATGAACAAATGAGACATGAAATAACATCTACAGATCAAGACGAAGTGAATGGAAGCGGTCCCAGCCTCGTAGCTGTGAACAGCTGTGATCGCAGGAAAATGCTGTTCCAAAGATTTCTCAGTATATCTCCGGGACTTTTCCCTGGCTTTACCACCGTCACAATGGACAAACGAGACATGAAATAACATCAACAGATCAAGACGAAGCGAATGGAAGTACCCCCGGAGTCATATCATGTGTAAATCGAGACGACAGATCTCTCTCTCCCCCGCCTGCTTGCGAGGGGGAGGGGCAGTTTACACACACACGCAGCTGCTGCATGCAGCAACGCACACACAGGGAGGAGATGGCAGAGAGAACGCACTCCCCTGAAAACTCCCCTTGAATTCCTCCAGACTCAGAAAATGTAAAAGTTCACTTTTTGGAGATCCATAGAAAAAGGGTGAAAATGATTTTTTTTTTGCCACAGCATGGATTCGAACACACGACCAACCGCATCCAGGGGCGAGCGTTAACGCAGTGAGCCACTGGACCTGAGTACTCTAACATGCCTGCTTGTGCAGCTTAGACACTCTGAATTCACTAAATGTACAACTTTTTCTCCATCAAAATGAACAAATGAGACATGAAATAACATCTACAGATCAAGACGAAGCGAATGGAAGCGGTCCCAGCCTCGTAGCTGTGAACAGCTGTGATCGCAGGAAAATGCTGTTTCAAAGATTTCTCAGTATATCTCCGGGACATTTCCCTGGCTTTACCACCGTCACAATGGACAAACGAGACATAAAATAACATCAACAGATCAAGACGAAGCGAATGGAAGTACCCCCGGAGTCATAGCATGTGTAAATCGAGACGAAAGATCTCTCTCTCCCCCGCCTGCTTGCGAGGGGGAGGGGCAGTTTACACACACACGCAGCTGCTGCATGCAGCAACGCACACACAGGGAGGAGATGGCAGAGAGAACGCACTCCCCTGAAAACTCCCCTTGAATTCCTCCAGACTCAGAAAATGTAAAAGTTCACTTTTTGGAGATCCATAGAAAAAGGGTGAAAATGAAAAAAAGTATGCCACAGCATGGATTCGAACACGCGACCAACCGCATCCAGGGGTGAGCGTTAACGCAGTGAGCCACTGGACCTGAGTACTCTAACATGCCTGCTTGTGCAGCTTAGACACTCTGAATTCACTAAATGTACAACTTTTTCTCCATCAAAATGAACAAATGAGACATGAAATAACATCTACAGATCAAGACGAAGCGAATAAAAGCGGTCCCAGCCTCGTAGCTGTGAACAGCTGTGATCGCAGGAAAATGCTGTTGCAAAGATTTCTCAGTATATCTCCGGGACATTTCCCTGGCTTTACCACCGTCACAATGGACAAACGAGACATGAAATAACATCAACAGATCAAGACGAAGCGAATGGAAGTACCCCCGGAGTCATAGCATGTGTAAATCGAGACGAAAGATCTCTCTCTCCCCGCCTGCTTGCGAGGGGGAGGGGCAGTTTACACACACACGCAGCTGCTGCATGCAGCAACGCACACACAGGGAGGAGATGGCAGAGAGAACGCACTCCCCTGAAAACTCCCCTTGAATTCCTCCAGACTCAGAAAATGTAAAAGTTCACTTTTTGGAGATCCATAGAAAAAGGGTGAAAATGAAAAAAAGTATGCCACAGCATGGATTTGAACACGCGACCAACCGCATCCAGGGGCGAGCGTTAACGCAGTGAGCCACTGGACCTGAGTACTCAAACATGCCTACTTGTGCAGCTTAGACACTCTGAATTCACTAAATGTACAACTTTTTCTCCATCAAAATGAACAAATTATACATGAAATAACATCTACAGATCAAGACGAAGCGAATGGAAGCGGTCCCAGCCTCGTAGCTGTGAACAGCTGTGATCGCAGGAAAATGCTGTTCCAAAGATTTCTCAGTATATCTCCGGGACTTTTCCCTGGCTTTACCACCGTCACAATGGACAAACGAGACATGAAATAACATCAACAGATCAAGACGAAGCGAATGGAAGTACCCCCGGAGTCATATCATGTGTAAATCGAGACGACAGATCTCTCTCTCCCCCGCCTGCTTGCGAGGGGGAGGGGCAGTTTACACACACACGCAGCTGCTGCATGCAGCAACGCACACACAGGGAGGAGATGGCAGAGAGAACGCACTCCCCTGAAAACTCCCCTTGAATTCCTCCAGACTCAGAAAATGTAAAAGTTCACTTTTTGGAGATCCATAGAAAAAGGGTGAAAATGATTTTTTTTTTGCCACAGCATGGATTCGAACACACGACCAACCGCATCCAGGGGCGAGCGTTAACGCAGTGAGCCACTGGACCTGAGTACTCTAACATGCCTGCTTGTGCAGCTTAGACACTCTGAATTCACTAAATGTACAACTTTTTCTCCATCAAAATGAACAAATGAGACATGAAATAACATCTACAGATCAAGACGAAGCGAATGGAAGCGGTCCCAGCCTCGTAGCTGTGAACAGCTGTGATCGCAGGAAAATGCTGTTTCAAAGATTTCTCAGTATATCTCCGGGACATTTCCCTGGCTTTACCACCGTCACAATGGACAAACGAGACATAAAATAACATCAACAGATCAAGACGAAGCGAATGGAAGTACCCCCGGAGTCATAGCATGTGTAAATCGAGACGAAAGATCTCTCTCTCCCCCGCCTGCTTGCGAGGGGGAGGGGCAGTTTACACACACACGCAGCTGCTGCATGCAGCAACGCACACACAGGGAGGAGATGGCAGAGAGAACGCACTCCCCTGAAAACTCCCCTTGAATTCCTCCAGACTCAGAAAATGTAAAAGTTCACTTTTTGGAGATCCATAGAAAAAGGGTGAAAATGAAAAAAAGTATGCCACAGCATGGATTCGAACACGCGACCAACCGCATCCAGGGGTGAGCGTTAACGCAGTGAGCCACTGGACCTGAGTACTCTAACATGCCTGCTTGTGCAGCTTAGACACTCTGAATTCACTAAATGTACAACTTTTTCTCCATCAAAATGAACAAATGAGACATGAAATAACATCTACAGATCAAGACGAAGCGAATAAAAGCGGTCCCAGCCTCGTAGCTGTGAACAGCTGTGATCGCAGGAAAATGCTGTTGCAAAGATTTCTCAGTATATCTCCGGGACATTTCCCTGGCTTTACCACCGTCACAATGGACAAACGAGACATGAAATAACATCAACAGATCAAGACGAAGCGAATGGAAGTACCCCCGGAGTCATAGCATGTGTAAATCGAGACGAAAGATCTCTCTCTCCCCGCCTGCTTGCGAGGGGGAGGGGCAGTTTACACACACACGCAGCTGCTGCATGCAGCAACGCACACACAGGGAGGAGATGGCAGAGAGAACGCACTCCCCTGAAAACTCCCCTTGAATTCCTCCAGACTCAGAAAATGTAAAAGTTCACTTTTTGGAGATCCATAGAAAAAGGGTGAAAATGAAAAAAAGTATGCCACAGCATGGATTTGAACACGCGACCAACCGCATCCAGGGGCGAGCGTTAACGCAGTGAGCCACTGGACCTGAGTACTCAAACATGCCTACTTGTGCAGCTTAGACACTCTGAATTCACTAAATGTACAACTTTTTCTCCATCAAAATGAACAAATTATACATGAAATAACATCTACAGATCAAGACGAAGCGAATGGAAGCGGTCCCAGCCTCGTAGCTGTGAACAGCTGTGATCGCAGGAAAATGCTGTTTCAAAGATTTCTCAATATATCTCCGGGACATTTCCCTGGCTTTACCACCGTCACAATGGACAAACGAGACATGAAATAACATCAACAGATCAAGACGAAGCGATTGGAAGTAGCCCCGGAGTCATAGCATGTGTAAATCGAGACGAAAGATCTCTCTCTCCCCCGCCTGCTTGCGAGGGGGAGGGGCAGTTTACACACACACGCAGCTGCTGCATGCAGCAACGCACACACAGGGAGGAGATGGCAGAGAGAACGCACTCCCCTGAAAACTCCCCTTGAATTCCTCCAGACTCAGAAAATGTAAAAGTTCACTTTTTGGAGATCCATTGAAAAAGGGTGAAAATGATTTTTTTTTTGCCACAGCATGGATTCGAACACACGACCAACCGCATCCAGGGGCGAGCGTTAACGCAGTGAGCCACTGGACCTGAGTACTCAAACATTCCTACTTGTGCAGCTTAGACACTCTGAATTCACTAAATGTACAACTTTTTCTCCATCAAAATGAACAAATGAGACATGAAATAACATCTACAGATCAAGACGAAGCGAATGGAAGCGGTCCCAGCCTCGTAGCTAAGAACAGCTGTGATCGCAGGAAAATGCTGTTACAAAGATTTCTCAGTATATCTCCGGGACATTTCCCTGGCTTTACCACCGTCACAATGGACAAACGAGACATGAAATAACATCAACAGATCAAGACGAAGCGAATGGAAGTACCCCCGGAGTCATAGCATGTGTAAATCGAGACGAAATATCTCTCTCTCCCCCGCCTGCTTGCGAGGGGGAGGGGCAGTTTACACACACACGCAGCTGCTGCATGCAGCAACGCACACACAGGGAGGAGATGGCAGAGAGAACGCACTCCCCTGAAAACTCCCCTTGAATTCCTCCAGACTCAGAAAATGTAAAAGTTCACTTTTTGGAGATCCATAGAAAAAGGGTGAAAATGATTTTTTTTTTGCCACAGCATGGATTCGAACACACGACCAACCGCATCCAGGGGCGAGCGTTAACGCAGTGAGCCACTGGACCTGAGTACTCTAACATGCCTGCTTGTGCAGCTTAGACACTCTGAATTCACTAAATGTACAACTTTTTCTCCATCAAAATGAACAAATGAGACATGAAATAACATCTACAGATCAAGACGAAGCGAATGGAAGCGGTCCCAGCCTCGTAGCTGTGAACAGCTGTGATCGCAGGAAAATGCTGTTTCAAAGATTTCTCAGTATATCTCCGGGACATTTCCCTGGCTTTACCACCGTCACAATGGACAAACGAGACATAAAATAACATCAACAGATCAAGACGAAGCGAATGGAAGTACCCCCGGAGTCATAGCATGTGTAAATCGAGACGAAAGATCTCTCTCTCCCCCGCCTGCTTGCGAGGGGGAGGGGCAGTTTACACACACACGCAGCTGCTGCATGCAGCAACGCACACACAGGGAGGAGATGGCAGAGAGAACGCACTCCCCTGAAAACTCCCCTTGAATTCCTCCAGACTCAGAAAATGTAAAAGTTCACTTTTTGGAGATCCATAGAAAAAGGGTGAAAATGAAAAAAAGTATGCCACAGCATGGATTCGAACACGCGACCAACCGCATCCAGGGGTGAGCGTTAACGCAGTGAGCCACTGGACCTGAGTACTCTAACATGCCTGCTTGTGCAGCTTAGACACTCTGAATTCACTAAATGTACAACTTTTTCTCCATCAAAATGAACAAATGAGACATGAAATAACATCTACAGATCAAGACGAAGCGAATAGAAGCGGTCCCAGCCTCGTAGCTGTGAACAGCTGTGATCGCAGGAAAATGCTGTTACAAAGATTTCTCAGTATATCTCCGGGACATTTCCCTGGCTTTACCACCGTCACAATGGACAAACGAGACATGAAATAACATCAACAGATCAAGACGAAGCGAATGGAAGTACCCCCGGAGTCATAGCATGTGTAAATCGAGACGAAAGATCTCTCTCTCCCCCGCCTGCTTGCGAGGGGGAGGGGCAGTTTACACACACACGCAGCTGCTGCATGCAGCAACGCACACACAGGGAGGAGATGGCAGAGAGAACGCACTCCCCTGAAAACTCCCCTTGAATTCCTCCAGACTCAGAAAATGTAAAAGTTCACTTTTTGGAGATCCATAGAAAAAGGGTGAAAATGAAAAAAAGTATGCCACAGCATGGATTCGAACACGCGACCAACCGCATCCAGGGGCGAGCGTTAACGCAGTGAGCCACTGGACCTGAGTACTCTAACATGCCTGCTTGTGCAGCTTAGACACTCTGAATTCACTAAATGTACAACTTTTTCTCCATCAAAATGAACAAATGAGACATGAAATAACATCTACAGATCAAGACGAAGCGAATAGAAGCGGTCCCAGCCTCGTAGCTGTGAACAGCTGTGATTGCAGGAAAATGCTGTTACAAAGATTTCTCAGTATATCTCCGGGACGTTTCCCTGGCTTTACCACCGTCACAATGGACAAACGAGACATGAAATAACATCAACAGATCAAGACGAAGCGAATGGAAGTACCCCCGGAGTCATAGCATGTGTAAATCGAGACGAAAGATCTCTCTCTCCCCTGCCTGCTTGCGAGGGGGAGGGGCAGTTTACACACACACGCAGCTGCTGCATGCAGCAACGCACACACAGGGAGGAGATGGCAGAGAGAACGCACTCCCCTGAAAACTCCCCTTGAATTCCTCCAGACTCAGAAAATGTAAAAGTTCACTTTTTGGAGATCCATAGAAAAAGGGTGAAAATGATTTTTTTTTTGCCACAGCATGGATTCGAACACACGACTAACCGCATCCAGGGGCGAGCGTTAACGCAGTGAGCCACTGGACCTGAGTACTCTAACATGCCTGCTTGTGCAGCTTAGACACTCTGAATTCACTAAATGTACAACTTTTTCTCCATCAAAATGAACAAATGAGACATGAAATAACATCTACAGATCAAGACGAAGCGAATAGAAGCGGTCCCAGCCTCGTAGCTGTGAACAGCTGTGATCGCAGGAAAATGCTGTTACAAAGAATTCTCAGTATATCTCCGGGACATTTCCCTGGCTTTACCACCGTCACAATGGACAAACGAGACATGAAATAACATCAACAGATCAAGACGAAGCGAATGGAAGTACCCCCGGAGTCATAGCATGTGTAAATCGAGACGAAAGATCTCTCTCTCCCCGCCTGCTTGCGAGAGGGAGGGGCAGTTTACACACACACGCAGCTGCTGCATGCAGCAACGCACACACAGGGAGGAGATGGCAGAGAGAACGCACTCCCCTGAAAACTCCCCTTGAATTCCTCCAGACTCAGAAAATGTAAAAGTTCACTTTTTGGAGATCCATAGAAAAAGGGTGAAAATGAAAAAAAGTATGCCACAGCATGGATTTGAACACGCGACCAACCGCATCCAGGGGCGAGCGTTAACGCAGTGAGCCACTGGACCTGAGTACTCAAACATGCCTGCTTGTGCATCTTAGACACTCTGAATTCACTAAATGTACAACTTTTTCTCAATCAAAATGAACAAATGAGACATGAAATAACATCTACAGATCAAGACGAAGCGAATGGAAGCGGTCCCAGCCTCGTAGCTGTGAACAGCTGTGATTGCAGGAAAATGCTGTTACAAAGATTTCTCAGTATATCTCCGGGACGTTTCCCTGGCTTTACCACCGTCACAATGGACAAACGAGACATGAAATAACATCAACAGATCAAGACGAAGCGAATGGAAGTACCCCCGGAGTCATAGCATGTGTAAATCGAGACGAAAGATCTCTCTCTCCCCTGCCTGCTTGCGAGGGGGAGGGGCAGTTTACACACACACGCAGCTGCTGCATGCAGCAACGCACACACAGGGAGGAGATGGCAGAGAGAACGCACTCCCCTGAAAACTCCCCTTGAATTCCTCCAGACTCAGAAAATGTAAAAGTTCACTTTTTGGAGATCCATAGAAAAAGGGTGAAAATGATTTTTTTTTTGCCACAGCATGGATTCGAACACACGACTAACCGCATCCAGGGGCGAGCGTTAACGCAGTGAGCCACTGGACCTGAGTACTCTAACATGCCTGCTTGTGCAGCTTAGACACTCTGAATTCACTAAATGTACAACTTTTTCTCCATCAAAATGAACAAATGAGACATGAAATAACATCTACAGATCAAGACGAAGCGAATAGAAGCGGTCCCAGCCTCGTAGCTGTGAACAGCTGTGATCGCAGGAAAATGCTGTTACAAAGAATTCTCAGTATATCTCCGGGACATTTCCCTGGCTTTACCACCGTCACAATGGACAAACGAGACATGAAATAACATCAACAGATCAAGACGAAGCGAATGGAAGTACCCCCGGAGTCATAGCATGTGTAAATCGAGACGAAAGATCTCTCTCTCCCCGCCTGCTTGCGAGAGGGAGGGGCAGTTTACACACACACGCAGCTGATGCATGCAGCAACGCACACACAGGGAGGAGATGGCAGAGAGAACGCACTCCCCTGAAAACTCCCCTTGAATTCCTCCAGACTCAGAAAATGTAAAAGTTCACTTTTTGGAGATCCATAGAAAAAGGGTGAAAATGAAAAAAAGTATGCCACAGCATGGATTTGAACACGCGACCAACCGCATCCAGGGGCGAGCGTTAACGCAGTGAGCCACTGGACCTGAGTACTCAAACATGCCTGCTTGTGCATCTTAGACACTCTGAATTCACTAAATGTACAACTTTTTCTCAATCAAAATGAACAAATGAGACATGAAATAACATCTACAGATCAAGACGAAGCGAATGTAAGCGGTCCCAGCCTCGTAGCTGTGAACAGCTGTGATTGCAGGAAAATGCTGTTACAAAGATTTCTCAGTATATCTCCGGGACGTTTCCCTGGCTTTACCACCGTCACAATGGACAAACGAGACATGAAATAACATCAACAGATCAAGACGAAGGGAATGGAAGTACCCCCGGAGTCATAGCATGTGTAAATCGAGACGAAAGATCTCTCTCTCCCCTGCCTGCTTGCGAGGGGGAGGGGCAGTTTACACACACACGCAGCTGCTGCATGCAGCAACGCACACACAGGGAGGAGATGGCAGAGAGAACGCACTCCCCTGAAAACTCCCCTTGAATTCCTCCAGACTCAGAAAATGTAAAAGTTCACTTTTTGGAGATCCATAGAAAAAGGGTGGAAATGAAAAGAAGTATGCCACAGCATGGACTCGAACACTTGACCAACCGCATCCAGGGGCGAGCGTTAACGCAGTGAGCCACTGGACCTGAGTACTCTAACATGCCTGCTTGTGCAGCTTAGACACTCTGAATTCACTAAATGTACAACTTTTTCTCCATCAAAATGAACAAATTATACATGAAATAACATCTACAGATCAAGACGAAGCGAATGAAAGCGGTCCCAGCCTCGTAGCTGTGAACAGCTGTGATCGCAGGAAAATGCTGTTTCAAAGATTTCTCAGTATATCTCCGGGACATTTCCCTGGCTTTACCACAGTCACAATGGACAAACGAGACATGAAATAACATCAACAGATCAAGACGAAGCGAATGGAAGTACCCCCGGAGTCATAGCATGTGTAAATCGAGACGAAAGATCTCTCTCTCCCCCGCCTGCTTGCGAGGGGGAGGGGCAGTTTACACACACACGCAGCTGCTGCATGCAGCAACGCACACACAGGGAGGAGATGGCAGAGAGAACGCACTCCCCTGAAAACTCCCCTTGAATTCCTCCAGACTCAGAAAATGTAAAAGTTCACTTTTTGGAGATCCATAGAAAAAGGGTGAAAATGATTTTTTTTTTGCCACAGCATGGATTCGAACACGCGACCATCCGCATCAAGGGGAGAGCGTTAACGCAGTGAACCACTGGACCTGAGTACTCAAACATGCCTACTTGTGCAGCTTAGAAACTCTGAATTCACTAAATGTACAACTTTTTTTCCATCAAAATGAACAAACGAGACATGAAATAACATCAACAGATCAAGACGAAGCGAATGGAAGTACCCCCGGAGTCATATCATGTGTAAATCGAGACGACAGATCTCTCTCTCCCCCGCCTGCTTGCGAGGGGGAGGGGCAGTTTACACACACACGCAGCTGCTGCATGCAGCAACGCACACACAGGGAGGAGATGGCAGAGAGAACGCACTCCCCTGAAAACTCCCCTTGAATTCCTCCAGACTCAGAAAATGTAAAAGTTCACTTTTTGGAGATCCATAGAAAAAAGGGTGAAAATGAAAAAAAGTATGCCACAGCATGGATTTGAACACGCGACCAACCGCATCCAGGGGCGAGCGTTAACGCAGTGAGCCACTGGACCTGAGTACTCAAACATGCCTACTTGTGCAGCTTAGACACTCTGAATTCACTAAATGTACAACTTTTTCTCCATCAAAATGAACAAATTATACATGAAATAACATCTACAGATCAAGACGAAGCGAATGGAAGCGGTCCCAGCCTCGTAGCTGTGAACAGCTGTGATCGCAGGAAAATGCTGTTTCAAAGATTTCTCAATATATCTCCGGGACATTTCCCTGGCTTTACCACCGTCACAATGGACAAACGAGACATGAAATAACATCAACAGATCAAGACGAAGCGATTGGAAGTAGCCCCGGAGTCATAGCATGTGTAAATCGAGACGAAAGATCTCTCTCTCCCCCGCCTGCTTGCGAGGGGGAGGGGCAGTTTACACACACACGCAGCTGCTGCATGCAGCAACGCACACACAGGGAGGAGATGGCAGAGAGAACGCACTCCCCTGAAAACTCCCCTTGAATTCCTCCAGACTCAGAAAATGTAAAAGTTCACTTTTTGGAGATCCATTGAAAAAGGGTGAAAATGATTTTTTTTTTGCCACAGCATGGATTCGAACACACGACCAACCGCATCCAGGGGCGAGCGTTAACGCAGTGAGCCACTGGACCTGAGTACTCAAACATTCCTACTTGTGCAGCTTAGACACTCTGAATTCACTAAATGTACAACTTTTTCTCCATCAAAATGAACAAATGAGACATGAAATAACATCTACAGATCAAGACGAAGCGAATGGAAGCGGTCCCAGCCTCGTAGCTAAGAACAGCTGTGATCGCAGGAAAATGCTGTTACAAAGATTTCTCAGTATATCTCCGGGACATTTCCCTGGCTTTACCACCGTCACAATGGACAAACGAGACATGAAATAACATCAACAGATCAAGACGAAGCGAATGGAAGTACCCCCGGAGTCATAGCATGTGTAAATCGAGACGAAATATCTCTCTATCCCCCGCCTGCTTGCGAGGGGGAGGGGCAGTTTACACACACACGCAGCTGCTGCATGCAGCAACGCACACACAGGGAGGAGATGGCAGAGAGAACGCACTCCCCTGAAAACTCCCCTTGAATTCCTCCAGACTCAGAAAATGTAAAAGTTCACTTTTTGGAGATCCATAGAAAAAGGGTGAAAATGATTTTTTTTTTGCCACAGCATGGATTCGAACACACGACCAACCGCATCCAGGGGCGAGCGTTAACGCAGTGAGCCACTGGACCTGAGTACTCTAACATGCCTGCTTGTGCAGCTTAGACACTCTGAATTCACTAAATGTACAACTTTTTCTCCATCAAAATGAACAAATGAGACATGAAATAACATCTACAGATCAAGACGAAGCGAATGGAAGCGGTCCCAGCCTCGTAGCTGTGAACAGCTGTGATCGCAGGAAAATGCTGTTTCAAAGATTTCTCAGTATATCTCCGGGACATTTCCCTGGCTTTACCACCGTCACAATGGACAAACGAGACATAAAATAACATCAACAGATCAAGACGAAGCGAATGGAAGTACCCCCGGAGTCATAGCATGTGTAAATCGAGACGAAAGATCTCTCTCTCCCCCGCCTGCTTGCGAGGGGGAGGGGCAGTTTACACACACACGCAGCTGCTGCATGCAGCAACGCACACACAGGGAGGAGATGGCAGAGAGAACGCACTCCCCTGAAAACTCCCCTTGAATTCCTCCAGACTCAGAAAATGTAAAAGTTCACTTTTTGGAGATCCATAGAAAAAGGGTGAAAATGAAAAAAAGTATGCCACAGCATGGATTCGAACACGCGACCAACCGCATCCAGGGGTGAGCGTTAACGCAGTGAGCCACTGGACCTGAGTACTCTAACATGCCTGCTTGTGCAGCTTAGACACTCTGAATTCACTAAATGTACAACTTTTTCTCCATCAAAATGAACAAATGAGACATGAAATAACATCTACAGATCAAGACGAAGCGAATAGAAGCGGTCCCAGCCTCGTAGCTGTGAACAGCTGTGATCGCAGGAAAATGCTGTTACAAAGATTTCTCAGTATATCTCCGGGACATTTCCCTGGCTTTACCACCGTCACAATGGACAAACGAGACATGAAATAACATCAACAGATCAAGACGAAGCGAATGGAAGTACCCCCGGAGTCATAGCATGTGTAAATCGAGACGAAAGATCTCTCTCTCCCCCGCCTGCTTGCGAGGGGGAGGGGCAGTTTACACACACACGCAGCTGCTGCATGCAGCAACGCACACACAGGGAGGAGATGGCAGAGAGAACGCACTCCCCTGAAAACTCCCCTTGAATTCCTCCAGACTCAGAAAATGTAAAAGTTCACTTTTTGGAGATCCATAGAAAAAGGGTGAAAATGAAAAAAAGTATGCCACAGCATGGATTCGAACACGCGACCAACCGCATCCAGGGGCGAGCGTTAACGCAGTGAGCCACTGGACCTGAGTACTCTAACATGCCTGCTTGTGCAGCTTAGACACTCTGAATTCACTAAATGTACAACTTTTTCTCCATCAAAATGAACAAATGAGACATGAAATAACATCTACAGATCAAGACGAAGCGAATAGAAGCGGTCCCAGCCTCGTAGCTGTGAACAGCTGTGATCGCAGGAAAATGCTGTTATAAAGATTTATCAGTATATCTCCGGGATATTTCCCTGGCTTTACCACCGTCCAAATGGACAAACGAGACATGAAATAACATCAACAGATCAAGACGAAGCGAATGGAAGTACCCCCGGAGTCATAGCATGTGTAAATCGAGACGAAAGATCTCTCTCTCCCCCGCCTGCTTGCGAGGGGGAGGGGCAGTTTACACACACACGCAGCTGCTGCATGCAGCAACGCACACACAGGGAGGAGATGGCAGAGAGAACGCACTCCCCTGAAAACTCCCCTTGAATTCCTCCAGACTCAGAAAATGTAAAAGTTCACTTTTTGGAGATCCATAGAAAAAGGGTGAAAATGATTTTTTTTTTGCCACAGCATGGATTCGAACACACGACTAACCGCATCCAGGGGCGAGCGTTAACGCAGTGAGCCACTGGACCTGAGTACTCTAACATGCCTGCTTGTGCAGCTTAGACACTCTGAATTCACTAAATGTACAACTTTTTCTCCATCAAAATGAACAAATGAGACATGAAATAACATCTACAGATCAAGACGAAGCGAATAGATGCGGTCCCAGCCTCGTAGCTGTGAACAGCTGTGATCGCAGGAAAATGCTGTTACAAAGAATTCTCAGTATATCTCCGGGACATTTCCCTGGCTTTACCACCGTCACAATGGACAAACGAGACATGAAATAACATCAACAGATCAAGACGAAGCGAATGGAAGTACCCCCGGAGTCATAGCATGTGTAAATCGAGACGAAAGATCTCTCTCTCCCCGCCTGCTTGCGAGAGGGAGGGGCAGTTTACACACACACGCAGCTGCTGCATGCAGCAACGCACACACAGGGAGGAGATGGCAGAGAGAACGCACTCCCCTGAAAACTCCCCTTGAATTCCTCCAGACTCAGAAAATGTAAAAGTTCACTTTTTGGAGATCCATAGAAAAAGGGTGAAAATGAAAAAAAGTATGCCACAGCATGGATTCGAACACGCGACCAACCGCATCCAGGGGCGAGCGTTAACGCAGTGAGCCACTGGACCTGAGTACTCAAACATGCCTGCTTGTGCATCTTAGACACTCTGAATTCACTAAATGTACAACTTGTTTTACATCAAAATGAACAAATGAGACATGAAATAACATCTACAGATCAAGACGAAGCGAATGGAAGTGGTCCCAGCCTCGTAGCTGTGAACAACTGTGATCGCAGGAAAATGCTGTTACAAAGATTTCTCAGTATATCTCCGGGACATTTCCCTGGCTTTACCACCGTCACAATGGACAAACGAGACATGAAATAACATCAACAGATCAAGACGAAGCGAATGGAAGTACCCCCGGAGTCATAGCATGTGTAAATCGAGACGAAAGATCTCTCTCTCCCCCGCCTGCTTGCGAGGGGGAGGGGCAGTTTACACACACACGCAGCTGCTGCATGCAGCAACGCACACACAGGGAGGAGATGGCAGAGAGAACGCACTCCCCTGAAAACTCCCCTTGAATTCCTCCAGACTCAGAAAATGTAAAAGTTCACTTTTTGGAGATCCATAGAAAAAGGGTGAAAATGAAAAAAAGAATGCCACAGCATGGATTCGAACACGCGACCAACCGCATCCAGGGGCGAGCGTTAACGCAGTGAGCCACTGGACCTGAATACTCAAACATGCCTGCTTGTGCATCTTAGACACTCTGAATTCACTAAATGTACAACTTTTTTTACATCAAAATGAACAAATGAGACATGAAATAACATCTACAGATCAAGACGAAGCGAATGGAAGCGGTCCCAGTCTCGTAGCTGTGAACAGCTGTGATCGCAGGAAAATGCTGTTTCAAAGATTTCTCAGTATATCTCCGGGACATTTCCCTGGCTTTACCACCGTCACAATGGACAAACGAGACATAAAATAACATCAACAGATCAAGACGAAGCGAATGGAAGTACCCCCGGAGTCATAGCATGTGTAAATCGAGACGAAAGATCTCTCTCTCCCCCGCCTGCTTGCGAGTGGGAGGGGCAGTTTACACACACACGCAGCTGCTGCATGCAGCAACGCACACACAGGGAGGAGATGGCAGAGAGAACGCACTCCCCTGAAAACTCCCCTTGAATTCCTCCAGACTCAGAAAATGTAAAACTTCACTTTTTGGAGATCAATAGAAAAAGGGTGAAAATGATTTTTTTTTGCCACAGCATGGATTCGAACACATGACCATCCGCATCAAGGGGAGAGCGTTAACGCAGTGAGCCACTGGACCTGAGTACTCAAACATGCCTGCTTGTGCATCTTAGACACTCTGAATTCACTAAATGTACAACTTTTTCTCCATCAAAATGAACAAATTATACATGAAATAACATCTACAGATCAAGACGAAGCGAATGGAAGCGGTCCCAGCCTCGTAGCTGTGAACAGCTGTGATCGCAGGAAAATGCTGTTTCAAAGATTTCTCAGTATATCTCCGGGACATTTCCCTGGCTTTACCACCGTCACAATGGACAAACGAGACATAAAATAACATCAACAGATCAAGACGAAGCGAATGGAAGTACCCCCGGAGTCATAGCATGTGTAAATCGAGACGAAAGATCTCTCTCTCCCCCGCCTGCTTGCGAGGGGGAGGGGCAGTTTACACACACACGCAGCTGCTGCATGCAGCAACGCACACACAGGGAGGAGATGGCAGAGAGAACGCACTCCCCTGAAAACTCCCCTTGAATTCCTCCAGACTCAGAAAATGTAAAAGTTCACTTTTTGGAGATCCATAGAAAAAGGGTGAAAATGATTTTTTTTTTGCCACAGCATGGATTCGAACACACGACCAACCGCATCCAGGGGCGAGCGTTAACGCAGTGAGCCACTGGACCTGAGTACTCAAACATGCCTGCTTGTGCAGCTTAGACACTCTGAATTCACTAAATGTACAACTTTTTCTCCATCAAAATGAACAAATGAGACATGAAATAACATCTACAGATCAAGACGAAGCGAATGGAAGCGGTCCCAGCCTCGTAGCTGTGAACAGCTGTGATCGCAGGAAAATGCTGTTATAAAGATTTATCAGTATATCTCCGGGATATTTCCCTGGCTTTACCACCGTCCAAATGGACAAACGAGACATGAAATAACATCAACAGATCAAGACGAAGCGAATGGAAGTACCCCCGGAGTCATAGCATGTGTAAATCGAGACGAAAGATCTCTCTCTCCCCCGCCTGCTTGCGAGGGGGAGGGGCAGTTTACACACACACGCAGCTGCTGCATGCAGCAACGCACACACAGGGAGGAGATGGCAGAGAGAACGCACTCCCCTGAAAACTCCCCTCCAGACTCAGAAAATGTAAAAGTTCACTTTTTGGAGATCCATAGAAAAAGGGTGAAAATGAAAATAAGTATGCCACAGCATGGATTCGAACACGCGACCAACCGCATTCAGGGGCGAGCGTTAACGCAGTGAGCCACTGGACCTGAGTACTCTAACATGCCTGCTTGTGCAGCTTAGACACTCTGAATTCACTAAATGTACAACTTTTTCTCCATCAAAATGAACAAATGAGACATGAAATAACATCTACAGATCAAGACGAAGCGAATAGAAGCGGTCCCAGCCTCGTAGCTGTGAACAGCTGTGATCGCAGGAAAATGCTGTTACAAAGATTTCTCAGTATATCTCCGGGACATTTCCCTGGCTTTACCACCGTCACAATGGACAAACGAGACATGAAATAAAATCAACAGATCAAGACGAAGCGAATGGAAGTACCCCCGGAGTCATAGCATGTGTAAATCGAGACGAAAGATCTCTCTCTCCCCGCCTGCTTGCGAGGGGGAGGGGCAGTTTACACACACACGCAGCTGCTGCATGCAGCAACGCACACACAGGGAGGAGATGGCAGAGAGAACGCACTCCCCTGAAAACTCCCCTTGAATTCCTCCAGACTCAGAAAATGTAAAAGTTCACTTTTTGGAGATCCATAGAAAAAGGGTGAAAATGAAAAAAAGTATGCCACAGCATGGATTTGAACACGCGACCAACCGCATCCAGGGGCGAGCGTTAACGCAGTGAGCCACTGGACATGAGTACTCAAACATGCCTGCTTGTGCATCTTAGACACTCTGAATTCACTAAATGTACAACTTTTTCTCAATCAAAATGAACAAATGAGACATGAAATAACATCTACAGATCAAGACGAAGCGAATGGAAGCGGTCCCAGCCTCGGAGCTGTGAACAGCTGTGATTGCGGGAAAATGCTGTTACAAAGATTTCTCAGTATATCTGCGGGACTTTTCACTGGCTTTACCACCGTCACAATGGACAAACGAGACATGAAATAACATCAACAGATCAAGACGAAGCGAATGGAAGTACCCCCGGAGTCATAGCATGTGTAAATCGAGACGACAGATCTCTCTCTCCCCCGCCTGCTTGCGAGGGGGAGGGGCAGTTTACACACACACGCAGCTGCTGCATGCAGCAACACACACACAGGGAGGAGATGGCAGAGAGAACGCACTCCCCTGAAAACTCCCCTTGAATTCCTCCAGACTCAGAAAATGTAAAAGTTCACTTTTTGGAGATCCATAGAAAAAGGGTGAAAATGAAAAAAAGTATGCCACAGCATGGATTTGAATACGCGACCAACCGCATCCAGGGGCGAGCGTTAACGCAGTGAACCACTGGACCTGAGTACTCAAACATGCCTGCTTGTGCAGCTTAGACACTCTGAATTCACTAAATGTACAACTTTTTCTCCATCAAAATGAACAAATTATACATGAAATAACATCTACAGATCAAGACGAAGCGAATGGAAGCGGTCCCAGCCTCGTAGCTGTGAACAGCTGTGATCGCAGGAAAATGCTGTTTCAAAGATTTCTCAGTATATCTCCGGGACATTTCCCTGGCTTTACCACCGTCACAATGGACAAACAAGACATAAAATAACATCAACAGATCAAGACGAAGCGAATGGAAGTACCCCCGGAGTCATAGCATGTGTAAATCGAGACGACAGATCTCTCTCTCCCCCGCCTGCTTGCGAGGGGGAGAGGCAGTTTACACACACACGCAGCTGCTGCATGCAGCAACGCACACACAGTGAGGAGATGGCAGAGAGAACGCACTCCCCTGAAAACTCCCCTTGAATTCCTCCAGACTCAGAAAATGTAAAAGTTCACTTTTTGGAGATCCATAGAAAAAGGGTGAAAATGAAAAAAAGTATGCCACAGCATGGATTCGAACACGCGACCAACCGCATCCAGGGGCGAGCGTTAACGCAGTGAGCCACTGGACCTGAGTACTCAAACATGCCTGCTTGTGCATCTTAGACACTCTGAATTCACTAAATGTACAACTTGTTTTACATCAAAATGAACAAATGAGACATGAAATAACATATACAGATCAAGACGAAGCGAATGGAAGTGGTCCCAGCCTCGTAGCTGTGAACAACTGTGATCGCAGGAAAATGCTGTTACAAAGATTTCTCAGTATATCTCCGGGACATTTCCCTGGCTTTACCACCGTCACAATGGACAAACGAGACATGAAATAACATCAACAGATCAAGACGAAGCGAATGGAAGTACCCCCGGAGTCATAGCATGTGTAAATCGAGACGAAAGATCTCTCTCTCCCCCGCCTGCTTGCGAGGGGGAGGGGCAGTTTACACACACACGCAGCTGCTGCATGCAGCAACGCACACACAGGGAGGAGATGGCAGAGAGAACGCACTCCCCTGAAAACTCCCCTTGAATTCCTCCAGACTCAGAAAATGTAAAAGTTCACTTTTTGGAGATCCATAGAAAAAGGGTGAAAATGAAAAAAAGTATGCCACAGCATGGATTCGAACACGCGACCAACCGCATCCAGGGGCGAGCGTTAACGCAGTGAGCCACTGGACCTGAGTACTCAAACATGCCTGCTTGTGCATCTTAGACACTCTGAATTCACTAAATGTACAACTTGTTTTACATCAAAATGAACAAATGAGACATGAAATAACATCTACAGATCAAGACGAAGCGAATGGAAGTGGTCCCAGCCTCGTAGCTGTGAACAACTGTGATCGCAGGAAAATACTGTTACAAAGATTTCTCAGTATATCTCCGGGACATTTCCCTGGCTTTACCACCGTCACAATGGACAAACGAGACATGAAATAACATCAACAGATCAAGACGAAGCGAATGGAAGTACCCCCGGAGTCATAGCATGTGTAAATCGAGACGAAAGATCTCTCTCTCCCCCGCCTGCTTGCGAGGGGGAGGGGCAGTTTACACACACACGCAGCTGCTGCATGCAGCAACGCACACACAGGGAGGAGATGGCAGAGAGAACGCACTCCCCTGAAAACTCCCCTTGAATTCCTCCAGACTCAGAAAATGTAAAAGTTCACTTTTTGGAGATCCATAGAAAAAGGGTGAAAATGAAAAAAAGAATGCCACAGCATGGATTCGAACACGCGACCAACCGCATCCAGGGGCGAGCGTTAACGCAGTGAGCCACTGGACCTGAATACTCAAACATGCCTGCTTGTGCATCTTAGACACTCTGAATTCACTAAATGTACAACTTTTTTTACATCAAAATGAACAAATGAGACATGAAATAACATCTACAGATCAAGACGAAGCGAATGGAAGCGGTCCCAGTCTCGTAGCTGTGAACAGCTGTGATCGCAGGAAAATGCTGTTTCAAAGATTTCTCAGTATATCTCCGGGACATTTCCCTGGCTTTACCACCGTCACAATGGACAAACGAGACATAAAATAACATCAACAGATCAAGACGAAGCGAATGGAAGTACCCCCGGAGTCATAGCATGTGTAAATCGAGACGAAAGATCTCTCTCTCCCCCGCCTGCTTGCGAGTGGGAGGGGCAGTTTACACACACACGCAGCTGCTGCATGCAGCAACGCACACACAGGGAGGAGATGGCAGAGAGAACGCACTCCCCTGAAAACTCCCCTTGAATTCCTCCAGACTCAGAAAATGTAAAACTTCACTTTTTGGAGATCAATAGAAAAAGGGTGAAAATGATTTTTTTTTGCCACAGCATGGATTCGAACACATGACCATCCGCATCAAGGGGAGAGCGTTAACGCAGTGAGCCACTGGACCTGAGTACTCAAACATGCCTGCTTGTGCATCTTAGACACTCTGAATTCACTAAATGTACAACTTTTTCTCCATCAAAATGAACAAATTATACATGAAATAACATCTACAGATCAAGACGAAGCGAATGGAAGCGGTCCCAGCCTCGTAGCTGTGAACAGCTGTGATCGCAGGAAAATGCTGTTTCAAAGATTTCTCAGTATATCTCCGGGACATTTCCCTGGCTTTACCACCGTCACAATGGACAAACGAGACATAAAATAACATCAACAGATCAAGACGAAGCGAATGGAAGTACCCCCGGAGTCATAGCATGTGTAAATCGAGACGACAGATCTCTCTCTCCCCCGCCTGCTTGCGAGGGGGAGAGGCAGTTTACACACACACGCAGCTGCTGCATGCAGCAACGCACACACAGTGAGGAGATGGCAGAGAGAACGCACTCCCCTGAAAACTCCCCTTGAATTCCTCCAGACTCAGAAAATGTAAAAGTTCACTTTTTGGAGATCCATAGAAAAAGGGTGAAAATGAAAAAAAGTATGCCACAGCATGGATTCGAACACGCGACCAACCGCATCCAGGGGCGAGCGTTAACGCAGTGAGCCACTGGACCTGAGTACTCAAACATGCCTGCTTGTGCATCTTAGACACTCTGAATTCACTAAATGTACAACTTGTTTTACATCAAAATGAACAAATGAGACATGAAATAACATATACAGATCAAGACGAAGCGAATGGAAGTGGTCCCAGCCTCGTAGCTGTGAACAACTGTGATCGCAGGAAAATGCTGTTACAAAGATTTCTCAGTATATCTCCGGGACATTTCCCTGGCTTTACCACCGTCACAATGGACAAACGAGACATGAAATAACATCAACAGATCAAGACGAAGCGAATGGAAGTACCCCCGGAGTCATAGCATGTGTAAATCGAGACGAAAGATCTCTCTCTCCCCCGCCTGCTTGCGAGGGGGAGGGGCAGTTTACACACACACGCAGCTGCTGCATGCAGCAACGCACACACAGGGAGGAGATGGCAGAGAGAACGCACTCCCCTGAAAACTCCCCTTGAATTCCTCCAGACTCAGAAAATGTAAAAGTTCACTTTTTGGAGATCCATAGAAAAAGGGTAAAAATGAAAAAAAGTATGCCACAGCATGGATTCGAACACGCGACCAACCGCATCCAGGGGCGAGCGTTAACGCAGTGAGCCACTGGACCTGAGTACTCAAACATGCCTGCTTGTGCATCTTAGACACTCTGAATTCACTAAATGTACAACTTGTTTTACATCAAAATGAACAAATGAGACATGAAATAACATCTACAGATCAAGACGAAGCGAATGGAAGTGGTCCCAGCCTCGTAGCTGTGAACAACTGTGATCGCAGGAAAATGCTGTTACAAAGATTTCTCAGTATATCTCCGGGACATTTCCCTGGCTTTACCACCGTCACAATGGACAAACGAGACATGAAATAACATCAACAGATCAAGACGAAGCGAATGGAAGTACCCCCGGAGTCATAGCATGTGTAAATCGAGACGAAAGATCTCTCTCTCCCCCGCCTGCTTGCGAGGGGGAGGGGCAGTTTACACACACACGCAGCTGCTGCATGCAGCAACGCACACACAGGGAGGAGATGGCAGAGAGAACGCACTCCCCTGAAAACTCCCCTTGAATTCCTCCAGACTCAGAAAATGTAAAAGTTCACTTTTTGGAGATCCATAGAAAAAGGGTGAAAATGAAAAAAAGAATGCCACAGCATGGATTCGAACACGCGACCAACCGCATCCAGGGGCGAGCGTTAACGCAGTGAGCCACTGGACCTGAATACTCAAACATGCCTGCTTGTGCATCTTAGACACTCTGAATTCACTAAATGTACAACTTTTTTTACATCAAAATGAACAAATGAGACATGAAATAACATCTACAGATCAAGACGAAGCGAATGGAAGCGGTCCCAGTCTCGTAGCTGTGAACAGCTGTGATCGCAGGAAAATGCTGTTTCAAAGATTTCTCAGTATATCTCCGGGACATTTCCCTGGCTTTACCACCGTCACAATGGACAAACGAGACATAAAATAACATCAACAGATCAAGACGAAGCGAATGGAAGTACCCCCGGAGTCATAGCATGTGTAAATCGAGACGAAAGATCTCTCTCTCCCCCGCCTGCTTGCGAGTGGGAGGGGCAGTTTACACACACACGCAGCTGCTGCATGCAGCAACGCACACACAGGGAGGAGATGGCAGAGAGAACGCACTCCCCTGAAAACTCCCCTTGAATTCCTCCAGACTCAGAAAATGTAAAACTTCACTTTTTGGAGATCAATAGAAAAAGGGTGAAAATGATTTTTTTTTGCCACAGCATGGATTCGAACACATGACCATCCGCATCAAGGGGAGAGCGTTAACGCAGTGAGCCACTGGACCTGAGTACTCAAACATGCCTGCTTGTGCATCTTAGACACTCTGAATTCACTAAATGTACAACTTTTTCTCCATCAAAATGAACAAATTATACATGAAATAACATCTACAGATCAAGACGAAGCGAATGGAAGCGGTCCCAGCCTCGTAGCTGTGAACAGCTGTGATCGCAGGAAAATGCTGTTTCAAAGATTTCTCAGTATATCTCCGGGACATTTCCCTGGCTTTACCACCGTCACAATGGACAAACGAGACATAAAATAACATCAACAGATCAAGACGAAGCGAATGGAAGTACCCCCGGAGTCATAGCATGTGTAAATCGAGACGAAAGATCTCTCTCTCCCCCGCCTGCTTGCGAGGGGGAGGGGCAGTTTACACACACACGCAGCTGCTGCATGCAGCAACGCACACACAGGGAGGAGATGGCAGAGAGAACGCACTCCCCTGAAAACTCCCCTTGAATTCCTCCAGACTCAGAAAATGTAAAAGTTCACTTTTTGGAGATCCATAGAAAAAGGGTGAAAATGATTTTTTTTTTGCCACAGCATGGATTCGAACACACGACCAACCGCATCCAGGGGCGAGCGTTAACGCAGTGAGCCACTGGACCTGAGTACTCAAACATGCCTGCTTGTGCAGCTTAGACACTCTGAATTCACTAAATGTACAACTTTTTCTCCATCAAAATGAACAAATGAGACATGAAATAACATCTACAGATCAAGACGAAGCGAATGGAAGCGGTCCCAGCCTCGTAGCTGTGAACAGCTGTGATCGCAGGAAAATGCTGTTATAAAGATTTATCAGTATATCTCCGGGATATTTCCCTGGCTTTACCACCGTCCAAATGGACAAACGAGACATGAAATAACATCAACAGATCAAGACGAAGCGAATGGAAGTACCCCCGGAGTCATAGCATGTGTAAATCGAGACGAAAGATCTCTCTCTCCCCCGCCTGCTTGCGAGGGGGAGGGGCAGTTTACACACACACGCAGCTGCTGCATGCAGCAACGCACACACAGGGAGGAGATGGCAGAGAGAACGCACTCCCCTGAAAACTCCCCTCCAGACTCAGAAAATGTAAAAGTTCACTTTTTGGAGATCCATAGAAAAAGGGTGAAAATGAAAATAAGTATGCCACAGCATGGATTCGAACACGCGACCAACCGCATTCAGGGGCGAGCGTTAACGCAGTGAGCCACTGGACCTGAGTACTCTAACATGCCTGCTTGTGCAGCTTAGACACTCTGAATTCACTAAATGTACAACTTTTTCTCCATCAAAATGAACAAATGAGACATGAAATAACATCTACAGATCAAGACGAAGCGAATAGAAGCGGTCCCAGCCTCGTAGCTGTGAACAGCTGTGATCGCAGGAAAATGCTGTTACAAAGATTTCTCAGTATATCTCCGGGACATTTCCCTGGCTTTACCACCGTCACAATGGACAAACGAGACATGAAATAAAATCAACAGATCAAGACGAAGCGAATGGAAGTACCCCCGGAGTCATAGCATGTGTAAATCGAGACGAAAGATCTCTCTCTCCCCGCCTGCTTGCGAGGGGGAGGGGCAGTTTACACACACACGCAGCTGCTGCATGCAGCAACGCACACACAGGGAGGAGATGGCAGAGAGAACGCACTCCCCTGAAAACTCCCCTTGAATTCCTCCAGACTCAGAAAATGTAAAAGTTCACTTTTTGGAGATCCATAGAAAAAGGGTGAAAATGAAAAAAAGTATGCCACAGCATGGATTTGAACACGCGACCAACCGCATCCAGGGGCGAGCGTTAACGCAGTGAGCCACTGGACATGAGTACTCAAACATGCCTGCTTGTGCATCTTAGACACTCTGAATTCACTAAATGTACAACTTTTTCTCAATCAAAATGAACAAATGAGACATGAAATAACATCTACAGATCAAGACGAAGCGAATGGAAGCGGTCCCAGCCTCGGAGCTGTGAACAGCTGTGATTGCGGGAAAATGCTGTTACAAAGATTTCTCAGTATATCTGCGGGACTTTTCACTGGCTTTACCACCGTCACAATGGACAAACGAGACATGAAATAACATCAACAGATCAAGACGAAGCGAATGGAAGTACCCCCGGAGTCATAGCATGTGTAAATCGAGACGACAGATCTCTCTCTCCCCCGCCTGCTTGCGAGGGGGAGGGGCAGTTTACACACACACGCAGCTGCTGCATGCAGCAACACACACACAGGGAGGAGATGGCAGAGAGAACGCACTCCCCTGAAAACTCCCCTTGAATTCCTCCAGACTCAGAAAATGTAAAAGTTCACTTTTTGGAGATCCATAGAAAAAGGGTGAAAATGAAAAAAAGTATGCCACAGCATGGATTTGAATACGCGACCAACCGCATCCAGGGGCGAGCGTTAACGCAGTGAACCACTGGACCTGAGTACTCAAACATGCCTGCTTGTGCAGCTTAGACACTCTGAATTCACTAAATGTACAACTTTTTCTCCATCAAAATGAACAAATTATACATGAAATAACATCTACAGATCAAGACGAAGCGAATGGAAGCGGTCCCAGCCTCGTAGCTGTGAACAGCTGTGATCGCAGGAAAATGCTGTTTCAAAGATTTCTCAGTATATCTCCGGGACATTTCCCTGGCTTTACCACCGTCACAATGGACAAACAAGACATAAAATAACATCAACAGATCAAGACGAAGCGAATGGAAGTACCCCCGGAGTCATAGCATGTGTAAATCGAGACGACAGATCTCTCTCTCCCCCGCCTGCTTGCGAGGGGGAGAGGCAGTTTACACACACACGCAGCTGCTGCATGCAGCAACGCACACACAGTGAGGAGATGGCAGAGAGAACGCACTCCCCTGAAAACTCCCCTTGAATTCCTCCAGACTCAGAAAATGTAAAAGTTCACTTTTTGGAGATCCATAGAAAAAGGGTGAAAATGAAAAAAAGTATGCCACAGCATGGATTCGAACACGCGACCAACCGCATCCAGGGGCGAGCGTTAACGCAGTGAGCCACTGGACCTGAGTACTCAAACATGCCTGCTTGTGCATCTTAGACACTCTGAATTCACTAAATGTACAACTTGTTTTACATCAAAATGAACAAATGAGACATGAAATAACATATACAGATCAAGACGAAGCGAATGGAAGTGGTCCCAGCCTCGTAGCTGTGAACAACTGTGATCGCAGGAAAATGCTGTTACAAAGATTTCTCAGTATATCTCCGGGACATTTCCCTGGCTTTACCACCGTCACAATGGACAAACGAGACATGAAATAACATCAACAGATCAAGACGAAGCGAATGGAAGTACCCCCGGAGTCATAGCATGTGTAAATCGAGACGAAAGATCTCTCTCTCCCCCGCCTGCTTGCGAGGGGGAGGGGCAGTTTACACACACACGCAGCTGCTGCATGCAGCAACGCACACACAGGGAGGAGATGGCAGAGAGAACGCACTCCCCTGAAAACTCCCCTTGAATTCCTCCAGACTCAGAAAATGTAAAAGTTCACTTTTTGGAGATCCATAGAAAAAGGGTGAAAATGAAAAAAAGAATGCCACAGCATGGATTCGAACACGCGACCAACCGCATCCAGGGGCGAGCGTTAACGCAGTGAGCCACTGGACCTGAATACTCAAACATGCCTGCTTGTGCATCTTAGACACTCTGAATTCACTAAATGTACAACTTTTTTTACATCAAAATGAACAAATGAGACATGAAATAACATCTACAGATCAAGACGAAGCGAATGGAAGCGGTCCCAGTCTCGTAGCTGTGAACAGCTGTGATCGCAGGAAAATGCTGTTTCAAAGATTTCTCAGTATATCTCCGGGACATTTCCCTGGCTTTACCACCGTCACAATGGACAAACGAGACATAAAATAACATCAACAGATCAAGACGAAGCGAATGGAAGTACCCCCGGAGTCATAGCATGTGTAAATCGAGACGAAAGATCTCTCTCTCCCCCGCCTGCTTGCGAGTGGGAGGGGCAGTTTACACACACACGCAGCTGCTGCATGCAGCAACGCACACACAGGGAGGAGATGGCAGAGAGAACGCACTCCCCTGAAAACTCCCCTTGAATTCCTCCAGACTCAGAAAATGTAAAACTTCACTTTTTGGAGATCAATAGAAAAAGGGTGAAAATGATTTTTTTTTTGCCACAGCATGGATTCGAACACATGACCATCCGCATCAAGGGGAGAGCGTTAACGCAGTGAGCCACTGGACCTGAGTACTCAAACATGCCTGCTTGTGCATCTTAGACACTCTGAATTCACTAAATGTACAACTTTTTCTCCATCAAAATGAACAAATTATACATGAAATAACATCTACAGATCAAGACGAAGCGAATGGAAGCGGTCCCAGCCTCGTAGCTGTGAACAGCTGTGATCGCAGGAAAATGCTGTTTCAAAGATTTCTCAGTATATCTCCGGGACATTTCCCTGGCTTTACCACCGTCACAATGGACAAACGAGACATAAAATAACATCAACAGATCAAGACGAAGCGAATGGAAGTACCCCCGGAGTCATAGCATGTGTAAATCGAGACGAAAGATCTCTCTCTCCCCCGCCTGCTTGCGAGGGGGAGGGGCAGTTTACACACACACGCAGCTGCTGCATGCAGCAACGCACACACAGGGAGGAGATGGCAGAGAGAACGCACTCCCCTGAAAACTCCCCTTGAATTCCTCCAGACTCAGAAAATGTAAAAGTTCACTTTTTGGAGATCCATAGAAAAAGGGTGAAAATGATTTTTTTTTTGCCACAGCATGGATTCGAACACACGACCAACCGCATCCAGGGGCGAGCGTTAACGCAGTGAGCCACTGGACCTGAGTACTCAAACATGCCTGCTTGTGCAGCTTAGACACTCTGAATTCACTAAATGTACAACTTTTTCTCCATCAAAATGAACAAATGAGACATGAAATAACATCTACAGATCAAGACGAAGCGAATGGAAGCGGTCCCAGCCTCGTAGCTGTGAACAGCTGTGATCGCAGGAAAATGCTGTTATAAAGATTTATCAGTATATCTCCGGGATATTTCCCTGGCTTTACCACCGTCCAAATGGACAAACGAGACATGAAATAACATCAACAGATCAAGACGAAGCGAATGGAAGTACCCCCGGAGTCATAGCATGTGTAAATCGAGACGAAAGATCTCTCTCTCCCCCGCCTGCTTGCGAGGGGGAGGGGCAGTTTACACACACACGCAGCTGCTGCATGCAGCAACGCACACACAGGGAGGAGATGGCAGAGAGAACGCACTCCCCTGAAAACTCCCCTTGAATTCCTCCAGACTCAGAAAATGTAAAAGTTCACTTTTTGGAGATCCATAGAAAAAGGGTGAAAATGAAAAAAAGTATGCCACAGCATGGATTTGAATACGCGACCAACCGCATCCAGGGGCGAGCGTTAACGCAGTGAACCACTGGACCTGAGTACTCAAACATGCCTACTTGTGCAGCTTAGACACTCTGAATTCACTAAATGTACAACTTTTTCTCCATCAAAATGAACAAATTATACATGAAATAACATCTACAGATCAAGACGAAGCGAATGGAAGCGGTCCCAGCCTCGTAGCTGTGAACAGCTGTGATCGCAGGAAAATGCTGTTACAAAGATTTCTCAGTATATCTCCGGGACATTTCCCTGGCTTTACCACCGTCACAATGGACAAACGAGACATGAAATAACATCAACAGATCAAGACGAAGCGAATGGAAGTACCCCCGGAGTCATAGCATGTGTAAATCGAGAAGAAAGATCTCTCTCTCCCCGCCTGCTTGCGAGAGGGAGGGGCAGTTTACACACACACGCAGCTGCTGCATGCAGCAACGCACACACAGGGAGGAGATGGCAGAGAGAACGCACTCCCCTGAAAACTCCCCTTGAATTCCTCCAGACTCAGAAAATGTAAAAGTTCACTTTTTGGAGATCCATAGAAAAAGGGTGAAAATGAAAAAAAGTATGCCACAGCATGGATTTGAACACGCGACCAACCGCATCCAGGGGCGAGCGTTAACGCAGTGAGCCACTGGACCTGAGTACTCAAACATGCCTGCTTGTGCATCTTAGACACTCTGAATTCACTAAATGTACAACTTTTTCTCAATCAAAATGAACAAATGAGACATGAAATAACATCTACAGATCAAGACGAAGCGAATGGAAGCGGTCCCAGCCTCGTAGCTGTGAACAGCTGTGATTGCAGGAAAATGCTGTTACAAAGATTTCTCAGTATATCTCCGGGACGTTTCCCTGGCTTTACCACCGTCACAATGGACAAACGAGACATGAAATAACATCAACAGATCAAGACGAAGCGAATGGAAGTACCCCCGGAGTCATAGCATGTGTAAATCGAGACGAAAGATCTCTCTCTCCCCTGCCTGCTTGCGAGGGGGAGGGGCAGTTTACACACACACGCAGCTGCTGCATGCAGCAACGCACACACAGGGAGGAGATGGCAGAGAGAACGCACTCCCCTGAAAACTCCCCTTGAATTCCTCCAGACTCAGAAAATGTAAAAGTTCACTTTTTGGAGATACATAGAAAAAGGGTGAAAATGATTTTTTTTTTGCCACAGCATGGATTCGAACACACGACCAACCGCATCCAGGGGCGAGCGTTAACGCAGTGAGCCACTGGACCTGAGTACTCTAACATGCCTGCTTGTGCAGCTTAGACACTCTGAATTCACTAAATGTACAACTTTTTCTCCATCAAAATGAACAAATGAGACATGAAATAACATCTACAGATCAAGACGAAGCGAATAGAAGCGGTCCCAGCCTTGTAGCTGTGAACAGCTGTGATCGCAGGAAAATGCTGTTACAAAGATTTCTCAGTATATCTCCGGGACATTTCCCTGGCTTTACCACCGTCACAATGGACAAACGAGACATGAAATAACATCAACAGATCAAGACGAAGCGAATGGAAGTACCCCCGGAGTCATAGCATGTGTAAATCGAGACGAAAGATCTCTCTCTCCCCCGCCTGCTTGCGAGGGGGAGGGGCAGTTTACACACACACACAGCTGCTGCATGCAGCAACGCACACACAGGGAGGAGATGGCAGAGAGAACGCACTCCCCTGAAAACTCCCCTTGAATTCCTCCAGACTCAGAAAATGTAAAAGTTCACTTTTTGGAGATCCATAGAAAAAGGGTGAAAATGAAAAAAAGTATGCCACAGCATGGATTTGAACACGCGACCAACCGCATCCAGGGGCGAGCGTTAACGCAGTGAGCCACTGGACCTGAGTACTCAAACATGCCTACTTGTGCAGCTTAGACACTCTGAATTCACTAAATGTACAACTTTTTCTCCATCAAAATGAACAAATTATACATGAAATAACATCTACAGATCAAGACGAAGCGAATGAAAGCGGTCCCAGCCTCGTAGCTGTGAACAGCTGTGATCGCAGGAAAATGCTGTTTCAAAGATTTCTCAGTATATCTCCGGGACATTTCCCTGGCTTTACCACAGTCACAATGGACAAACGAGACATGAAATAACATCAACAGATCAAGACGAAGCGAATGGAAGTACCCCCGGAGTCATAGCATGTGTAAATCGAGACGAAAGATCTCTCTCTCCCCCGCCTGCTTGCGAGGGGGAGGGGCAGTTTACACACACACGCAGCTGCTGCATGCAGCAACGCACACACAGGGAGGAGATGGCAGAGAGAACGCACTCCCCTGAAAACTCCCCTTGAATTCCTCCAGACTCAGAAAATGTAAAAGTTCACTTTTTGGAGATCCATAGAAAAAGGCTGAAAATGATTTTTTTTTTGCCACAGCATGGATTCGAACACGCGACCAACCGCATCCAGGGGCGAGTGTTAACGCAGTGAGCCACTGGACCTGAGTACTCAAACATGCCTACTTGTGCAGCTTAGAAACTCTGAATTCACTAAATGTACAACTTTTTTTCCATCAAAATGAACAAATGAGACATGAAATAACATCTACAGATCAAGACGAAGCGAATGAAAGCGGTCCCAGCCTCGTAGCTGTGAACAGCTGTGATCGCAGGAAAATGCTGTCACAAAGATTTCTCAGTATATCTCCGGGACATTTCCCTGGCTTTACCACCATCACAATGGACAAACGAGACATGAAATAACATAAACAGATCAAGACGAAGCAAATGGAAGTACCCCCGGAGTCATAGCATGTGTAAATCGAGACGAAAGATCTCTCTCTCCCCCGCCTGCTTGCGAGGGGGAGGGGCAGTTTACACACACACGCAGCTGCTGCATGCAGCAACGCACACACAGGGAGGAGATGGCAGAGAGAACGCACTCCCCTGAAAACTCCCCTTGAATTCCTCCAGATTCAGAAAATGTAAAAGTTCACTTTTTGGAGATCCATAGAAAAAGGGTGAAAATGAAAAAAAGTATGCCACAGCATGGATTCGAACACGAGACCAACCGCATCCAGGGGCGAGCGTTAACGCAGTGAGCCACTGGACCTGAGTACTCAAACATGCCTACTTGTGCAGCTTAGACACTCTGAATTCACTAAATGTACAACTTTTTCTCCATCAAAATGAACAAATTATACATGAAATGACATCTACAGATCAAGACGAAGCGAATGGAAGCGGTCCCAGCCTCGTAGCTGTGAACAGCTGTGATCGCAGGAAAATGCTGTTTCAAAGATTTCTCAGTATATCTCCGGGACATTTCCCTGGCTTTACCACCGTCACAATGGACAAACGAGACATGAAATAACATCAACAGATCAAGACGAAGCGATTGGAAGTACCCCCGGACTCATAGCCTGTGTAAATCGAGACGAAAGATCTCTCTCTCCCCCGCCTGCTTGCGAGGGGGAGGGGCAGTTTACACACACATGCAGCTGCTGCATGCAGCAACGCACACACAGGGAGGAGATGGCAGAGAGAACGCACTCCCCTGAAAACTCCCCTTGAATTCCTCCAGACTCAGAAAATGTAAAAGTTCACTTTTTGGAGATCCATAGAAAAAGGGTGAAAATGAAAAAAAGTATGCCACAGCATGGATTTGAACACGCGACCAACCGCATCCAGGGGCGAGCGTTAACGCAGTGAGCCACTGGACCTGAGTACTCAAACATGCCTGCTTGTGCATCTTAGACACTCTGAATTCACTAAATGTACAACTTTTTCTCAATCAAAATGAACAAATGAGACATGAAATAACATCTACAGATCAAGACGAAGCGAATGGAAGCGGTCCCAGCCTCGTAGCTGTGAACAGCTGTGATTGCAGGAAAATGCTGTTACAAAGATTTCTCAGTATATCTCCGGGACATTTCCCTGGCTTTACCACCGTCACAATGGACAAACGAGACATTAAATAACATCAACAGATCAAGACGAAGCGAATGGAAGTACCCCCGGAGTCATAGCATGTGTAAATCGAGACGAAATATCTCTCTCTCCCCCGCCTGCTTGCGAGGGGGAGGGGCAGTTTACACACACACACGCAGCTGCTGCATGCAGCAACGCACACACAGGGAGGAGATGGCAGAGAGAACCCACTCCCCTGAAAACTCCCCTTGAATTCCTCCAGACTCAGAAAAGGTAAAAGTTCACTTTTTGGAGATCCATAGAAAAAGGGTGAAAATGATTTTTTTTTTGCCACAGCATGGATTCGAACACACGACCAACCGCATCCAGGGGCGAGCGTTAACGCAGTGAGCCACTGGACCTGAGTACTCAAACATGCCTGCTTGTGCAGCTTAGACACTCTGAATTCACTAAATGTACAACTTTTTCTCCATCAAAATGAACAAATGAGACATGAAATAACATCTACAGATCAAGACGAAGCGAATGGAAGCGGTCCCAGCCTCGTAGCTGTGAACAGCTGTGATCGCAGGAAAATGCTGTTATAAAGATTTATCAGTATATCTCCGGGATATTTCCCTGGCTTTACCACCGTCCAAATGGACAAACGAGACATGAAATAACATCAACAGATCAAGACGAAGCGAATGGAAGTACCCCCGGAGTCATAGCATGTGTAAATCGAGACGAAAGATCTCTCTCTCCCCCGCCTGCTTGCGAGGGGGAGGGGCAGTTTACACACACACGCAGCTGCTGCATGCAGCAACGCACACACAGGGAGGAGATGGCAGAGAGAACGCACTCCCCTGAAAACTCCCCTTGAATTCCTCCAGACTCAGAAAATGTAAAAGTTCACTTTTTGGAGATCCATAGAAAAAGGGTGAAAATGATTTTTTTTTTGCCACAGCATGGATTCGAACACGCGACCAACCGCATCCAGGGGCGAGTGTTAACGCAGTGAGCCACTGGACCTGAGTACTCAAACATGCCTACTTGTGCAGCTTAGAAACTCTGAATTCACTAAATGTACAACTTTTTTTCCATCAAAATGAACAAATGAGACATGAAATAACATCTACAGATCAAGACGAAGCGAATGAAAGCGGTCCCAGCCTCGTAGCTGTGAACAGCTGTGATCGCAGGAAAATGCTGTCACAAAGATTTCTCAGTATATCTCCGGGACATTTCCCTGGCTTTACCACCATCACAATGGACAAACGAGACATGAAATAACATAAACAGATCAAGACGAAGCAAATGGAAGTACCCCCGGAGTCATAGCATGTGTAAATCGAGACGAAAGATCTCTCTCTCCCCCGCCTGCTTGCGAGGGGGAGGGGCAGTTTACACACACACGCAGCTGCTGCATGCAGCAACGCACACACAGGGAGGAGATGGCAGAGAGAACGCACTCCCCTGAAAACTCCCCTTGAATTCCTCCAGACTCAGAAAATGTAAAAGTTCACTTTTTGGAGATCCATAGAAAAAGGGTGAAAATGAAAAAAAGTATGCCACAGCATGGATTCGAACACGAGACCAACCGCATCCAGGGGCGAGCGTTAACGCAGTGAGCCACTGGACCTGAGTACTCAAACATGCCTACTTGTGCAGCTTAGACACTCTGAATTCACTAAATGTACAACTTTTTCTCCATCAAAATGAACAAATTATACATGAAATAACATCTACAGATCAAGACGAAGCGAATGGAAGCGGTCCCAGCCTCGTAGCTGTGAACAGCTGTGATCGCAGGAAAATGCTGTTTCAAAGATTTCTCAGTATATCTCCGGGACATTTCCCTGGCTTTACCACCGTCACAATGGACAAACGAGACATGAAATAACATCAACAGATCAAGACGAAGCGATTGGAAGTACCCCCGGACTCATAGCCTGTGTAAATCGAGACGAAAGATCTCTCTCTCCCCCGCCTGCTTGCGAGGGGGAGGGGCAGTTTACACACACATGCAGCTGCTGCATGCAGCAACGCACACACAGGGAGGAGATGGCAGAGAGAACGCACTCCCCTGAAAACTCCCCTTGAATTCCTCCAGACTCAGAAAATGTAAAAGTTCACTTTTTGGAGATCCATAGAAAAAGGGTGAAAATGAAAAAAGTATGCCACAGCATGGATTTGAACACGCGACCAACCGCATCCAGGGGCGAGCGTTAACGCAGTGAGCCACTGGACCTGAGTACTCAAACATGCCTGCTTGTGCATCTTAGACACTCTGAATTCACTAAATGTACAACTTTTTCTCAATCAAAATGAACAAATGAGACATGAAATAACATCTACAGATCAAGACGAAGCGAATGGAAGCGGTCCCAGCCTCGTAGCTGTGAACAGCTGTGATTGCAGGAAAATGCTGTTACAAAGATTTCTCAGTATATCTCCGGGACATTTCCCTGGCTTTACCACCGTCACAATGGACAAACGAGACATTAAATAACATCAACAGATCAAGACGAAGCGAATGGAAGTACCCCCGGAGTCATAGCATGTGTAAATCGAGACGAAATATCTCTCTCTCCCCCGCCTGCTTGCGAGGGGGAGGGGCAGTTTACACACACACACGCAGCTGCTGCATGCAGCAACGCACACACAGGGAGGAGATGGCAGAGAGAACCCACTCCCCTGAAAACTCCCCTTGAATTCCTCCAGACTCAGAAAAGGTAAAAGTTCACTTTTTGGAGATCCATAGAAAAAGGGTGAAAATGATTTTTTTTTTGCCACAGCATGGATTCGAACACACGACCAACCGCATCCAGGGGCGAGCGTTAACGCAGTGAGCCACTGGACCTGAGTACTCAAACATGCCTGCTTGTGCAGCTTAGACACTCTGAATTCACTAAATGTACAACTTTTTCTCCATCAAAATGAACAAATGAGACATGAAATAACATCTACAGATCAAGACGAAGCGAATGGAAGCGGTCCCAGCCTCGTAGCTGTGAACAGCTGTGATCGCAGGAAAATGCTGTTATAAAGATTTATCAGTATATCTCCGGGATATTTCCCTGGCTTTACCACCGTCCAAATGGACAAACGAGACATGAAATAACATCAACAGATCAAGACGAAGCGAATGGAAGTACCCCCGGAGTCATAGCATGTTTAAATCGAGACGAAAGATCTCTCTCTCCCCCGCCTGCTTGCGAGGGGGAGGGGCAGTTTACACACACACGCAGCTGCTGCATGCAGCAACGCACACACAGGGAGGAGATGGCAGAGAGAACGCACTCCCCTGAAAACTCCCCTTGAATTCCTCCAGACTCAGAAAATGTAAAAGTTCACTTTTTGGAGATCCATAGAAAAAGGGTGAAAATGAAAATAAGTATGCCACAGCATGGATTCGAACACGCGACCAACCGCATCCAGGGGCGAGCGTTAACGCAGTGAGCCACTGGACCTGAGTACTCTAACATGCCTGCTTGTGCAGCTTAGACACTCTGAATTCACTAAATGTACAACTTTTTCTCCATCAAAATGAACAAATGAGACATGAAATAACATCTACAGATCAAGACGAAGCGAATAGAAGCGGTCCCAGCCTCGTAGCTGTGAACAGCTGTGATCGCAGGAAAATGCTGTTACAAAGATTTCTCAGTATATCTCCGGGACATTTCCCTGGCTTTACCACCGTCACAATGGACAAACGAGACATGAAATAACATCAACAGATCAAGACGAAGCGAATGGAAGTACCCCCGGAGTCATAGCATGTGTAAATCGAGACGAAAGATCTCTCTCTCCCCGCCTGCTTGCGAGGGGGAGGGGCAGTTTACACACACACGCAGCTGCTGCATGCAGCAACGCACACACAGGGAGGAGATGGCAGAGAGAACGCACTCCCCTGAAAACTCCCCTTGAATTCCTCCAGACTCAGAAAATGTAAAAGTTCACTTTTTGGAGATCCATAGAAAAAGGGTGAAAATGAAAAAAAGTATGCCACAGCATGGATTTGAACACGCGACCAACCGCATCCAGGGGCGAGCGTTAACGCAGTGAGCCACTGGACCTGAGTACTCAAACATGCCTGCTTGTGCATCTTAGACACTCTGAATTCACTAAATGTACAACTTTTTCTCAATCAAAATGAACAAATGAGACATGAAATAACATCTACAGATCAAGACGAAGCGAATGGAAGCGGTCCCAGCCTCGGAGCTGTGAACAGCTGTGATTGCGGGAAAATGCTGTTACAAAGATTTCTCAGTATATCTGCGGGACTTTTCACTGGCTTTACCACCGTCACAATGGACAAACGAGAAATGAAATAACATCAACAGATCAAGACGAAGCGAATGGAAGTACCCCCGGAGTCATAGCATGTGTAAATCGAGACGACAGATCTCTCTCTCCCCCGCCTGCTTGCGAGGGGGAGGGGCAGTTTACACACACACGCAGCTGCTGCATGCAGCAACACACACACAGGGAGGAGATGGCAGAGAGAACGCACTCCCCTGAAAACTCCCCTTGAATTCCTCCAGACTCAGAAAATGTAAAAGTTCACTTTTTGGAGATCCATAGAAAAAGGGTGAAAATGAAAAAAAGTATGCCACAGCATGGATTTGAATACGCGACCAACCGCATCCAGGGGCGAGCGTTAACGCAGTGAACCACTGGACCCGAGTACTCAAACATGCCTGCTTGTGCAGCTTAGACACTCTGAATTCACTAAATGTACAACTTTTTCTCCATCAAAATGAACAAATTATACATGAAATAACATCTACAGATCAAGACGAAGCGAATGGAAGCGGTCCCAGCCTCGTAGCTGTGAACAGCTGTGATCGCAGGAAAATGCTGTTTCAAAGATTTCTCAGTATATCTCCGGGACATTTCCCTGGCTTTACCACCGTCACAATGGACAAACGAGACATAAAATAACATCAACAGATCAAGACGAAGCGAATGGAAGTACCCCCGGAGTCATAGCATGTGTAAATCGAGACGAAAGATATCTCTCTCCCCCGCCTGCTTGCGAGGGGGAGGGGCAGTTTACACACACACGCAGCTGCTGCATGCAGCAACGCACACACAGGGAGGAGATGGCAGAGAGAACGCACTCCCCTGAAAACTCCCCTTGAATTCCTCCAGACTCAGAAAATGTAAAAGTTCACTTTTTGGAGATCCATAGAAAAAGGCTGAAAATGAAAAAAAGTATGCCACAGCATGGATTCGAACACGCGACCAACGGTATCCAGGGGCGAGCGTTAACGCAGTGAGCCACTGGACCTGAGTACTCAAACATGCCTACTTGTGCAGCTTAGACACTCTGAATTCACTAAATGTACAACTTTCTCTCCATCAAAATGAACAAATGAGACATGAAATAACATCTACAGATCAAGACGAAGTGAATGGAAGCGGTCCCAGCCTCGTAGCTGTGAACAGCTGTGATCGCAGGAAAATGCTGTTCCAAAGATTTCTCAGTATATCTCCGGGACTTTTCCCTGGCTTTACCACCGTCACAATGGACAAACGAGACATGAAATAACATCAACAGATCAAGACGAAGCGAATGGAAGTACCCCCGGAGTCATAGCATGTGTAAATCGAGACGACAGATCTCTCTCTCCCCCGCCTGCTTGCGAGGGGGAGAGGCAGTTTACACACACACGCAGCTGCTGCATGCAGCAACGCACACACAGTGAGGAGATGGCAGAGAGAACGCACTCCCCTGAAAACTCCCCTTGAATTCCTCCAGACTCAGAAAATGTAAAAGTTCACTTTTTGGAGATCCATAGAAAAAGGGTGAAAATGAAAAAAAGTATGCCACAGCATGGATTCGAACACGCGACCAACCGCATCCAGGGGCGAGCGTTAACGCAGTGAGCCACTGGACCTGAGTACTCAAACATGCCTGCTTGTGCATCTTAGACACTCTGAATTCACTAAATGTACAACTTTTTTTACATCAAAATGAACAAATGAGACATGAAATAACATCTACAGATCAAGACGAAGCGAATGGAAGTGGTCCCAGCCTCGTAGCTGTGAACAACTGTGATCGCAGGAAAATGCTGTTACAAAGATTTCTCAGTATATCTCCGGGACATTTCCCTGGCTTTACCACCGTCACAATGGACAAACGAGACATGAAATAACATCAACAGATCAAGACGAAGCGAATGGAAGTACCCCCGGAGTCATAGCATGTGTAAATCGAGACGAAAGATCTCTCTCTCCCCCGCCTGCTTGCGAGGGGGAGGGGCAGTTTACACACACACGCAGCTGCTGCATGCAGCAACGCACACACAGGGAGGAGATGGCAGAGAGAACGCACTCCCCTGAAAACTCCCCTTGAATTCCTCCAGACTCAGAAAATGTAAAAGTTCACTTTTTGGAGATCCATAGAAAAAGGGTGAAAATGAAAAAAAGAATGCCACAGCATGGATTCGAACACGCGACCAACCGCATCCAGGGGCGAGCGTTAACGCAGTGAGCCACTGGACCTGAGTACTCAAACATGCCTGCTTGTGCATCTTAGACACTCTGAATTCACTAAATGTACAACTTTTTTTACATCAAAATGAACAAATGAGACATGAAATAACATCTACAGATCAAGACGAAGCGAATGGAAGCGGTCCCAGCCTCGTAGCTGTGAACAGCTGTGATCGCAGGAAAATGCTGTTTCAAAGATTTCTCAGTATATCTCCGGGACATTTCCCTGGCTTTACCACCGTCACAATGGACAAACGAGACATAAAATAACATCAACAGATCAAGACGAAGCGAATGGAAGTACCCCCGGAGTCATAGCATGTGTAAATCGAGACGACAGATCTCTCTCTCCCCCGCCTGCTTGCGAGGGGGAGGGGCAGTTTACACACACACGCAGCTGCTGCATGCAGCAACGCACACACAGGGAGGAGATGGCAGAGAGAACGCACTCCCCTGAAAACTCCCCTTGAATTCCTCCAGACTCAGAAAATGTAAAAGTTCACTTTTTGGAGATCCATAGAAAAAGGGTGAAAATGATTTTTTTTTTGCCACAGCATGGATTCGAACACGAGATCAACCGCATCCAGGGGCGAGCGTTAACGCAGTGAGCCACTGGACCTGAGTACTCAAACATGCCTGCTTGTGCAGCTTAGACACTCTGAATTCACTAAATGTACAACTTTTTCTCCATCAAAATGAACAAATGAGACATGAAATAACATCTACAGATCAAGACGAAGCGAATGGAAGCGGTCCCAGCCTCGTAGCTAAGAACAGCTGTGATCGCAGGAAAATGCTGTTACAAAGATTTCTCAGTATATCTCCGGGACATTTCCCTGGCTTTACCACCGTCACAATGGACAAACGAGACATGAAATAACATCAACAGATCAAGACGAAGCGAATGGAAGTACCCCCGGAGTCATAGCATGTGTAAATCGAGACGAAATATCTCTCTCTCCCCCGCCTGCTTGCGAGGGGGAGGGGCAGTTTACACACACACACGCAGCTGCTGCATGCAGCAACGCACACACAGGGAGGAGATGGCAGAGAGAACCCACTCCCCTGAAAACTCCCCTTGAATTCCTCCAGACTCAGAAAAGGTAAAAGTTCACTTTTTGGAGATCCATAGAAAAAGGGTGAAAATGATTTTTTTTTTGCCACAGCATGGATTCGAACACACGACCAACCGCATCCAGGGGCGAGCGTTAACGCAGTGAGCCACTGGACCTGAGTACTCAAACATGCCTGCTTGTGCAGCTTAGACACTCTGAATTCACTAAATGTACAACTTTTTCTCCATCAAAATGAACAAATGAGACATGAAATAACATCTACAGATCAAGACGAAGCGAATGGAAGCGGTCCCAGCCTCGTAGCTGTGAACAGCTGTGATCGCAGGAAAATGCTGTTATAAAGATTTATCAGTATATCTCCGGGATATTTCCCTGGCTTTACCACCGTCCAAATGGACAAACGAGACATGAAATAACATCAACAGATCAAGACGAAGCGAATGGAAGTACCCCCGGAGTCATAGCATGTGTAAATCGAGACGAAAGATCTCTCTCTCCCCCGCCTGCTTGCGAGGGGGAGGGGCAGTTTACACACACACGCAGCTGCTGCATGCAGCAACGCACACACAGGGAGGAGATGGCAGAGAGAACGCACTCCCCTGAAAACTCCCCTTGAATTCCTCCAGACTCAGAAAATGTAAAAGTTCACTTTTTGGAGATCCATAGAAAAAGGGTGAAAATGAAAATAAGTATGCCACAGCATGGATTCGAACACGCGACCAACCGCATCCAGGGGCGAGCGTTAACGCAGTGAGCCACTGGACCTGAGTACTCTAACATGCCTGCTTGTGCAGCTTAGACACTCTGAATTCACTAAATGTACAACTTTTTCTCCATCAAAATGAACAAATGAGACATGAAATAACATCTACAGATCAAGACGAAGCGAATAGAAGCGGTCCCAGCCTCGTAGCTGTGAACAGCTGTGATCGCAGGAAAATGCTGTTACAAAGATTTCTCAGTATATCTCCGGGACATTTCCCTGGCTTTACCACCGTCACAATGGACAAACGAGACATGAAATAAAATCAACAGATCAAGACGAAGCGAATGGAAGTACCCCCGGAGTCATAGCATGTGTAAATCGAGACGAAAGATCTCTCTCTCCCCGCCTGCTTGCGAGGGGGAGGGGCAGTTTACACACACACGCAGCTGCTGCATGCAGCAACGCACACACAGGGAGGAGATGGCAGAGAGAACGCACTCCCCTGAAAACTCCCCTTGAATTCCTCCAGACTCAGAAAATGTAAAAGTTCACTTTTTGGAGATCCATAGAAAAAGGGTGAAAATGAAAAAAAGTATGCCACAGCATGGATTTGAACACGCGACCAACCGCATCCAGGGCCGAGCGTTAACGCAGTGAGCCACTGGACCTGAGTACTCAAACATGCCTGCTTGTGCATCTTAGACACTCTGAATTCACTAAATGTTCAACTTTTTCTCAATCAAAATGAACAAATGAGACATGAAATAACATCTACAGATCAAGACGAAGCGAATGGAAGCGGTCCCAGCCTCGGAGCTGTGAACAGCTGTGATTGCGGGAAAATGCTGTTACAAAGATTTCTCAGTATATCTGCGGGACTTTTCACTGGCTTTACCACCGTCACAATGGACAAACGAGACATGAAATAACATCAACAGATCAAGACGAAGCGAATGGAAGTACCCCCGGAGTCATAGCATGTGTAAATCGAGACGACAGATCTCTCTCTCCCCCGCCTGCTTGCGAGGGGGAGGGGCAGTTTACACACACACGCAGCTGCTGCATGCAGCAACACACACACAGGGAGGAGATGGCAGAGAGAACGCACTCCCCTGAAAACTCCCCTTGAATTCCTCCAGACTCAGAAAATGTAAAAGTTCACTTTTTGGAGATCCATAGAAAAAGGGTGAAAATGAAAAAAAGAATGCCACAGCATGGATTCGAACACGCGACCAACCGCATCCAGGGGCGAGCGTTAACGCAGTGAGCCACTGGACCTGAGTACTCAAACATGCCTGCTTGTGCATCTTAGACACTCTGAATTCACTAAATGTACAACTTTTTTTACATCAAAATGAACAAATGAGACATGAAATAACATCTACAGATCAAGACGAAGCGAATGGAAGCGGTCCCAGCCTCGTAGCTGTGAACAGCTGTGATCGCAGGAAAATGCTGTTTCAAAGATTTCTCAGTATATCTCCGGGACATTTCCCTGGCTTTACCACCGTCACAATGGACAAACGAGACATAAAATAACATCAACAGATCAAGACGAAGCGAATGGAAGTACCCCCGGAGTCATAGCATGTGTAAATCGAGACGACAGATCTCTCTCTCCCCCGCCTGCTTGCGAGGGGGAGAGGCAGTTTACACACACACGCAGCTGCTGCATGCAGCAACGCACACACAGTGAGGAGATGGCAGAGAGAACGCACTCCCCTGAAAACTCCCCTTGAATTCCTCCAGACTCAGAAAATGTAAAAGTTCACTTTTTGGAGATCCATAGAAAAAGGGTGAAAATGAAAAAAAGTATGCCACAGCATGGATTCGAACACGCGACCAACCGCATCCAGGGGCGAGCGTTAACGCAGTGAGCCACTGGACCTGAGTACTCAAACATGCCTGCTTGTGCATCTTAGACACTCTGAATTCACTAAATGTACAACTTTTTTTACATCAAAATGAACAAATGAGACATGAAATAACATCTACAGATCAAGACGAAGCGAATGGAAGCGGTCCCAGCCTCGTAGCTGTGAACAGCTGTGATCGCAGGAAAATGCTGTTTCAAAGATTTCTCAGTATATCTCCGGGACATTTCCCTGGCTTTACCACCGTTACAATGGACAAACGAGACATAAAATAACATCAACAGATCAAGACGAAGCGAATGGAAGTACCCCCGGAGTCATAGCATGTGTAAATCGAGACGACAGATCTCTCTCTCCCCCGCCTGCTTGCGAGGGGGAGGGGCAGTTTACACACACACGCAGCTGCTGCATGCAGCAACGCACACACAGGGAGGAGATGGCAGAGAGAACGCACTCCCCTGAAAACTCCCCTTGAATTCCTCCAGACTCAGAAAATGTAAAAGTTCACTTTTTGGAGATCCATAGAAAAAGGGTGAAAATGATTTTTTTTTTGCCACAGCATGGATTCGAACACGAGATCAACCGCATCCAGGGGCGAGCGTTAACGCAGTGAGCCACTGGACCTGAGTACTCAAACATGCCTGCTTGTGCAGCTTAGACACTCTGAATTCACTAAATGTACAACTTTTTCTCCATCAAAATGAACAAATGAGACATGAAATAACATCTACAGATCAAGACGAAGCGAATGGAAGCGGTCCCAGCCTCGTAGCTAAGAACAGCTGTGATCGCAGGAAAATGCTGTTACAAAGATTTCTCAGTATATCTCCGGGACATTTCCCTGGCTTTACCACCGTCACAATGGACAAACGAGACATTAAATAACATCAACAGATCAAGACGAAGCGAATGGAAGTACCCCCGGAGTCATAGCATGTGTAAATCGAGACGAAATATCTCTCTCTCCCCCGCCTGCTTGCGAGGGGGAGGGGCAGTTTACACACACACACGCAGCTGCTGCATGCAGCAACGCACACACAGGGAGGAGATGGCAGAGAGAACCCACTCCCCTGAAAACTCCCCTTGAATTCCTCCAGACTCAGAAAAGGTAAAAGTTCACTTTTTGGAGATCCATAGAAAAAGGGTGAAAATGATTTTTTTTTTGCCACAGCATGGATTCGAACACACGACCAACCGCATCCAGGGGCGAGCGTTAACGCAGTGAGCCACTGGACCTGAGTACTCAAACATGCCTGCTTGTGCAGCTTAGACACTCTGAATTCACTAAATGTACAACTTTTTCTCCATCAAAATGAACAAATGAGACATGAAATAACATCTACAGATCAAGACGAAGCGAATGGAAGCGGTCCCAGCCTCGTAGCTGTGAACAGCTGTGATCGCAGGAAAATGCTGTTATAAAGATTTATCAGTATATCTCCGGGATATTTCCCTGGCTTTACCACCGTCCAAATGGACAAACGAGACATGAAATAACATCAACAGATCAAGACGAAGCGAATGGAAGTACCCCCGGAGTCATAGCATGTGTAAATCGAGACGAAAGATCTCTCTCTCCCCCGCCTGCTTGCGAGGGGGAGGGGCAGTTTACACACACACGCAGCTGCTGCATGCAGCAACGCACACACAGGGAGGAGATGGCAGAGAGAACGCACTCCCCTGAAAACTCCCCTTGAATTCCTCCAGACTCAGAAAATGTAAAAGTTCACTTTTTGGAGATCCATAGAAAAAGGGTGAAAATGAAAATAAGTATGCCACAGCATGGATTCGAACACGCGACCAACCGCATCCAGGGGCGAGCGTTAACGCAGTGAGCCACTGGACCTGAGTACTCTAACATGCCTGCTTGTGCAGCTTAGACACTCTGAATTCACTAAATGTACAACTTTTTCTCCATCAAAATGAACAAATGAGACATGAAATAACATCTACAGATCAAGACGAAGCGAATAGAAGCGGTCACAGCCTCGTAGCTGTGAACAGCTGTGATCGCAGGAAAATGCTGTTACAAAGATTTCTCAGTATATCTCCGGGACATTTCCCTGGCTTTACCACCGTCACAATGGACAAACGAGACAGGAAATAAAATCAACAGATCAAGACGAAGCGAATGGAAGTACCCCCGGAGTCATAGCATGTGTAAATCGAGACGAAAGATCTCTCTCTCCCCGCCTGCTTGCGAGGGGGAGGGGCAGTTTACACACACACGCAGCTGCTGCATGCAGCAACGCACACACAGGGAGGAGATGGCAGAGAGAACGCACTCCCCTGAAAACTCCCCTTGAATTCCTCCAGACTCAGAAAATGTAAAAGTTCACTTTTTGGAGATCCATAGAAAAAGGGTGAAAATGAAAAAAAGTATGCCACAGCATGGATTTGAACACGCGACCAACCGCATCCAGGGGCGAGCGTTAACGCAGTGAGCCACTGGACCTGAGTACTCAAACATGCCTGCTTGTGCATCTTAGACACTCTGAATTCACTAAATGTTCAACTTTTTCTCAATCAAAATGAACAAATGAGACATGAAATAACATCTACAGATCAAGACGAAGCGAATGGAAGCGGTCCCAGCCTCGGAGCTGTGAACAGCTGTGATTGCGGGAAAATGCTGTTACAAAGATTTCTCAGTATATCTGCGGGACTTTTCACTGGCTTTACCACCGTCACAATGGACAAACGAGACATGAAATAACATCAACAGATCAAGACGAAGCGAATGGAAGTACCCCCGGAGTCATAGCATGTGTAAATCGAGACGACAGATCTCTCTCTCCCCCGCCTGCTTGCGAGGGGGAGGGGCAGTTTACACACACACGCAGCTGCTGCATGCAGCAACACACACACAGGGAGGAGATGGCAGAGAGAACGCACTCCCCTGAAAACTCCCCTTGAATTCCTCCAGACTCAGAAAATGTAAAAGTTCACTTTTTGGAGATCCATAGAAAAAGGGTGAAAATGAAAAAAAGTATGCCACAGCATGGATTTGAATACGCGACCAACCGCATCCAGGGGCGAGCGTTAACGCAGTGAACCACTGGACCTGAGTACTCAAACATGCCTGCTTGTGCAGCTTAGACACTCTGAATTCACTAAATGTACAACTTGTTCTCCATCAAAATGAACAAATTATACATGAAATAACATCTACAGATCAAGACGAAGCGAATGGAAGCGGTCCCAGCCTCGTAGCTGTGAACAGCTGTGATCGCAGGAAAATGCTGTTTCAAAGATTTCTCAGTATATCTCCGGGACATTTCCCTGGCTTTACCACCGTCACAATGGACAAACGAGACATAAAATAACATCAACAGATCAAGACGAAGCGAATGGAAGTACCCCCGGAGTCATAGCATGTGTAAATCGAGACGACAGATCTCTCTCTCCCCCGCCTGCTTGCGAGGGGGAGAGGGTGTTTACACACACACGCAGCTGCTGCATGCAGCAACGCACACACAGTGAGGAGATGGCAGAGAGAACGCACTCCCCTGAAAACTCCCCTTGAATTCCTCCAGACTCAGAAAATGTAAAAGTTCACTTTTTGGAGATCCATAGAAAAAGGGTGAAAATGAAAAAAAGTATGCCACAGCATGGATTCGAACACGCGACCAACCGCATCCAGGGGCGAGCGTTAACGCAGTGAGCCACTGGACCTGAGTACTCAAACATGCCTGCTTGTGCATCTTAGACACTCTGAATTCACTAAATGTACAACTTTTTTTACATCAAAATGAACAAATGAGACATGAAATAACATCTACAGATCAAGACGAAGCGAATGGAAGTGGTCCCAGCCTCGTAGCTGTGAACAACTGTGATCGCAGGAAAATGCTGTTACAAAGATTTCTCAGTATATCTCCGGGACATTTCCCTGGCTTTACCACCGTCACAATGGACAAACGAGACATGAAATAACATCAACAGATCAAGACGAAGCGAATGGAAGTACCCCCGGAGTCATAGCATGTGTAAATCGAGACGAAAGATCTCTCTCTCCCCCGCCTGCTTGCGAGGGGTAGGGGCAGTTTACACACACACGCAGCTGCTGCATGCAGCAACGCACACACAGGGAGGAGATGGCAGAGAGAACGCACTCCCCTGAAAACTCCCCTTGAATTCCTCCAGACTCAGAAAATGTAAAAGTTCACTTTTTGGAGATCCATAGAAAAAGGGTGAAAATGAAAAAAAGAATGCCACAGCATGGATTCGAACACGCGACCAACCGCATCCAGGGGCGAGCGTTAACGCAGTGAGCCACTGGACCTGAGTACTCAAACATGCCTGCTTGTGCATCTTAGACACTCTGAATTCACTAAATGTACAACTTTTTTTACATCAAAATGAACAAATGAGACATGAAATAACATCTACAGATCAAGACGAAGCGAATGGAAGCGGTCCCAGCCTCGTAGCTGTGAACAGCTGTGATCGCAGGAAAATGCTGTTTCAAAGATTTCTCAGTATATCTCCGGGACATTTCCCTGGCTTTACCACCGTCACAATGGACAAACGAGACATAAAATAACATCAACAGATCAAGACGAAGCGAATGGAAGTACCCCCGGAGTCATAGCATGTGTAAATCGAGACGACAGATCTCTCTCTCCCCCGCCTGCTTGCGAGGGGGAGGGGCAGTTTACACACACACGCAGCTGCTGCATGCAGCAACGCACACACAGGGAGGAGATGGCAGAGAGAACGCACTCCCCTGAAAACTCCCCTTGAATTCCTCCAGACTCAGAAAATGTAAAAGTTCACTTTTTGGAGATCCATAGAAAAAGGGTGAAAATGATTTTTTTTTTGCCACAGCATGGATTCGAACACGAGATCAACCGCATCCAGGGGCGAGCGTTAACGCAGTGAGCCACTGGACCTGAGTACTCAAACATGCCTGCTTGTGCAGCTTAGACACTCTGAATTCACTAAATGTACAACTTTTTCTCCATCAAAATGAACAAATGAGACATGAAATAACATCTACAGATCAAGACGAAGCGAATGGAAGCGGTCCCAGCCTCGTAGCTAAGAACAGCTGTGATCGCAGGAAAATGCTGTTACAAAGATTTCTCAGTATATCTCCGGGACATTTCCCTGGCTTTACCACCGTCACAATGGACAAACGAGACATTAAATAACATCAACAGATCAAGACGAAGCGAATGGAAGTACCCCCGGAGTCATAGCATGTGTAAATCGAGACGAAATATCTCTCTCTCCCCCGCCTGCTTGCGAGGGGGAGGGGCAGTTTACACACACACACGCAGCTGCTGCATGCAGCAACGCACACACAGGGAGGAGATGGCAGAGAGAACCCACTCCCCTGAAAACTCCCCTTGAATTCCTCCAGACTCAGAAAAGGTAAAAGTTCACTTTTTGGAGATCCATAGAAAAAGGGTGAAAATGATTTTTTTTTTGCCACAGCATGGATTCGAACACACGACCAACCGCATCCAGGGGCGAGCGTTAACGCAGTGAGCCACTGGACCTGAGTACTCAAACATGCCTGCTTGTGCAGCTTAGACACTCTGAATTCACTAAATGTACAACTTTTTCTCCATCAAAATGAACAAATGAGACATGAAATAACATCTACAGATCAAGACGAAGCGAATGGAAGCGGTCCCAGCCTCGTAGCTGTGAACAGCTGTGATCGCAGGAAAATGCTGTTATAAAGATTTATCAGTATATCTCCGGGATATTTCCCTGGCTTTACCACCGTCCAAATGGACAAACGAGACATGAAATAACATCAACAGATCAAGACGAAGCGAATGGAAGTACCCCCGGAGTCATAGCATGTGTAAATCGAGACGAAAGATCTCTCTCTCCCCCGCCTGCTTGCGAGGGGGAGGGGCAGTTTACACACACACGCAGCTGCTGCATGCAGCAACGCAGACACAGGGAGGAGATGGCAGAGAGAACGCACTCCCCTGAAAACTCCCCTTGAATTCCTCCAGACTCAGAAAATGTAAAAGTTCACTTTTTGGAGATCCATAGAAAAAGGGTGAAAATGAAAATAAGTATGCCACAGCATGGATTCGAACACGCGACCAACCGCATCCAGGGGCGAGCGTTAACGCAGTGAGCCACTGGACCTGAGTACTCTAACATGCCTGCTTGTGCAGCTTAGACACTCTGAATTCACTAAATGTACAACTTTTTCTCCATCAAAATGAACAAATGAGACATGAAATAACATCTACAGATCAAGACGAAGCGAATAGAAGCGGTCCCAGCCTCGTAGCTGTGAACAGCTGTGATCGCAGGAAAATGCTGTTACAAAGATTTCTCAGTATATCTCCGGGACATTTCCCTGGCTTTACCACCGTCACAATGGACAAACGAGACATGAAATAAAATCAACAGATCAAGACGAAGCGAATGGAAGTACCCCCGGAGTCATAGCATGTGTAAATCGAGACGAAAGATCTCTCTCTCCCCGCCTGCTTGCGAGGGGGAGGGGCAGTTTACACACACACGCAGCTGCTGCATGCAGCAACGCACACACAGGGAGGAGATGGCAGAGAGAACGCACTCCCCTGAAAACTCCCCTTGAATTCCTCCAGACTCAGAAAATGTAAAAGTTCACTTTTTGGAGATCCATAGAAAAAGGGTGAAAATGAAAAAAAGTATGCCACAGCATGGATTTGAACACGCGACCAACCGCATCCAGGGGCGAGCGTTAACGCAGTGAGCCACTGGACCTGAGTACTCAAACATGCCTGCTTGTGCATCTTAGACACTCTGAATTCACTAAATGTTCAACTTTTTCTCAATCAAAATGAACAAATGAGACATGAAATAACATCTACAGATCAAGACGAAGCGAATGGAAGCGGTCCCAGCCTCGGAGCTGTGAACAGCTGTGATTGCGGGAAAATGCTGTTACAAAGATTTCTCAGTATATCTGCGGGACTTTTCACTGGCTTTACCACCGTCACAATGGACAAACGAGACATGAAATAACATCAACAGATCAAGACGAAGCGAATGGAAGTACCCCCGGAGTCATAGCATGTGTAAATCGAGACGACAGATCTCTCTCTCCCCCGCCTGCTTGCGAGGGGGAGGGGCAGTTTACACACACACGCAGCTGCTGCATGCAGCAACACACACACAGGGAGGAGATGGCAGAGAGAACGCACTCCCCTGAAAACTCCCCTTGAATTCCTCCAGACTCAGAAAATGTAAAAGTTCACTTTTTGGAGATCCATAGAAAAAGGGTGAAAATGAAAAAAAGTATGCCACAGCATGGATTTGAATACGCGACCAACCGCATCCAGGGGCGAGCGTTAACGCAGTGAACCACTGGACCTGAGTACTCAAACATGCCTGCTTGTGCAGCTTAGACACTCTGAATTCACTAAATGTACAACTTGTTCTCCATCAAAATGAACAAATTATACATGAAATAACATCTACAGATCAAGACGAAGCGAATGGAAGCGGTCCCAGCCTCGTAGCTGTGAACAGCTGTGATCGCAGGAAAATGCTGTTTCAAAGATTTCTCAGTATATCTCCGGGACATTTCCCTGGCTTTACCACCGTCACAATGGACAAACGAGACATAAAATAACATCAACAGATCAAGACGAAGCGAATGGAAGTACCCCCGGAGTCATAGCATGTGTAAATCGAGACGACAGATCTCTCTCTCCCCCGCCTGCTTGCGAGGGGGAGAGGCAGTTTACACACACACGCAGCTGCTGCATGCAGCAACGCACACACAGTGAGGAGATGGCAGAGATAACGCACTCCCCTGAAAACTCCCCTTGAATTCCTCCAGACTCAGAAAATGTAAAAGTTCACTTTTTGGAGATCCATAGAAAAAGGGTGAAAATGAAAAAAAGTATGCCACAGCATGGATTCGAACACGCGACCAACCGCATCCAGGGGCGAGCGTTAACGCAGTGAGCCACTGGACCTGAGTACTCAAACACGCCTGCTTGTGCATCTTAGACACTCTGAATTCACTAAATGTACAACTTTTTTTACATCAAAATGAACAAATGAGACATGAAATAACATCTACAGATCAAGACGAAGCGAATGGAAGTGGTCCCAGCCTCGTAGCTGTGAACAACTGTGATCGCAGGAAAATGCTGTTACAAAGATTTCTCAGTATATCTCCGGGACATTTCCCTGGCTTTACCACCGTCACAATGGACAAACGAGACATGAAATAACATCAACAGATCAAGACGAAGCGAATGGAAGTACCCCCGGAGTCATAGCATGTGTAAATCGAGACGAAAGATCTCTCTCTCCCCCGCCTGCTTGCGAGGGGGAGGGGCAGTTTACACACACACGCAGCTGCTGCATGCAGCAACGCACACACAGGGAGGAGATGGCAGAGAGAACGCACTCCCCTGAAAACTCCCCTTGAATTCCTCCAGACTCAGAAAATGTAAAAGTTCACTTTTTGGAGATCCATAGAAAAAGGGTGAAAATGAAAAAAAGAATGCCACAGCATGGATTCGAACACGCGACCAACCGCATCCAGGGGCGAGCGTTAACGCAGTGAGCCACTGGACCTGAGTACTCAAACATGCCTGCTTGTGCATCTTAGACACTCTGAATTCACTAAATGTACAACTTTTTTTACATCAAAATGAACAAATGAGACATGAAATAACATCTACAGATCAAGACGAAGCGAATGGAAGCGGTCCCAGTCTCGTAGCTGTGAACAGCTGTGATCGCAGGAAAATGCTGTTTCAAAGATTTCTCAGTATATCTCCGGGACATTTCCCTGGCTTTACCACCGTCACAATGGACAAACGAGACATAAAATAACATCAACAGATCAAGACGAAGCGAATGGAAGTACCCCCGGAGTCATAGCATGTGTAAATCGAGACGAAAGATCTCTCTCTCCCCCGCCTGCTTGCGAGGGGGAGGGGCAGTTTACACACACACGCAGCTGCTGCATGCAGCAACGCACACACAGGGAGGAGATGGCAGAGAGAACGCACTCCCCTGAAAACTCCCCTTGAATTCCTCCAGACTCAGAAAATGTAAAACTTCACTTTTTGGAGATCAATAGAAAAAGGGTGAAAATGATTTTTTTTTTGCCACAGCATGGATTCGAACACATGACCATCCGCATCAAGGGGAGAGCGTTAACGCAGTGAGCCACTGGACCTGAGTACTCAAACATGCCTACTTGTGCAGCTTAGACACTCTGAATTCACTAAATGTACAACTTTTTCTCCATCAAAATGAACAAATGAGACATGAAATAACATCTACAGATCAAGACGAAGCGAATAGAAGCGGTCCCAGCCTCGTAGCTGTGAACAGCTGTGATCGCAGGAAAATGCATTACAAAGATTTCTCAGTATATCTCCGGGACATTTCCCTGGCTTTACCACCGTCACAATGGACAAACGAGACATGAAATAACATCAACAGATCAAGACGAAGCGAATGGAAGTACCCCCGGAGTCATAGCATGTGTAAATCGAGACGAAAGATCTCTCTCTCCCCCGCCTGCTTGCGAGGGGGAGGGGCAGTTTACACACACACGCAGCTGCTGCATGCAGCAACGCACACACAGGGAGGAGATGGCAGAGAGAACGCACTCCCCTGAAAACTCCCCTTGAATTCCTCCAGACTCAGAAAATGTAAAAGTTCGCTGTTTGGAGATCCATAGAAAAAGGGTGAAAATGATTTTTTTTTGCCACAGCATGGATTCAAACACGCGACCAACCGCATCCAGGGGCGAGCGTTAACGCAGTGAGCCACTGGACCTGAGTACTCAAACATGCCTGCTTGTGCATCTTAGACACTCTGAATTCACTAAATGTACAACTTGTTCTCAATCAAAATGAACAAATGAGACATGAAATAACATCAACAGATCAAGACGAAGCGAATGGAAGTACCCCCGGAGTCATAGCATGTGTAAATCGAGACGAAAGATCTCTCTCTCTCCCCCGCCTGCTTGCGAGGGGGAGGGGCAGTTTACACACACACGCAGCTGCTGCATGCAGCAACGCACACACAGGGAGGAGATGGCAGAGAGAACGCACTCCCCTGAAAACTCCCCTTGAATTCATCCAGACTCAGAAAATGTAAAAGTTCACTTTTTGGAGATCCATAGAAAAAGGGTGAAAATGATTTTTTTTTGCCACAGCATGGATTTGAACACGCGACCAACCGCATCCAGGGGCGAGCGTTAACGCAGTGAGCCACTGGACCTGAGTACTCAAACATGCCTGCTTGTGCAGCTTAGACACTCTGAATTCACTAAATGTACAACTTTTTCTCCATCAAAATGAACAAATGAGACATGAAATAACATCGACAGATCAAGACGAAGCGAATGGAAGCGGTCCCAGCCTCGTAGCTGTGAACAGCTGTGATCGCAGGAAAATGCTGTTACAAAGATTTCTCAGTATATCTCCGGGACATTTCCCTGGCTTTACCACCGTCACAATGGACAAACGAGACATGAAATAACATAAACAGATCAAGACGAAGCGAATGGAAGTACCCCCGGAGTCATAGCATGTGTAAATCGAGACGAAAGATCTCTCACTCCCCCGCCTGCTTGCGAGGGGAAGGGGCAGTTTACACACACACGCAGCTGCTGCATGCAGCAACGCACACACAGGGAGGAGATGGCAGAGAGAACGCACTCCCCTGAAAACTCCCCTTGAATTCCTCCAGACTCAGAAAATGTAAAAGTTCACTTTTTGGAGATCCATAGAAAAAGGGAGAACATGAATTTTGTTTTGCCACAGCATGGATTCGAACACACGACCAACCGCATCCAGGGGCGAGCGTTAACGCAGTGAGCCACTGGACCTGAGTACTCAAACATGCCTGCTTGTGCAGCTTAGACACTCTGAATTCACTAAATGTACAACTTGTTCTCCATCAAAATGAACAGATGAGACATGAAATAACATCTACAGATCAAGACGAAGCGAATGGAAGCGGTCCCAGCCTCGTAGCTGTGAACAGCTGTGATCGCAGGAAAATGCTGTTCCAAAGATTTCTCAGTATATCTCCGGGACTTTTCCCTGGCTTTACCACCGTCACAATGGACAAACGAGACATGAAATAACATCAACAGATCAAGACGAAGCGAATGGAAGTACCCCCGGAGTCATAGCATGTGTAAATCGAGACGACAGATCTCTCTCTCCCCCGCCTGCTTGCGAGGGGGAGGGGCAGTTTACACACACACGCAGCTGCTGCATGCAGCAACGCACACACAGGGAGGAGATGGCAGAGAGAACGCACTCCCCTGAAAACTCCCCTTGAATTCCTCAAGACTCAGAAAATGTAAAAGTTCAATTTTTGGAGATCCATAGAAAAAGGGTGAAAATGAAAAAAAGTATGCCACAGCATGGATTCGAACACGCGACCAACCGCATCCAGGGGCGAGCGTTAACGCAGTGAGCCACTGGACCTGAGTACACACAGGGAGGAGATGGCAGAGAGAACGCACTCCCCTGAAAACTCCCCTTGAATTCCTCCAGACTCAGAAAATGTAAAAGTTCACTTTTTGGAGATCCATAGAAAAAGGGTGAACATGAATTTTGTTTTGCCACAGCATGGATTCGAACACGCGCCCAACCGCATCCAGGGGCGAGCGTTAACGCAGTGAGCCACTGGACCTGAGTACTCAAACATGCCTGCTTGTGCAGCTTAGACACTCTGAATTCACTAAATGTACAACTTTTTCTCCATCAAAATGAACAAATGAGACATGAAATAACATCTACAGATCAAGACGAAGCGAATGGAAGCGGTCCCAGCCTCGTAGCTGTGAACAGCTGTGATCGCAGGAAAATGCTGTTCCAAAGATTTCTCAGTATATCTCCGGGATATTTCCCTGGCTTTACCACCATCCAAATGGACAAACGAGACATGAAATAACATCAACAGATCAAGACGAAGCGAATGGAAGTACCCCCGGAGTCATAGCATGTGTAAATCGAGACGACAGATATCTCTCTCCCCCGCCTGCTTGCGAGGGGGAGGGGCAGTTTACACACACACGCAGCTGCTGCATGCAGCAACGCACACACAGGGAGGAGATGGCAGAGAGAACGCACTCCCCTGAAAACTCCCCTTGAATTCCTCCAGACTCAGAAAATGTAAAAGTTCACTTTTTGGAGATCCATAGAAAAAGGGTGAAAATGAAAAAAAGTATGCCACAGCATGGATTCGAACACGTGACCAACCGCATCCAGGGGCGAGCGTTAACGCAGTGAGCCACTGGACCTGAGTACTCAAACATGCCTGCTTGTGCAGCTTAGACACTCTGAATTCACTAAATGTACAACTTTTTCTCCATCAAAATGAACAAATGAGACATGAAATAACATCTACAGATCAAGACGAAGCGAATAGAAGCGGTCCCAGCCTCGTAGCTGTGAACAGCTGTGATCGCAGGAAAATGCTGTTACAAAGATTTCTCAGTATATCTCCGGGACATTTCCCTGGCTTTACCACCGTCACAATGGACAAACGAGACATGAAATAACATCAACAGATCAAGACGAAGCGAATGGAAGTACCCCCGGAGTCATAGCATGTGTAAATCGAGACGAAAGATCTCTCTCTCCCCCGCCTGCTTGCGAGGGGGAGGGGCAGTTTACACACACACGCAGCTGCTGCATGCAGCAACGCACACACAGGGAGGAGATGGCAGAGAGAACGCACTCCCCTGAAAACTCCCCTTGAATTCCTCCAGACTCAGAAAATGTAAAAGTTCACTTTTTGGAGATCCATAGAAAAAGGGTGAAAATGAAAAAAAGTATGCCACAGCATGGATTCGAACACGCGACCAACCGCATCCAGGGGCGAGCGTTAACGCAGTGAGCCACTGGACCTGAGTACTCAAACATGCCTGCTTGTGCATCTTAGACACTCTGAATTCACTAAATGTACAACTTTTTCTCAATCAAAATGAACAAATGAGACATGAAATAACATCTACAGATCAAGACGAAGCGAATAGAAGCAGTCCCAGCCTCGTAGCTGTGAACAGCTGTGATTGCAGGAAAATGCTTTTACAAAGATTTCTCAGTATATCTCCGGGACTTTTCCCTGGCTTTACCACCGTCACAATGGACAAACGAGACATGAAATAACATCAACAGATCAAGACGAAGCGAATGGAAGTACCCCCGGAGTCATAGCATGTTTAAATCGAGACGAAAGATCTCTCTCTCCCCCGCCTGCTTGCGAGGGGGAGGGGCAGTTTACACACACACGCAGCTGCTGCATGCAGCAACGCACACACAGGGAGGAGATGGCAGAGAGAACGCACTCCCCTGAAAACTCCCCTTGAATTCCTCCAGACTCAGAAAATGTAAAAGTTCACTTTTTGGAGATCCATAGAAAAAGGGTGAAAATGATTTTTTTTTTGCCAGAGCATGGATTCGAACACGCGACCAACCGCATCCAGGGGCGAGCGTTAACACAGTGAGCCACTGGACCTGAGTACTCAAACATGCCTGCTTGTGCAGCTTAGACACTCTGAATTCACTAAATGTACAACTTTTTCTCCATCAAAATGAACAAATGAGACATGAAATAACATCTACAGATCAAGACGAAGCGAATGGAAGCGGTCCCAGCCTCGTAGCTGTGAACAGCTGTGATCGCAGGAAAATGCTGTTATAAAGATTTATCAGTATATCTCCGGGATATTTCCCTGGCTTTACCACCGTCCAAATGGACAAACGAGACATGAAATAACATCAACAGATCAAGACGAAGCGAATGGAAGTACCCCTGGAGTCATAGCATGTGTAAATCGAGACGAAATATCTCTCTCTCTCCCCCGCCTGCTTGCGAGGGGGAGGGGCAGTTTACACACACACGCAGCTGTTGCATGCAGCAACGCACACACAGGGAGGAGATGTGAAGGATTATTTGAATTATTTGAAGTATTAAAGTAACGGGGTATGACAGGAAAGTAAAATCTGGTATATTCATTTTGGTGTCACCTTATATATGTTCATGTGTGTTAAATTTGAAGGGACAAAGTATCCTTTCCTCCCCCAATATATTGAGGTGAAAGGCCAAGGCTCTGGAATGTTTCCCTCGTAAAAAAAGGGTGTGCGTGACACAATCTTGTAGCAGATGTGTATGTGTTTGTTTTCATTGCAGTAAATAGATCTGCTACATGATTACTGGTCAACTATACCTCTGTTCTTATTCTTTCATGTGTGGGTACTAAATGGCTACAAACATTGTGGAGAAATTAGCTTAAACATCTTTTATTACTCTATATGAAATGGAAGCAGTTTTATGACAGGGACGAGAGAGTTGGAGGAGGGTAGCACATTCCGAGGAGGTTCAGCAGGTCAATTGTCAGGGGAATCGACTTGTTTTCAATAGAGGTGTGTGGTTAGTTACTTTGTGTTAATAATAGCAGTATGTGTAAAGGAAGCTGGAAATATACAATGTGAAACCTTTTATTTGAAGTAAAGATGTGAACAATAGCTCAAACAAATGGAAGGGCTATAGGACTAATAAGGGTGTTCTCTGTATTAGGCCTGTGTGAAATTTGACTATTTGAAAAGCATCTCTACTACTGCTTAAGAGCATAGGTAATGTGTTCCTCGTTGTTATTGATATGAAAGTAATTAACATGTATTACGTATATTTAGCCAACTATAACAACTATATCTTAAAACATACTTTTAACTTGTGTGTGGCAGTCAGGAGGCGGGAAGAGGGACAAAGGGCCATAAAGGAGATGTGTGTGTGCTGGCTACAAGCTGCTGTGTCACACTGATTGGGTGCGACAGGCCATGTGTTGGTCTCTGCCAATAAGATGACCTCTGGGGGAAAGCACGTACACACCTCCTCCTGTGTTTTAGTATGAAAGCCTGTGTTTTCCTTTGGTTCGCGCTCTTGTTTTTCACCAGCCGTTCCTGAGACCTGTCTCACACTGGGGGTAGAACCTGAGCCCGGAGTACTCTGCAGAGTGCTTCGTGATTTCTTTGTATTTGTATTTTGTATCGTTGCCTTGTATCATTAAAGCCGGATTATTGTTTCACTTGCATTCTGGTGTTTCTTAATCCCTTTTCCCGAATTCACCTAGCTTGTCAAACGACACGCGGAGACGAGGTTGGTTTGCAACATCCTCATAATCTCCAACAAATGGTGACCCCGACGTTTCTGAGTGGGGTGTTTTCGGGGAAGAGACCACCAGCGGCAAGCGGACGAATGGTCCGGAGAAGAGGCCTAGAATAATCTCTGACAACTAAAACGAGGATCCTTCAATTGAAAGGTGAGCAGACAAGCCTGTTTCTATCGAAGGTCTGTAATTGGCTAAACTAAATTTTAGAGTTGTCAGAGACATATTCCGGTGTCATAGTTGTTGCGGTGGAATATACAAATACATATTTTAGATAGGTAGGAAAGTTATATAACATAAAAGTGAATCAACGAGGTATGTAAGACGAAGGTGAAAGGCCCCGTACTTTTTTCAGAAAGGAGACGGCTGAAGACTCGTTGGGGGACGTCCAGTGACCGTTTTCAGACGGCATCCAGGAGACGAACCTGAATAACAATTCTTAGGTTCATAGGAATCGAAGTTGAGTTATAAGTAAAATCCAAAGGAGAGTAACGCAACCTTCAAAAAGCAATTTTGAAGTGACCGGACCTCATTAATCCTTTGTTCTGTGGGGGTTGAATCTGTGAACATTTACTGGTAACAAGGACAGTAAGTCAGATCAATAGATATGAAGTCTCTGAATATTTACTGGTAACAAGGACAGTAAGTCAGATCAATAGATATGAAGTCTGTGAATATTGACTGGTAACAGAAACAGCCTAAGTCAGATGAATAGATACGAAGTCATAATGAAGGGAACATTTTAACGAGAGGAGCGTGAGTTAAGAGCTTACGAGGACAGTGGGTTCAAGCAAAAAAATTGAATAAAAGGATAGCAGAAGTGTTAATTGTTGAAAGAAGCCCCCCCTTTTCCAAAGGAGAGGCTGAGAGCTACAGCGGGGGAGAGAGAAGGGGGTGTCAGTATTTGTCTGTGAGAGTTCCCCCACCCTTTTTCCTCTCGAGAGCAGCAGCAGCAGCCCGGAGTGTGTCTGCTTGCTTTTTTCTCTAGTGATCTGAAGTTGGAGTGAAATACATAGAAAATGAACAGATCAAGGTGTGATTTGAAGTGGTAGATATATTGAAATAAATAAGAAACAATGATTTGCTGCTATTTAAATATAGTCTTTGACAACTGATTGATACCGTTGCATTGCGTTGTGAATTTCATGGTATTTGTCATTAACTAAGGATTGTACTTAATTATATTCCAAGGGGAAAATTATATTAAATACAGGAACAAAAGAGTAGAAAGTAAAGAGAAGGTTTTTGTAAGTTTGTCAGAGGGAATCTGTTCATGTTTAAGCATGACAGAGGTCCTGCACGAGGTTTTACTCCAGCCATCTCACACAGTTACACAAAGGGGTGATTTATGAGAAACTTGTGGTCAGGAGAAATGAGATGTTTTGGAGAGTAGACAGAGAGAGAGAGAAAAGTAAGGTTGTTGCTAAAATATAGAGAGTAAAAGTTATATAAAGTTAACTACTATTCGGGAGAATGTCATATTGTTGAATGAGTAACCTAAAATAAGTGAAGATGGTGAAATAGTTTGATTAAGGATACAACCGGTAACAACTGATTAAATACACAGTGATGGTGTACATGAACATTGAGAGTAGATTAAGTTGTTTTGTTCTTCATGCTTTTCACCAGAAGTCATTTGAATTGTTATTATTTTTAAGTCGTGTTGTTTTGTGTTATATTTCTAGACTATAATGTACCCACATGCATGTGGTTTCTTTGTCCCAGTTCATTTTAAAGTCAGCCGCCTCATGGCTAAATCTATTTGACCCCATGAGGTCAAGAGTCATTCTGTTAGACCACCATCTTGTGAAAGACAAATCATTGTTCTTTTGTCACATTTTGAATTAGAAAAGAGTTCATTTTGCTAGATCAATTTATCTATAAATGTTGTAGTGGGAGTTTTGTGTTTGCTAACATTTTTAGGAACGACAACACTAGGAGATGAGTAAACTCAAGAATCCGTGGAGTGTAAATACATTAAGAAAAACACATTTTTATACTCTAACTTTTTGCACATCATAGACAAGGTATTTAGACAATATAAATAAATATTCACCAAAAGTAATAAGTAAAATGGAAAGTAGACATGGGCCTATACTTGAGTCAAAGTATATTACTGTGATCTGATCAGTGTGCTCTGCAGGTTTACTATTGTTCTAAGTAACAGTGGGATTTAAAATATTGGAGAAAGTATGGAGATGTTCTTTCGTAGTGTGTGAAATATGTAATGCTTGAAACAGGTATTTCAATTTATGGAAGAAAATGGTTTCCTGAAAGACTCAGGTTGGGTAGATATGTAACAATGGATGAAACAATTTATAGAGGGAGTTTTTGTAATATCATTAGTAGACATTAATGGTGTTGTTTAGATGGCATTTAGCAACTAAGACATATAGTATGATTAGAAAGAGACAGAGTGGAAAGGGTTGGATTGATTCAATCTCAGTGTGCTAGATTTCTTATGGATAAGGCATCCCGGGACCTGGACTCCCCCTCTGAGTTAGAAAGGCTACGACCCTGTCCCTCCAAGCAGACAAAAGACCCAACCCAAAAGGAGGCTCCTCCTTCTCCATCAAACAGACAGAGAACCGGAGCTGAACCGTCTCCACCTGAGGCATCCAGAACCAAACCGCTTGCTGACATACAGAAATACTCTCATCAGTCCCTCAGACAGGGCATGAAGCTGAGCCACGAGATTTGGCACAGGAGCAGAGTGGGGGACATGAGAGCAGAATCCGCCCTCCATGAAGCAGCAGAGAGACTGTAAAGGGGAGATGAAATGCAAAGCAGTGCAAGAACAGTGGCATGATGTGGGCTGCAGATGTGACTGGGCCAAAGGCTGCCTAAAAGAGTTACAGCGGATGGATTCAAGAGCTGATGGACTGAAGAGAAGGCAGAATCAGAGGAGTTGGCATAGTCGATTTGAGGTGAGGAGGTCGGGGTCACGGCTTGAGACAACCAGGGGAGGAGAAAAGGAAAACGGGAATGAGTGAGTTTACACATAAACACACTTATTCACAAAACGCACATAGAAGACACCACATTTAAAGAACTTGAATTGACTTGATAAATAAGTAAAGATAAAAAGAGGTATTAACCATGAATTAATCGATTGGTAAATTCAAAATAGCAGTAAAGAGGAAACTATTAATGTAAAATGAGAAAATCATCCTAAAAACACACTGAGGGTTAAAGGGGGAGACATGAGGGAAATATGCACTACACTTTAAGCAGGGGGTGTTTTGGAGTAGCACAGTGTAGAACCATATTGTTCAATCTTTCCATCATATTAATAAATTATTCTTCAAGAGATTTTTATTCATGTGTGAATAAAGTAGTGATCTCATTTGTTACAATATTGATTTCACCATTGTGGCATAGTTATTACCATAGGAGGGCTTTAGGATGGAAACTGTTTTTAATCCTTGATAGAGTAAAGGGTGATGGTTGCATGTTCGGACACCCAAGGTTCCACACACTGCTAAAGAGTTTAACATTGTTCTTAAGTAGACCAGAATTGAAGATAAATGAGTATAATGAGCTATGAAATGCAGAGCTACACAGATCCTAGTGATGTTTTGACTTAAGATAATAGTTATGTACACTAGTTTCTGAATTAGATTTCTTAGACATTTTAATACTACTTAGTTGTAAATAAATTGCAGTAGTAGTAGTACTATTATGAAGTGAGTTTTGTACCAAGTTGCAGGAAATGTGGGAAGCAGCCGTCCCGATGACAAGTTAGAGATATCTGACTTAAGGTGGTAATCGTGAATTGATAAATGATGGCGCTCCATATATGACTGATTTTTGTAGACAAAGGATACTGGCCTATGCTGAAATATCAAAGTCTCTGCAGGGCACGACACATGGCCAATGAAACTGAGACCAAATGACCTTTGACCCTGACTGACAGTGTGACTTGAGAAAAGCACTATCAATGACTGACTCTGGGGCTGACCAAACTTGACTTTACAACCTGACAGTGTGGGTGTGAATGAATTTCTGCATGTGATCAGTGTAACTGCATGATTCTAAAACAATAACTAACCGAGCATGTCTTTGGACTAATACATTATTTTGGAGCTCCATGGGAAACACAGGTTTCCTACAATTCCACGCATTTGGAAAAACGCACATGTGACCCGTTTCTAATTCCCACAGGAGTTGGCGGTTTGCAAATGTAAAACTCAAACTAAAATCTAAAGATTCTGTTTCTTTTAGGACTGCCAGCTGGAAATGAACACTTATTTTCCCTGGAGTGTTTACTGTGAAAGATGATGGATATACTTTTGTGAATGATGTTTGGTATTTTCTTATAACCACTGGTTACCTGAAGGTTTTCTTCCCATACAGGATTTTATTACACATGTTTACATGTGTAAAAAGGGGGAGTGTGGGATATTTTCATTTAGGGACTGGAAGAAACCTGCCGCCCCAACTCAGATGTTCAATCTGACCATTGATTGACAGTTTTAGATTTAACCTGCTCCCTATCTGGGGATAAGATAATGTTTGATTAATGTTGACATGTTTCTAATATTGATTGAGTTATAACAGGTAACACAGATGCAGAATCAGTGGCCGAGGGGCTACTGAGAGAGGTAATTCCAGAATGAGAATGAGAAGGTGAACTGTGATAATGAAAACAATTTTGTAATATTTCAACAGGTATTAAAGTAACTGAGGTTTGAAATGTAGAAAGAACATATTACAGCTAAGTTAAAACATAGTAATGTAATGAGATAGAATTTAATTTAGACAACATCTTGTAACTAGCCTGGTAAAGAAGTAAAAGCCATAGACTGTTTAGATCATTAGGGGAATGTACATTTAATTTAAAGTCATAATGGAAAGACAGTTGATGACAGTATGTTGGATTTCTGTATTCATTTTTCAGCTTGATAATATCCAAGCACTGACAGGTAGAAGCAGTCTCGCCTGGAAATTATTCACTTTGTCAGTATCATGATTTTAGTTGTTTTTAATCCATAACATTAGTGTGTTTCTTTACCAGAAACATTAGCAGTTAATATTATATTTAGATTTTAAATGGGATCTCAAGGATTTCATTTATAATAACACAGATGCTGGTCAGGAATTCAGAGCTATTGAGATATGTTATTTAGTTCACCTGAAGATGTTGGGGTTTATTTTGTTGACACAGGCCAAGTATTAGAATTCTGAAGCGGCCTACCAGCGGTGGGTCAAACACCTGAGGGCCCAGAAGCACTGAGCGCAGACTTGAGGGGTGGGTATCAGATTTCTCCACACAGGTTGCTGACGCCAAAAGGGGGACCCGAGGAGCAGGAGGCCGACACAGCGGAGTTCGTCAGGCCTACGTGACTCAACCCCAGGTTCTCCGGCCTCTACAGAGTGACCCAGAGGACATCTCATGCCGTCCGCCGAGGAGCAAAGGGGGACATCTGGTACTACTGGAGCCAGTGTGCGGCGAGGAAATCACCGGCTAGGACCATGAAGGACCTCGCGGACATCCCTACAGCAGACGACTTGGAAGCAGGCATCAGCGGACTGGAGGAGAAGGACCTCGCGGACATCCCTACAGCAGACGACTTGGAAGGAGGCGTCAGCGGGCTGGGGGACTTCTCGAGGCAGCAGAGGAGTCTACTTCTCTCTGATCAGATTAATCAGTTCCACCTTTGAAGGAAAGGCCGCATCTCCCCCTCCCTATCAGCTGCCCTTGTTGGCGTATTCCGCTGAGGGGGGGGGGGCCCTGATGATTCAACAACACGCAAGGATGCTGCTGTCTGGCACTCAGGCTCTCACTCTGATAGTTTCTTCACTGTCATTGGAGGTTGTTTTCTGTTCTCAAAGGTTTAATGAAGGGGGACAGACACAGTATCAAAGAATGACAGTAGTTTGTTTCAAATGTCTTATGTGTGTTGGTCTCGTTAATGCGAGACCAAAAAGGGGGAATTGAAGGATTATTTGAATTATTTGAAGTATTAAAGTAACGGGGTATGACAGGAAAGTAAAATCTGGTATATTCATTTTGGTGTCACCTTATATATGTTCATGTGTGTTAAATTTGAAGGGACAAAGTATCCTTTCCTCCCCCAATATATTGAGGTGAAAGGCCAAGGCTCTGGAATGTTTCCCTCGTAAAAAAAGGGTGTGCGTGACACAATCTTGTAGCAGATGTGTATGTGTTTGTTTTCATTGCAGTAAATAGATCTGCTACATGATTACTGGTCAACTATACCTCTGTTCTTATTCTTTCATGTGTGGGTACTAAATGGCTACAAACATTGTGGAGAAATTAGCTTAAACATCTTTTATTACTCTATATGAAATGGAAGCAGTTTTATGACAGGGACGAGAGAGTTGGAGGAGGGTAGCACATTCCGAGGAGGTTCAGCAGGTCAATTGTCAGGGGAATCGACTTGTTTTCAATAGAGGTGTGTGGTTAGTTACTTTGTGTTAATAATAGCAGTATGTGTAAAGGAAGCTGGAAATATACAATGTGAAACCTTTTATTTGAAGTAAAGATGTGAACAATAGCTCAAACAAATGGAAGGGCTATAGGACTAATAAGGGTGTTCTCTGTATTAGGCCTGTGTGAAATTTGACTATTTGAAAAGCATCTCTACTACTGCTTAAGAGCATAGGTAATGTGTTCCTCGTTGTTATTGATATGAAAGTAATTAACATGTATTACGTATATTTAGCCAACTATAACAACTATATCTTAAAACATACTTTTAACTTGTGTGTGGCAGTCAGGAGGCGGGAAGAGGGACAAAGGGCCATAAAGGAGATGTGTGTGTGCTGGCTACAAGCTGCTGTGTCGCACTGATTGGGTGCGACAGGCCATGTGTTGGTCTCTGCCAATAAGATGACCTCTGGGGGAAAGCACGTACACACCTCCTCCTGTGTTTTAGTATGAAAGCCTGTGTTTTCCTTTGGTTCGCGCTCTTGTTTTTCACCAGCCGTTCCTGAGACCTGTCTCACACTGGGGGTAGAACCTGAGCCCGGAGTACTCTGCAGAGTGCTTCGTGATTTCTTTGTATTTGTATTTTGTATCGTTGCCTTGTATCATTAAAGCCGGATTATTGTTTCACTTGCATTCTGGTGTTTCTTAATCCCTTTTCCCGAATTCACCTAGCTTGTCAAACGACACGCGGAGACGAGGTTGGTTTGCAACATCCTCATAATCTCCAACAGATGGCAGAGAGAACGCACTCCCCTGAAAACTCCCCTTGAATTCCTCCAGACTCAGAAAATGTAAAAGTTCACTTTTTGGAGATCCATAGAAAAAGGGTGAAAATGAAAAAAAGTATGCCACAGCATGGATTTGAACACGCGACCAACCGCATCCAGGGGCGAGCGTTAACGCAGTGAGCCACTGGACCTGAGTACTCAAACATGCCTGCTTGTGCATCTTAGACACTCTGAATTCACTAAATGTACAACTTTTTCTCAATCAAAATGAACAAATCAGACATGAAATAACATCTACAGATCAAGACGAAGCGAATAGAAGCAGTCCCAGCCTCGTAGCTGTGAACAGCTGTGATTGCAGGAAAATGCTGTTACAAAGATTTCTCAGTATATCTCCGGGACTTTTCCCTGGCTTTACCACCGTCACAATGGACAAATGAGACATGAAATAACATCAACAGATCAAGACGAAGCGAATGGAAGTACCTTCGGAGTCATAGCATGTGTAAATCGAGACGAAAGATCTCTCTCTCCCCCGCCTGCTTGCGAGGGGGAGGGGCAGTTTACACACACACGCAGCTGTTGCATGCAGCAACGCACACACAGGGAGGAGATGGCAGAGAGAACGCACTCCCCTGAAAACTCCCCTTGAATTCCTCCAGACTCAGAAAATGTAAAAGTTCACTTTTTGGAGATCCATAGAAAAAGGGTGAACATGAATTTTGTTTTGCCACAGCATGGATTCGAACACGCGACCAACCGCATCCAGGGGCGAGCGTTAACGCAGTGAGCCACTGGACCTGAGTACTCAAACATGCCTGCTTGTGCAGCTTAGACACTCTGAATTCACTAAATGTACAACTTTTTCTCCATCAAAATGAACAAATGAGACATGAAATAACATCTACAGATCAAGACAAAGCGAATGGAAGCGGTCCCAGCCTCGTAGCTGTGAACAGCTGTGATCGCAGGAAAATGCTGTTCCAAAGATTTCTCAGTATATCTCCGGGACTTTTCCCTGGCTTTACCACCGTCACAATGGACAAACGAGACATGAAATAACATCAACAGATCAAGACGAAGCGAATGGAAGTACCCCCGGAGTCATAGCATGTGTAAATCGAGACGACAGATCTCTCTCTCCCCCGCCTGCTTGCGAGGGGGAGGGGCAGTTTACACACACACGCAGCTGCTGCATGCAGCAACGCACACACAGGGAGGAGATGGCAGAGAGAACGCACTCCCCTGAAAACTCCCCTTGAATTCCTCCAGACTCAGAAAATGTAAAAGTTCACTTTTTGGAGATCCATAGAAAAAGGGTGAAAATGAAAAAAAGTATGCCACAGCATGGATTCGAACACGCGACCAACCGCATCCAGGGGCGAGCGTTAACGCAGTGAGCCACTGGACCTGAGTACTCAAACATGCCTGCTTGTGCATCTTAGACACTCTGAATTCACTAAATGTACAACTTTTTCTCAATCAAAATGAACAAATGAGACATGAAATAACATCTACAGATCAAGACGAAGCGGTCCCAGCCTCGTAGCTGTGAACAGCTGTGATTGCAGGAAAATGCTGTTTCAAAGATTTCTCAGTATATCTCCGGGACATTTCCCTGGCTTTACCACCGTCACAATGGACAAACGAGACATGAAATAACATCAACAGATCAAGACGAAGCGAATGGAAGTACCCCCGGAGTCATAGCATGTGTAAATCGAGACGAAAGATCTCTCTCTCCCCCGCCTGCTTGCGAGGGGGAGGGGCAGTTTACACACACACGCAGCTGCTGCATGCAGCAACGCACACACAGGGAGGAGATGGCAGAGATAACGCACTCCCCTGAAAACTCCCCTTGAATTCCTCCAGACTCAGAAAATGTAAAAGTTCACTTTTTGGAGATCCATAGAAAAAGGGTGAAAATGAAAAAAAGTATGCCACAGCATGGATTCCAACACGCGACCAACCGCATCCAGGGGCGAGCGTTAACGCAGTGAGCCACTGGACCTGAGTACTCAAACATGCCTGCTTGTGCATCTTAGACACTCTGAATTCACTAAATGTACAACTTTTTCTCAATCAAAATGAACAAATGAGACATGAAATAACATCTACAGATCAAGACGAAGCGGTCCCAGCCTCGTAGCTGTGAACAGCTGTGATTGCAGGAAAATGCTGTTTCAAAGATTTCTCAGTATATCTCCGGGACATTTCCCTGGCTTTACCACCGTCACAATGGACAAACGAGACATGAAATAACATCAACAGATCAAGACGAAGCGAATGGAAGTACCCCCGGAGTCATAGCATGTGTAAATCGAGACGAAAGATCTCTCTCTCCCCCGCCTGCTTGCGAGGGGGAGGGGCAGTTTACACACACACGCAGCTGCTGCATGCAGCAACGCACACACAGGGAGGAGATGGCAGAGATAACGCACTCCCCTGAAAACTCCCCTTGAATTCCTCCAGACTCAGAAAATGTAAAAGTTCACTTTTTGGAGATCCATAGAAAAAGGGTGAACATGAATTTTGTTTTGCCACAGCATGGATTCGAACACGCGACCAACCGCATCCAGGGGCGAGCGTTAACGCAGTGAGCCACTGGACCTGAGTACTCAAACATGCCTACTTGTGCAGCTTAGACACTCTGAATTCACTAAATGTACAACTTTTTCTCCATCAAAATGAACAAATTATACATGAAATAACATCTACAGATCAAGACGAAGCGAATGGAAGCGGTCCCAGCCTCGTAGCTGTGAACAGCTGTGATCGCAGGAAAATGCTGTTTCAAAGATTTCTCAGTATATCTCCGGGACATTTCCCTGGCTTTACCACCGTCACAATGGACAAACGAGACATGAGATAACATCAACAGATCAAGACGAAGCGAATGGAAGTACCCCCGGAGTCATAGCATGTGTAAATCGAGACGAAAGATCTCTCTCTCCCCCGCCTGCTTGCGAGGGGGAGGGGCAGTTTACACACACACGCAGCTGCTGCATGCAGCAACGCACACACAGGGAGGAGATGGCAGAGAGAACGCACTCCCCTGAAAACTCCCCTTGAATTCATCCAGACTCAGAAAATGTAAAAGTTCACTGTTTGGAGATCCATAGAAAAAGGGTGAAAATGATTTTTTTTTGCCACAGCATGGATTCAAACACGCGACCAACCGCATCCAGGGGCGAGCGTTAACGCAGTGAGCCACTGGACCTGAGTACTCAAACATGCCTGCTTGTGCAGCTTACACACTCAATTCACTAAATGTACAACTTTTTCTCCATCAAAATGAACAAATGAGACATGAAATAACATCTACAGATCAAGACGAAGCGAATGGAAGCGGTCCCAGCCTCGTAGCTGTGAACAGCTGTGATCGCAGGAAAATGCTGTTATAAAGATTTATCAGTGTATCTCCGGGATATTTCCCTGGCTTTACCACCGTCCAAATGGACAAACGAGACATGAAATAACATCAACAGATCAAGACGAAGCGAATGGAAGTACCCCCGGAGTCATAGCATGTGTAAATCGAGACGAAAGATCTCTCTCTCCCCCGCCTGCTTGCGAGGGGGAGGGGCAGTTTACACACACACGCAGCTGCTGCATGCAGCAACGCACACACAGGGAGGAGATGGCAGAGAGAACGCACTCCCCTGAAAACTCCCCTTGAATTCCTCCAGACTCAGAAAATGTAAAAGTTCACTTTTTGGAGATCCATAGAAAAAGGGTGAAAATGATTTTTTTTTTGCCACAGCATGGATTCGAACACGAGACCAACCGCATCCAGGGGCGAGCGTTAACGCAGTGAGCCACTGGACCTGAGTACTCAAACATGCCTGCTTGTGCAGCTTAGACACTCTGAATTCACTAAATGTACAACTTTTTCTCCATCAAAATGAACAAATGAGACATGAAATAACATCTACAGATCAAGACGAAGCGAATGGAAGCGGTCCCAGCCTCGTAGCTGTGAACAGCTGTGATCGCAGGAAAATGCTGTTTTAAAGATTTATCAGTATATCTCCGGGATATTTCCCTGGCTTTACCACCGTCCAAATGGACAAACGAGACATGAAATAACATCAACAGATCAAGACGAAGCGGTCCCAGCCTCGTAGCTGTGAACAGCTGTGATTGCAGGAAAATGCTGTTTCAAAGATTTCTCAGTATATCTCCGGGACATTTCCCTGGCTTTACCACCGTCACAATGGACAAACGAGACATGAAATAACATCAACAGATCAAGACGAAGCGAATGGAAGTACCCCCGGAGTCATAGCATGTGTAAATCGAGACGAAAGATCTCTCTCTCCCCCGCCTGCTTGCGAGGGGGAGGGGCAGTTTACACACACATGCAGCTGCTGCATGCAGCAACGCACACACAGGGAGGAGATGGCAGAGATAACGCACTCCCCTGAAAACTCCCCTTGAATTCCTCCAGACTCAGAAAATGTAAAAGTTCACTTTTTGGAGATCCATAGAAAAAGGGTGAACATGAATTTTGTTTTGCCACAGCATGGATTCGAACACGCGACCAACCGCATCCAGGGGCGAGCGTTAACGCAGTGAGCCACTGGACCTGAGTACTCAAACATGCCTACTTGTGCAGCTTAGACACTCTGAATTCACTAAATGTACAACTTTTTCTCCATCAAAATGAACAAATTATACATGAAATAACATCTACAGATCAAGACGAAGCGAATGGAAGCGGTCCCAGCCTCGTAGCTGTGAACAGCTGTGATCGCAGGAAAATGCTGTTTCAAAGATTTCTCAGTATATCTCCGGGACATTTCCCTGGCTTTACCACCGTCACAATGGACAAACGAGACATGAGATAACATCAACAGATCAAGACGAAGCGAATGGAAGTACCCCCGGAGTCATAGCATGTGTAAATCGAGACGACAGATCTCTCTCTCCCCCGCCTGCTTGCGAGGGGGAGGGGCAGTTTACACACACACGCAGCTGCTGCATGCAGCAAAGCACACACAGGGAGGAGATGGCAGAGAGAACGCACTCCCCTGAAAACTCCCCTTGAATTCAGCCAGACTCAGAAAATGTAAAAGTTCACTTTTTGGAGATCCATAGAAAAAGGGTGAAAATGAAAAAAAGTATGCCACAGCATGGATTCGAACACGCGACCAACCGCATCCAGGGGCGAGCGTTAACGCAGTGAGCCACTGGACCTGAGTACTCAAACATGCCTGCTTGTGCATCTTAGACACTCTGAATTCACTAAATGTACAACTTTTTCTCAATCAAAATGAACAAATGAGACATAAAATAACATCTACAGATCAAGACGAAGCGGTCCCAGCCTCGTAGCTGTGAACAGCTGTGATTGCAGGAAAATGCTGTTACAAAGATTTCTCAGTATATCTCCGGGACTTTTCCCTGGCTTTACCACCGTCACAATGGACAAACGAGACATGAAATAACATCAACAGATCAAGACGAAGCGAATGGAAGTACCCCCGGAGTCATAGCATGTGTAAATCGAGACGAAAGATCTCTCTCTCCCCCGCCTGCTTGCGAGGGGGAGGGGCAGTTTACACACACACGCAGCTGCTGCATGCAGCAACGCACACACAGGGAGGAGATGGCAGAGAGAACGCACTCCCCTGAAAACTCCCCTTGAATTCACCCAGACTCAGAAAATGTAAAAGTTCACTGTTTGGAGATCCATAGAAAAAGGGTGAAAATGATTTTTTTTTGCCACAGCATGGATTCAAACACGCGACCAACCGCATCCAGGGGCGAGCGTTAACGCAGTGAGCCACTGGACCTGAGTACTCAAACATGCCTGCTTGTGCAGCTTACACACTCAATTCACTAAATGTACAACTTTTTCTCCATCAAAATGAACAAATGAGACATGAAATAACATCTACAGATCAAGACGAAGCGAATGGAAGCGGTCCCAGCCTCGTAGCTGTGAACAGCTGTGATCGCAGGAAAATGCTGTTATAAAGATTTATCAGTATATCTCCGGGATATTTCCCTGGCTTTACCACCGTCCAAATGGACAAACGAGACATGAAATAACATCAACAGATCAAGACGAAGCGAATGGAAGTACCCCCGGAGTCATAGCATGTGTAAATCGAGACGAAAGATCTCTCTCTCCCCCGCCTGCTTGCGAGGGGGAGGGGCAGTTTACACACACACGCAGCTGCTGCATGCAGCAACGCACACACAGGGAGGAGATGGCAGAGAGAACGCACTCCCCTGAAAACTCCCCTTGAATTCCTCCAGACTCAGAAAATGTAAAAGTTCACTTTTTGGAGATCCATAGAAAAAGGGTGAAAATGATTTTTTTTTTGCCACAGCATGGATTCGAACACGAGACCAACCGCATCCAGGGGAGAGCGTTAACGCAGTGAGCCACTGGACCTGAGTACTCACACATGCCTACTTGTGCAGCTTAGACACTCTGAATTCACTAAATGTACAACTTTTTCTCCATCAAAATGAACAAATGAGACATGAAATAACATCTACAGATCAAGACGAAGCGAATATAAGCGGTCCCAGCCTCGTAGCTGTGAACAGCTGTGATCGCAGGAAAATGCTGTTCCAAAGATTTCTCAGTATATCTCCGGGACATTTCCCTGGCTTTAACACCGTCACAATGGACAAACGAGACATGAAATAACATCAACAGATCAAGACGAAGCGAATGGAAGTACCCCCGGAGTCATAGCATGTGTAAATCGAGACGAAAGATCTCTCTCTCCCCCGCCTGCTTGCGAGGGGGAGGGGCAGTTTACACACACACACAGCTGCTGCATGCAGCAACGCACACACAGGGAGGAGATGGCAGAGAGAACACACTCCCCTGAAAACTCCCCTTGAATTCCTCCAGACTCAGAAAATGTAAAAGTTCACTTTTTGGAGATCCATAGAAAAAGGGTGAAAATGAAAAAAAGTATGCCACAGCATGGATTCGAACACGCGACCAACCGCATCCAGGGGCGAGCGTTAACGCAGTGAGCCACTGGACCTGAGTACTCAAACATGCCTGCTTGTGCAGCTTAGACACTCTGAATTCACTAAATGTACAACTTTTTCTCCATCAAAATGAACAAATGAGACATGAAATAACATCTACAGATCAAGACGAAGCGAATAGAAGCGGTCCCAGCCTCGTAGCTGTGAACAGCTGTGATTGCAGGAAAATGCTGTTACAAAGATTTCTCAGTATATCTCCGGGACTTTTCCCAGGCTTTACCACCGTCACAATGGACAAACGAGACATGAAATAACATCAACAGATCAAGACGAAGCGAATGGAAGTACCCCCGGAGTCATAGCATGTTTAAATCGAGACGAAAGATCTCTCTCTCCCCCGCCTGCTTGCGAGGGGGAGGGGCAGTTTACACACACACGCAGCTGCTGCATGCAGCAACGCACACACAGGGAGGAGATGGCAGAGAGAACGCACTCCCCTGAAAACTCCCCTTGAATTCCTCCAGACTCAGAACATGTAAAAGTTCACTTTTTGGAGATCCATAGAAAAAAGGGTGAACATGAATTTTGTTTTGCCACAGCATGGATTCGAACACGCGACCAACCGCATCCAGGGGCGAGCGTTAACGCAGTGAGCCACTGGACCTGAGTAATCAAACATGCCTGCTTGTGCAGCTTAGACACTCTGAATTCACTAAATGTACAACTTTTTCTCCATCAAAATGAACAAATGAGACATGAAATAACATCTACAGATCAAGACAAAGCGAATGGAAGCAGTCCCAGCCTCGTAGCTGTGAACAGCTGTGATCGCAGGAAAATGCTGTTCCAAAGATTTCTCAGTATATCTCCGGGACTTTTCCCTGGCTTTACCACCGTCACAATGGACAAACGAGACATGAAATAACATCAACAGATCAAGACGAAGCGAATGGAAGTACCCCCGGAGTCATAGCATGTGTAAATCGAGACGACAGATCTCTCTCTCCCCCGCCTGCTTGCGAGGGGGAGGGGCAGTTTACACACACACGCAGCTGCTGCATGCAGCAACGCACACACAGGGAGGAGATGGCAGAGAGAACGCACTCCCCTGAAAACTCCCCTTGAATTCCTCCAGACTCAGAAAATGTAAAAGTTCACTTTTTGGAGATCCATAGAAAAAGGGTGAAAATGAAAAAAAGTATGCCACAGCATGGATTCGAACACGGGACCAACCGCATCCAGGGGCGAGCGTTAACGCAGTGAGCCACTGGACCTGAGTACTCAAACATGCCTGCTTGTGCATCTTAGACACTCTGAATTCACTAAATGTACAACTTTTTTTACATCAAAATGAACAAATGAGACATGAAATAACATCTAAAGATCAAGACGAAGTGAATGGAAGTGGTCCCAGCCTCGTAGCTGTGAACAACTGTGATCGCAGGAAAATGCTGTTACAAAGATTTCTCAGTATATCTCCGGGACATTTCCCTGGCTTTACCACCGTCACAATGGACAAACGAGACATGAAATAACATCAACAGATCAAGACGAAGCGAATGGAAGTACCCCCGGAGTCATAGCATGTGTAAATCGAGACGAAAGATCTCTCTCTCCCCCGCCTGCTTGCGAGGGGGAGGGGCAGTTTACACACACACGCAGCTGCTGCATGCAGCAACGCACACACAGGGAGGAGATGGCAGAGAGAACGCACTCCCCTGAAAACTCCCCTTGAATTCCTCCAGACTCAGAAAATGTAAAAGTTCACTTTTTGGAGATCCATAGAAAAAGGGTGAAAATGAAAAAAAGTATGCCACAGCACGGATTTGAACACGCGACCAACCGCATCCAGGGGCGAGCATTAACGCAGTGAGCCACTGGAACTGAGTACTCAAACATGCCTACTTGTGCAGCTTAGACACTCTGAATTCACTAAATGTACAACTTTTTCTCCATCAAAATGAACAAATGAGACATGAAATAACATCTACAGATCAAGACGAAGCGAATAGAAGCGGTCCCAGCCTCGTAGCTGTGAACAGCTGTGATCGCAGGAAAATGCTGTTTCAAAGATTTCTCAGTATATCTCCGGGACATTACCCTGGCTTTACCACCGTCACAATGGACAAACGAGACATGAAATAACATCAACAGATCAAGACGAAGCGAATGGAAGTACCCCCGGAGTCATAGCATGTGTAAATCGAGACGAAAGATCTCTCTCTCCCCCGCCTGCTTGCGAGGGGGAGGGGCAGTTTACACACACACGCAGCTGCTGCATGCAGCAACGCACACACAGGGAGGAGATGGCAGAGAGAAGGCACTCCCCTGAAAACTCCCCTTGAATTCCTCCAGACTCAGAAAATGTAAAAGTTCACTTTTTGGAGATCCATAGAAAAAGGGTGAAAATGAAAAAAAGTATGCCACAGCATGGATTCGAACACGAGACCAACCGCATCCAGGGGCGAGCGTTAACGCAGTGAGCCACTGGACCTGAGTACTCAAACATGCCTGCTTGTGCATCTTAGACACTCTGAATTCACTAAATGTACAACTTTTTCTCAATCAAAATGAACAAATGAGACATGAAATAACATCTACAGATCAAGACGAAGCGAATGGAAGCGGTCCCAGCCTCGTAGCTAAGAACAGCTGTGATCGCAGGAAAATGATGTTCCAAAGATTTCTCAGTATATCTCCGGGACATTTCCCTGGCTTTACCACCGTCACAATGGACAAACGAGACATGAAATAACATCAACAGATCAAGACGAAGTGAATGGAAGTACCCCCGGAGTCATAGCATGTGTAAATCGAGACGAAAGATCTCTCTCTCCCCCGCCTGCTTGCGAGGGGGAGGGGCAGTTTACACACACACGCAGCTGCTGCAAGCAGCAACGCACACACAGGGAGGAGATGGCAGAGAGAACCCACTCCCCTGAAAACTCCCCTTGAATTCCTCCAGACTCAGAACATGTAAAAGTTCACTTTTTGGAGATCCATAGAAAAAAGGGTGAACATGAATTTTGTTTTGCCACAGCATGGATTCGAACACGCGACCAACCGCATCCAGGGGCGAGCGTTAACGCAGTGAGCCACTGGACCTGAGTAATCAAACATGCCTGCTTGTGCAGCTTAGACACTCTGAATTCACTAAATGTACAACTTTTTCTCCATCAAAATGAACAAATGAGACATGAAATAACATCTACAGATCAAGACAAAGCGAATGGAAGCAGTCCCAGCCTCGTAGCTGTGAACAGCTGTGATCGCAGGAAAATGCTGTTCCAAAGATTTCTCAGTATATCTCCGGGACTTTTCCCTGGCTTTACCACCGTCACAATGGACAAACGAGACATGAAATAACATCAACAGATCAAGACGAAGCGAATGGAAGTACCCCCGGAGTCATAGCATGTGTAAATCGAGACGACAGATCTCTCTCTCCCCCGCCTGCTTGCGAGGGGGAGGGGCAGTTTACACACACACGCAGCTGCTGCATGCAGCAACGCACACACAGGGAGGAGATGGCAGAGAGAACGCACTCCCCTGAAAACTCCCCTTGAATTCCTCCAGACTCAGAAAATGTAAAAGTTCACTTTTTGGAGATCCATAGAAAAAGGGTGAAAATGAAAAAAAGTATGCCACAGCATGGATTCGAACACGCGACCAACGGCATCCAGGGGCGAGCGTTAACGCAGTGAGCCACTGGACCTGAGTACTCAAACATGCCTACTTGTGCAGCTTAGACACTCTGAATTCACTACATGTACAACTTTCTCTCCATCAAAATTAACAAATGAGACATGAAATAACATCTACAGATCAAGACAAAGTGAATGGAAGCGGTCCCTGCCTCGTAGCTGTGAACAGCTGTGATCGCAGGAAAATGCTGTTCCAAAGATTTCTCAGTATATCTCCGGGACTTTTCCCTGGCTTTACCACCGTCACAATGGACAAACGAGACATGAAATAACATCAACAGATCAAGACGAAGCGAATGGAAGTACCCCCGGAGTCATAGCATGTGTAAATCGAGACGACAGATCTCTCTCTCCCCCGCCTGCTTGCGAGGGGGAGAGGCAGTTTACACACACACGCAGCTGCTGCATGCAGCAACGCACACACAGTGAGGAGATGGCAGAGAGAACGCACTCCCCTGAAAACTCCCCTTGAATTCCTCCAGACTCAGAAAATGTAAAAGTTCACTTTTTGGAGATCCATAGAAAAAGGGTGAAAATGAAAAAAAGTATGCCACAGCATGGATTCGAACACGGGACCAACCGCATCCAGGGGCGAGCGTTAACGCAGTGAGCCACTGGACCTGAGTACTCAAACATGCCTGCTTGTGCATCTTAGACACTCTGAATTCACTAAATGTACAACTTTTTTTACATCAAAATGAACAAATGAGACATGAAATAACATCTAAAGATCAAGACGAAGCGAATGGAAGTGGTCCCAGCCTCGTAGCTGTGAACAACTGTGATCGCAGGAAAATGCTGTTACAAAGATTTCTCAGTATATCTCCGGGACATTTCCCTGGCTTTACCACCGTCACAATGGACAAACGAGACATGAAATAACATCAACAGATCAAGACGAAGCGAATGGAAGTACCCCCGGAGTCATAGCATGTGTAAATCGAGACGAAAGATCTCTCTCTCCCCCGCCTGCTTGCGAGGGGGAGGGGCAGTTTACACACACACGCAGCTGCTGCATGCAGCAACGCACACACAGGGAGGAGATGGCAGAGAGAACGCACTCCCCTGAAAACTCCCCTTGAATTCCTCCAGACTCAGAAAATGTAAAAGTTCACTTTTTGGAGATCCATAGAAAAAGGGTGAAAATGAAAAAAAGTATGCCACAGCACGGATTTGAACACGCGACCAACCGCATCCAGGGGCGAGCATTAACGCAGTGAGCCACTGGAACTGAGTACTCAAACATGCCTACTTGTGCAGCTTAGACACTCTGAATTCACTAAATGTACAACTTTTTCTCCATCAAAATGAACAAATGAGACATGAAATAACATCTACAGATCAAGACGAAGCGAATAGAAGCGGTCCCAGCCTCGTAGCTGTGAACAGCTGTGATCGCAGGAAAATGCTGTTTCAAAGATTTCTCAGTATATCTCCGGGACATTACCCTGGCTTTACCACCGTCACAATGGACAAACGAGACATGAAATAACATCAACAGATCAAGACGAAGCGAATGGAAGTACCCCCGGAGTCATAGCATGTGTAAATCGAGACGAAAGATCTCTCTCTCCCCCGCCTGCTTGCGAGGGGGAGGGGCAGTTTACACACACACGCAGCTGCTGCATGCAGCAACGCACACACAGGGAGGAGATGGCAGAGAGAAGGCACTCCCCTGAAAACTCCCCTTGAATTCCTCCAGACTCAGAAAATGTAAAAGTTCACTTTTTGGAGATCCATAGAAAAAGGGTGAAAATGAAAAAAAGTATGCCACAGCATGGATTCGAACACGAGACCAACCGCATCCAGGGGCGAGCGTTAACGCAGTGAGCCACTGGACCTGAGTACTCAAACATGCCTGCTTGTGCATCTTAGACACTCTGAATTCACTAAATGTACAACTTTTTCTCAATCAAAATGAACAAATGAGACATGAAATACCATCTACAGATCAAGACGAAGCGAATGGAAGCGGTCCCAGCCTCGTAGCTAAGAACAGCTGTGATCGCAGGAAAATGATGTTCCAAAGATTTCTCAGTATATCTCCGGGACATTTCCCTGGCTTTACCACCGTCACAATGGACAAACGAGACATGAAATAACATCAACAGATCAAGACGAAGTGAATGGAAGTACCCCCGGAGTCATAGCATGTGTAAATCGAGACGAAAGATCTCTCTCTCCCCCGCCTGCTTGCGAGGGGGAGGGGCAGTTTACACACACACGCAGCTGCTGCAAGCAGCAACGCACACACAGGGAGGAGATGGCAGAGAGAACCCACTCCCCTGAAAACTCCCCTTGAATTCCTCCAGACTCAGAAAATGTAAAAGTTCACTTTTTGGAGATCCATAGAAAAAGGGTGAACATTAATTTTGTTTTGCCACAGCATGGATTCGAACACACGACCAACCGCATCCAGGGGCGAGCGTTAACGCAGTGAGCCACTGGACCTGAGTACTCAAACATGGCTGCTTGTGCATCTTAGACACTCTGAATTCACTAAATGTACAACTTTTTCTCAATCAAAATGAACAAATGAGACATGAAATAACATCTACAGATCCAGACGAAGCGAATGGAAGCGGTCCCAGCCTCGTAGCTGTGAACAGCTGTGATTGCAGGAAAATGCTGTTACAAAGATTTCTCAGTATATCTCCGGGACTTTTCCCTGGCTTTACCACCGTCACAATGGACAAACGAGACATGAAATAACATCAACAGATCAAGACGAAGCGAATGGAAGTACCCCCGGAGTCATATCATGTGTAAATCGAGACGACAGATCTCTCTCTCCCCCGCCTGCTTGCGAGGGGGAGGGGCAGTTTACACACACACGCAGCTGCTGCATGCAGCAACGCACACACAGGGAGGAGATGGCAGAGAGAACGCACTCCCCTGAAAACTCCCCTTGAATTCCTCCAGACTCAGAAAATGTAAAAGTTCACTTTTTGGAGATCCATAGAAAAAAGGGTGAAAATGAAAAAAAGTATGCCACAGCATGGATTTGAACACGCGACCAACCGCATCCAGGGGCGAGCGTTAACGCAGTGAGCCACTGGACCTGAGTACTCAAACATGCCTACTTGTGCAGCTTAGACACTCTGAATTCACTAAATGTACAACTTTTTCTCCATCAAAATGAACAAATTATACATGAAATAACATCTACAGATCAAGACGAAGCGAATGGAAGCGGTCCCAGCCTCGTAGCTGTGAACAGCTGTGATCGCAGGAAAATGTTGTTTCAAAGATTTCTCAATATATCTCCGGGACATTTCCCTGGCTTTACCACCGTCACAATGGACAAACGAGACATGAAATAACATCAACAGATCAAGACGAAGCGATTGGAAGTACCCCCGGAGTCATAGCATGTGTAAATCGAGACGAAAGATCTCTCTCTCCCCCGCCTGCTTGCGAGGGGGAGGGGCAGTTTACACACACACGCAGCTGCTGCATGCAGCAACGCACACACAGGGAGGAGATGGCAGAGAGAACGCACTCCCCTGAAAACTCCCCTTGAATTCCTCCAGACTCAGAAAATGTAAAAGTTCACTTTTTGGAGATCCATAGAAAAAGGGTGAAAATGATTTTTTTGCCACAGCATGGATTTGAACACGCGACCAACCGCATCCAGGGGCGAGCGTTAACGCAGTGAGCCACTGGACCTGAGTACTCAAACATGCCTGCTTGTGCAGCTTAGACACTCTGAATTCACTAAATGTACAACTTTTTCTCCATCAAAATGAACAAATGAGACATGAAATAAAATCTACAGATCAAGACGAAGCGAATGGAAGCGGTCCCAGCCTCGTAGCTGTGAACAGCTGTGATCGCAGGAAAATGCTGTTATAAAGATTTCTCAGTATATCTCCGGGATATTTCCCTGGCTTTACCACCGTCACAATGGACAAACGAGACATGAAATAACATAAACAGATCAAGACGAAGCGAATGGAAGTACCCCCGGAGTCATAGCATGTGTAAATCGAGACGACAGATCTCTCTCTCCCCCGCCTGTTTGCGAGGGGAGGGGCAGTTTACACACACACGCAGCTGCTGCATGCAGCAACGCACACACAGGGAGGAGATGGCAGAGAGAACGCACTCCCCTGAAAACTCCCCTTGAATTCCTCCAGACTCAGAAAATGTAAAAGTTCACTTTTTGGAGATCCATAGAAAAAGGTTGAACATGAATTTTGTTTTGCCACAGCATGGATTCGAACACGCGACCAACCGCATCCAGGGGCGAGCGTTAACGCAGTGAGCCACTGGACCTGAGTACTCAAACATTCCTACTTGTGCAGCTTAGACACTCTGAATTCACTAAATGTACAACTTTTTCTCCATCAAAATGAACAAATGAGACATGAAATAACATCTACAGATCAAGACGAAGCGAATGGAAGCGGTCCCAGCCTCGTAGCTAAGAACAGCTGTGATCGCAGGAAAATGCTGTTACAAAGATTTCTCAGTATATCTCCGGGACATTTCCCTGGCTTTACCACCGTCACAATGGACAAACGAGACATGAAATAACATCAACAGATCAAGACGAAGCGAATGGAAGTACCCCCGGAGTCATAGCATGTGTAAATCGAGACGAAATATCTCTCTCTCCCCCGCCTGCTTGCGAGGGGGAGGGGCAGTTTACACACACACGCAGCTGCTGCATGCAGCAACGCACACACAGGGAGGAGATGGCAGAGAGAACGCACTCCCCTGAAAACTCCCCTTGAATTCCTCCAGACTCAGAAAATGTAAAAGTTCACTTTTTGGAGATCCATAGAAAAAGGGTGAAAATGAAAAAAAGTATGCCACAGCATGGATTCGAACACGCGACCAACCGCATCCAGGGGCGAGCGTTAACGCAGTGAGCCACTGGACCTGAGTACTCAAACATGCCTGCTTGTGCATCTTAGACACTCTGAATTCACTAAATGTAAAACTTTTTCTCAATCAAAATGAACAAATGAGACATGAAATAACATCTACAGATCAAGACGAAGCGAATGGAAGCGGTCCCAGCCTCGTAGCTGTGAACAGCTGTGATCGCAGGAAAATGCTGTTATAAAGATTTCTCAGTATATCTCCGGGATATTTCCCTGGCTTTACCACCGTCACAATGGACAAACGAGACATGAAATAACATAAACAGATCAAGACGTAGCGAATGGAAGTACCCCCGGAGTCATAGCATGTGTAAATCGAGACGACAGATCTCTCTCTCCCCCGCCTGTTTGCGAGGGGAGGGGCAGTTTACACACACACGCAGCTGCTGCATGCAGCAACGCACACACAGGGAGGAGATGGCAGAGAGAACGCACTCCCCTGAAAACTCCCCTTGAATTCCTCCAGACTCAGAAAATGTAAAAGTTCACTTTTTGGAGATCCATAGAAAAAGGGTGAAAATGAAAAAAAGTATGCCACAGCATGGATTTGAACACGCGACCAACCGCATCCAGGGGCGAGCGTTAACGCAGTGAGCCACTGGACCTGAGTACTCAAACATGCCTGCTTGTGCATCTTAGACACTCTGAATTCACTAAATGTTCAACTTTTTCTCAATCAAAATGAACAAATGAGACATGAAATAACATCTACAGATCAAGACGAAGCGAATGGAAGCGGTCCCAGCCTCGGAGCTGTGAACAGCTGTGATTGCGGGAAAATGCTGTTACAAAGATTTCTCAGTATATCTGCGGGACTTTTCACTGGCTTTACCACCGTCACAATGGACAAACGAGACATGAAATAACATAAACAGATCAAGACGTAGCGAATGGAAGTACCCCCGGAGTCATAGCATGTGTAAATCGAGACGACAGATCTCTCTCTCCCCCGCCTGTTTGCGAGGGGAGGGGCAGTTTACACACACACGCAGCTGCTGCATGCAGCAACGCACACACAGGGAGGAGATGGCAGAGAGAACGCACTCCCCTGAAAACTCCCCTTGAATTCCTCCAGACTCAGAAAATGTAAAAGTTCACTTTTTGGAGATCCATAGAAAAAGGGTGAAAATGAAAAAAAGTATGCCACAGCATGGATTTGAACACGCGACCAACCGCATCCAGGGGCGAGCGTTAACGCAGTGAGCCACTGGACCTGAGTACTCAAACATGCCTGCTTGTGCATCTTAGACACTCTGAATTCACTAAATGTTCAACTTTTTCTCAATCAAAATGAACAAATGAGACATGAAATAACATCTACAGATCAAGACGAAGCGAATGGAAGCGGTCCCAGCCTCGGAGCTGTGAACAGCTGTGATTGCGGGAAAATGCTGTTACAAAGATTTCTCAGTATATCTGCGGGACTTTTCACTGGCTTTACCACCGTCACAATGGACAAACGAGACATGAAATAACATCAACAGATCAAGACGAAGCGAATGGAAGTACCCCCGGAGTCATAGCATGTGTAAATCGAGACGAAATATCTCTCTCTCCCCCGCCTGCTTGCGAGGGGGAGGGGCAGTTTACACACACACGCAGCTGCTGCATGCAGCAACGCACACACAGGGAGGAGATGGCAGAGAGAACGCACTCCCCTGAAAACTCCCCTTGAATTCCTCCAGACTCAGAAAATGTAAAAGTTCACTTTTTGGAGATCCATAGAAAAAGGGTGAAAATGAAAAAAAGTATGCCACAGCATGGATTCGAACACGCGACCAACCGCATCCAGGGGCGAGCGTTTTCGAACACGCGACCAACCGCATCCAGGGGCGAGCGTTAACGCAGTGAGCCACTGGACCTGAGTACTCAAACATGCCTGCTTGTGCATCTTAGACACTCTGAATTCACTAAATGTACAACTTTTTCTCAATCAAAATGAACAAATGAGACATAAAATAACATCTACAGATCAAGACGAAGCGGTCCCAGCCTCGTAGCTGTGAACAGCTGTGATTGCAGGAAAATGCTGTTACAAAGATTTCTCAGTATATCTCCGGGACTTTTCCCTGGCTTTACCACCGTCACAATGGACAAACGAGACATGAAATAACATCAACAGATCAAGACGAAGCGAATGGAAGTACCCCCGGAGTCATAGCATGTGTAAATCGAGACGAAAGATCTCTCTCTCCCCCGCCTGCTTGCGAGGGGGAGGGGCAGTTTACACACACACGCAGCTGCTGCATGCAGCAACGCACACACAGGGAGGAGATGGCAGAGAGAACGCACTCCCCTGAAAACTCCCCTTGAATTCACCCAGACTCAGAAAATGTAAAAGTTCACTGTTTGGAGATCCATAGAAAAAGGGTGAAAATGATTTTTTTTTGCCACAGCATGGATTCAAACACGCGACCAACCGCATCCAGGGGCGAGCGTTAACGCAGTGAGCCACTGGACCTGAGTACTCAAACATGCCTGCTTGTGCAGCTTACACACTCAATTCACTAAATGTACAACTTTTTCTCCATCAAAATGAACAAATGAGACATGAAATAACATCTACAGATCAAGACGAAGCGAATGGAAGCGGTCCCAGCCTCGTAGCTGTGAACAGCTGTGATCGCAGGAAAATGCTGTTATAAAGATTTATCAGTATATCTCCGGGATATTTCCCTGGCTTTACCACCGTCCAAATGGACAAACGAGACATGAAATAACATCAACAGATCAAGACGAAGCGAATGGAAGTACCCCCGGAGTCATAGCATGTGTAAATCGAGACGAAAGATCTCTCTCTCCCCCGCCTGCTTGCGAGGGGGAGGGGCAGTTTACACACACACGCAGCTGCTGCATGCAGCAACGCACACACAGGGAGGAGATGGCAGAGAGAACGCACTCCCCTGAAAACTCCCCTTGAATTCCTCCAGACTCAGAAAATGTAAAAGTTCACTTTTTGGAGATCCATAGAAAAAGGGTGAAAATGAAAAAAAGTATGCCACAACATGGATTCGAACACGCGACCAACCGCATCCAGGGGCGAGCGTTAACGCAGTGAGCCACTGGACCTGAGTACTCAAACATGCCTGCTTGTGCATCTTAGACACTCTGAATTCACTAAATGTACAACTTTTTTTACATCAAAATGAACAAATGAGACATGAAATAACATCTACAGATCAAGACGAAGCGAATGGAAGCGGTCCCAGCCTCGTAGCTGTGAACAGCTGTGATCGCAGGAAAATGCTGTTTCAAAGATTTCTCAGTATATCTCCGGGACATTTCCCTGGCTTTACCACCGTCACAATGGACAAACGAGACATAAAATAACATCAACAGATCAAGACGAAGCGAATGGAAGTACCCCCGGAGTCATAGCATGTGTAAATCGAGACGACAGATCTCTCTCTCCCCCGCCTGCTTGCGAGGGGGAGGGGCAGTTTACACACACACGCAGCTGCTGCATGCAGCAACGCACACACAGGGAGGAGATGGCAGAGAGAACGCACTCCCCTGAAAACTCCCCTTGAATTCCTCCAGACTCAGAAAATGTAAAAGTTCACTTTTTGGAGATCCATAGAAAAAGGGTGAAAATGATTTTTTTTTTGCCACAGCATGGATTCGAACACGAGATCAACCGCATCCAGGGGCGAGCGTTAACGCAGTGAGCCACTGGACCTGAGTACTCTAACATGCCTGCTTGTGCAGCTTAGACACTCTGAATTCACTAAATGTACAACTTTTTCTCCATCAAAATGAACAAATGAGACATGAAATAACATCTACAGATCAAGACGAAGCGAATAGAAGCGGTCCCAGCCTCGTAGCTGTGAACAGCTGTGATCGCAGGAAAATGCTGTTACAAAGATTTCTCAGTATATCTCCGGGACATTTCCCTGGCTTTACCACCGTCACAATGGACAAACGAGACATGAAATAAAATCAACAGATCAAGACGAAGCGAATGGAAGTACCCCCGGAGTCATAGCATGTGTAAATCGAGACGAAAGATCTCTCTCTCCCCGCCTGCTTGCGAGGGGGAGGGGCAGTTTACACACACACGCAGCTGCTGCATGCAGCAACGCACACACAGGGAGGAGATGGCAGAGAGAACGCACTCCCCTGAAAACTCCCCTTGAATTCCTCCAGACTCAGAAAATGTAAAAGTTCACTTTTTGGAGATCCATAGAAAAAGGGTGAAAATGAAAAAAAGTATGCCACAGCATGGATTTGAACACGCGACCAACCGCATCCAGGGGCGAGCGTTAACGCAGTGAGCCACTGGACCTGAGTACTCAAACATGCCTGCTTGTGCATCTTAGACACTCTGAATTCACTAAATGTTCAACTTTTTCTCAATCAAAATGAACAAATGAGACATGAAATAACATCTACAGATCAAGACGAAGCGAATGGAAGCGGTCCCAGCCTCGGAGCTGTGAACAGCTGTGATTGCGGGAAAATGCTGTTACAAAGATTTCTCAGTATATCTGCGGGACTTTTCACTGGCTTTACCACCGTCACAATGGACAAACGAGACATGAAATAACATCAACAGATCAAGACGAAGCGAATGGAAGTACCCCCGGAGTCATAGCATGTGTAAATCGAGACGAAATATCTCTCTCTCCCCCGCCTGCTTGCGAGGGGGAGGGGCAGTTTACACACACACGCAGCTGCTGCATGCAGCAACGCACACACAGGGAGGAGATGGCAGAGAGAACGCACTCCCCTGAAAACTCCCCTTGAATTCCTCCAGACTCAGAAAATGTAAAAGTTCACTTTTTGGAGATCCATAGAAAAAGGGTGAAAATGAAAAAAAGTATGCCACAGCATGGATTCGAACACGCGACCAACCGCATCCAGGGGCGAGCGTTTTCGAACACGCGACCAACCGCATCCAGGGGCGAGCGTTAACGCAGTGAGCCACTGGACCTGAGTACTCAAACATGCCTACTTGTGCAGCTTAGACACTCTGAATTCACTAAATGTACAACTTTTTCTCCATCAAAATGAACAAATTATACATGAAATAACATCTACAGATCAAGACGAAGCGAATGGAAGCGGTCCCAGCCTCGTAGCTGTGAACAGCTGTGATCGCAGGAAAATGCTGTTCCAAAGATTTCTCAGTATATCTCCGGGACTTTTCCCTGGCTTTACCACCGTCACAATGGACAAACGAGACATGAAATAACATCAACAGATCAAGACGAAGCGAATGGAAGTACCCCCGGAGTCATAGCATGCAGCAACGCACACACAGGGAGGAGATGGCAGAGAGAACGCACTCCCCTGAAAACTCCCCTTGAATTCCTCCAGACTCAGAAAATGTAAAAGTTCACTTTTTGGAGATCCATAGAAAAAGGGTGAAAATGATTTTTTTTTTGCCACAGCATGGATTCGAACACGAGACCAACCGCATCCAGGGGCGAGCGTTAACGCAGTGAGCCACTGGACCTGAGTACTCAAACATGCCTGCTTGTGCAGCTTAGACACTCTGAATTCACTAAATGTACAACTTTTTCTCCATCAAAATGAACAAATGAGACATGAAATAACATCTACAGATCAAGACGAAGCGAATGGAAGCGGTCCCAGCCTCGTAGCTGTGAACAGCTGTGATCGCAGGAAAATGCTGTTTTAAAGATTTATCAGTATATCTCCGGGATATTTCCCTGGCTTTACCACCGTCCAAATGGACAAACGAGACATGAAATAACATCAACAGATCAAGACGAAGCGAATGGAAGTACCCCCGGAGTCATAGCATGTGTAAATCGAGACGACAGATCTCTCTCTCCCCCGCCTGCTTGCGAGGGGGAGGGGCAGTTTACACACACACGCAGCTGCTGCATGCAGCAACGCACACACAGGGAGGAGATGGCAGAGAGAACGCACTCCCCTGAAAACTCCCCTTGAATTCCTCCAGACTCAGAAAATGTAAAAGTTCACTTTTTGGAGATCCATAGAAAAAGGGTGAACATGAATTTTGTTTTGCCACAGCATGGATTCGAACACGCGACCAACCGCATCCAGGGGCGAGCGTTAACGCAGTGAGCCACTGGACCTGAGTACTCAAACATGCCTGCTTGTGCAGCTTAGACACTCTGAATTCACTAAATGTACAACTTTTTCTCCATCAAAATGAACAAATGAGACATGAAATAACATCTACAGATCAAGACAAAGCGAATGGAAGCGGTCCCAGCCTCGTAGCTGTGAACAGCTGTGATCGCAGGAAAATGCTGTTCCAAAGATTTCTCAGTATATCTCCGGGACTTTTCCCTGGCTTTACCACCGTCACAATGGACAAACGAGACATGAAATAACATCAACAGATCAAGACGAAGCGAATGGAAGTACCCCCGGAGTCATAGCATGTGTAAATCGAGACGACAGATCTCTCTCTCCCCCGCCTGCTTGCGAGGGGGAGGGGCAGTTTACACACACACGCAGCTGCTGCATGCAGCAAAGCACACACAGGGAGGAGATGGCAGAGAGAACGCACTCCCCTGAAAACTCCCCTTGAATTCAGCCAGACTCAGAAAATGTAAAAGTTCACTTTTTGGAGATCCATAGAAAAAGGGTGAAAATGAAAAAAAGTATGCCACAGCATGGATTCGAACACGCGACCAACCGCATCCAGGGGCGAGCGTTAACGCAGTGAGCCACTGGACCTGAGTACTCAAACATGCCTGCTTGTGCATCTTAGACACTCTGAATTCACTAAATGTACAACTTTTTCTCAATCAAAATGAACAAATGAGACATAAAATAACATCTACAGATCAAGACGAAGCGGTCCCAGCCTCGTAGCTGTGAACAGCTGTGATTGCAGGAAAATGCTGTTACAAAGATTTCTCAGTATATCTCCGGGACTTTTCCCTGGCTTTACCACCGTCACAATGGACAAACGAGACATGAAATAACATCAACAGATCAAGACGAAGCGAATGGAAGTACCCCCGGAGTCATAGCATGTGTAAATCGAGACGAAAGATCTCTCTCTCCCCCGCCTGCTTGCGAGGGGGAGGGGCAGTTTACACACACACGCAGCTGCTGCATGCAGCAACGCACACACAGGGAGGAGATGGCAGAGAGAACGCACTCCCCTGAAAACTCCCCTTGAATTCACCCAGACTCAGAAAATGTAAAAGTTCACTGTTTGGAGATCCATAGAAAAAGGGTGAAAATGATTTTTTTTTGCCACAGCATGGATTCAAACACGCGACCAACCGCATCCAGGGGCGAGCGTTAACGCAGTGAGCCACTGGACCTGAGTACTCAAACATGCCTGCTTGTGCAGCTTACACACTCAATTCACTAAATGTACAACTTTTTCTCCATCAAAATGAACAAATGAGACATGAAATAACATCTACAGATCAAGACGAAGCGAATGGAAGCGGTCCCAGCCTCGTAGCTGTGAACAGCTGTGATCGCAGGAAAATGCTGTTATAAAGATTTATCAGTATATCTCCGGGATATTTCCCTGGCTTTACCACCGTCCAAATGGACAAACGAGACATGAAATAACATCAACAGATCAAGACGAAGCGAATGGAAGTACCCCCGGAGTCATAGCATGTGTAAATCGAGACGAAAGATCTCTCTCTCCCCCGCCTGCTTGCGAGGGGGAGGGGCAGTTTACACACACACGCAGCTGCTGCATGCAGCAACGCACACACAGGGAGGAGATGGCAGAGAGAACGCACTCCCCTGAAAACTCCCCTTGAATTCCTCCAGACTCAGAAAATGTAAAAGTTCACTTTTTGGAGATCCATAGAAAAAGGGTGAAAATGAAAAAAAGTATGCCACAGCACGGATTTGAACACGCGACCAACCGCATCCAGGGGCGAGCATTAACGCAGTGAGCCACTGGAACTGAGTACTCAAACATGCCTACTTGTGCAGCTTAGACACTCTGAATTCACTAAATGTACAACTTTTTCTCAATCAAAATGAACAAATGAGACATGAAATAACATCTACAGATCAAGACGAAGCGAATGGAAGCGGTCCCAGCCTCGTAGCTAAGAACAGCTGTGATCGCAGGAAAATGATGTTCCAAAGATTTCTCAGTATATCTCCGGGACATTTCCCTGGCTTTACCACCGTCACAATGGACAAACGAGACATGAAATAACATCAACAGATCAAGACGAAGTGAATGGAAGTACCCCCGGAGTCATAGCATGTGTAAATCGAGACGAAAGATCTCTCTCTCCCCCGCCTGCTTGCGAGGGGGAGGGGCAGTTTACACACACACGCAGCTGCTGCAAGCAGCAACGCACACACAGGGAGGAGATGGCAGAGAGAACCCACTCCCCTGAAAACTCCCCTTGAATTCCTCCAGACTCAGAAAATGTAAAAGTTCACTTTTTGGAGATCCATAGAAAAAGGGTGAACATTAATTTTGTTTTGCCACAGCATGGATTCGAACACACGACCAACCGCATCCAGGGGCGAGCGTTAACGCAGTGAGCCACTGGACCTGAGTACTCAAACATGGCTGCTTGTGCATCTTAGACACTCTGAATTCACTAAATGTACAACTTTTTCTCAATCAAAATGAACAAATGAGACATGAAATAACATCTACAGATCCAGACGAAGCGAATGGAAGCGGTCCCAGCCTCGTAGCTGTGAACAGCTGTGATTGCAGGAAAATGCTGTTACAAAGATTTCTCAGTATATCTCCGGGACTTTTCCCTGGCTTTACCACCGTCACAATGGACAAACGAGACATGAAATAACATCAACAGATCAAGACGAAGCGAATGGAAGTACCCCCGGAGTCATATCATGTGTAAATCGAGACGACAGATCTCTCTCTCCCCCGCCTGCTTGCGAGGGGGAGGGGCAGTTTACACACACACGCAGCTGCTGCATGCAGCAACGCACACACAGGGAGGAGATGGCAGAGAGAACGCACTCCCCTGAAAACTCCCCTTGAATTCCTCCAGACTCAGAAAATGTAAAAGTTCACTTTTTGGAGATCCATAGAAAAAAGGGTGAAAATGAAAAAAAGTATGCCACAGCATGGATTTGAACACGCGACCAACCGCATCCAGGGGCGAGCGTTAACGCAGTGAGCCACTGGACCTGAGTACTCAAACATGCCTACTTGTGCAGCTTAGACACTCTGAATTCACTAAATGTACAACTTTTTCTCCATCAAAATGAACAAATTATACATGAAATAACATCTATAGATCAAGACGAAGCGAATGGAAGCGGTCCCAGCCTCGTAGCTGTGAACAGCTGTGATCGCAGGAAAATGTTGTTTCAAAGATTTCTCAATATATCTCCGGGACATTTCCCTGGCTTTACCACCGTCACAATGGACAAACGAGACATGAAATAACATCAACAGATCAAGACGAAGCGATTGGAAGTACCCCCGGAGTCATAGCATGTGTAAATCGAGACGAAAGATCTCTCTCTCCCCCGCCTGCTTGCGAGGGGGAGGGGCAGTTTACACACACACGCAGCTGCTGCATGCAGCAACGCACACACAGGGAGGAGATGGCAGAGAGAACGCACTCCCCTGAAAACTCCCCTTGAATTCCTCCAGACTCAGAAAATGTAAAAGTTCACTTTTTGGAGATCCATAGAAAAAGGGTGAAAATGATTTTTTTGCCACAGCATGGATTTGAACACGCGACCAACCGCATCCAGGGGCGAGCGTTAACGCAGTGAGCCACTGGACCTGAGTACTCAAACATGCCTGCTTGTGCAGCTTAGACACTCTGAATTCACTAAATGTACAACTTTTTCTCCATCAAAATGAACAAATGAGACATGAAATAAAATCTACAGATCAAGACGAAGCGAATGGAAGCGGTCCCAGCCTCGTAGCTGTGAACAGCTGTGATCGCAGGAAAATGCTGTTATAAAGATTTCTCAGTATATCTCCGGGATATTTCCCTGGCTTTACCACCGTCACAATGGACAAACGAGACATGAAATAACATAAACAGATCAAGACGAAGCGAATGGAAGTACCCCCGGAGTCATAGCATGTGTAAATCGAGACGACAGATCTCTCTCTCCCCCGCCTGTTTGCGAGGGGAGGGGCAGTTTACACACACACGCAGCTGCTGCATGCAGCAACGCACACACAGGGAGGAGATGGCAGAGAGAACGCACTCCCCTGAAAACTCCCCTTGAATTCCTCCAGACTCAGAAAATGTAAAAGTTCACTTTTTGGAGATCCATAGAAAAAGGTTGAACATGAATTTTGTTTTGCCACAGCATGGATTCGAACACGCGACCAACCGCATCCAGGGGCGAGCGTTAACGCAGTGAGCCACTGGACCTGAGTACTCAAACATTCCTACTTGTGCAGCTTAGACACTCTGAATTCACTAAATGTACAACTTTTTCTCCATCAAAATGAACAAATGAGACATGAAATAACATCTACAGATCAATACGAAGCGAATGGAAGCGGTCCCAGCCTCGTAGCTAAGAACAGCTGTGATCGCAGGAAAATGCTGTTACAAAGATTTCTCAGTATATCTCCGGGACATTTCCCTGGCTTTACCACCGTCACAATGGACAAACGAGACATGAAATAACATCAACAGATCAAGACGAAGCGAATGGAAGTACCCCCGGAGTCATAGCATGTGTAAATCGAGACGAAATATCTCTCTCTCCCCCGCCTGCTTGCGAGGGGGAGGGGCAGTTTACACACACACGCAGCTGCTGCATGCAGCAACGCACACACAGGGAGGAGATGGCAGAGAGAACGCACTCCCCTGAAAACTCCCCTTGAATTCCTCCAGACTCAGAAAATGTAAAAGTTCACTTTTTGGAGATCCATAGAAAAAGGGTGAAAATGATTTTTTTTTTGCCACAGCATGGATTCGAACACACGACCAACTGCATCCAGGGGCGAGCGTTAACGCAGTGAGCCACTGGACCTGAGTACTCAAACATGCCTGCTTGTGCAGCTTAGACACTCTGAATTCACTAAATGTACAACTTTTTCTCCATCAAAATGAACAAATGAGACATGAAATAACATCTACAGATCAAGACGAAGCGAATGGAAGCGGTCCCAGCCTCGTAGCTGTGAACAGCTGTGATCGCAGGAAAATGCTGTTATAAAGATTTATCAGTATATCTCCCGGATATTTCCCTGGCTTTACCACCGTCCAAATGGACAAACGAGACATGAAATAACATCAACAGATCAAGACGAAGCGAATGGAAGTACCCCCGGAGTCATAGCATGTGTAAATCGAGACGAAAGATCTCTCTCTCCCCCGCCTGCTTGCGAGGGGGAGGGGCAGTTTACACACACACGCAGCTGCTGCATGCAGCAACGCACACACAGGGAGGAGATGGCAGAGAGAACGCACTCCCCTGAAAACTCCCCTTGAATTCCTCCAGACTCAGAAAATGTAAAAGTTCACTTTTTGGAGATCCATAGAAAAAGGGTGAAAATGAAAAAAAGTATGCCACAGCATGGATTCGAACACGCGACCAACCGCATCCAGGGGCGAGCGTTAACGCAGTGAGCCACTGGACCTGAGTACTCAAACATGCCTGCTTGTGCATCTTAGACACTCTGAATTCACTAAATGTAAAACTTTTTCTCAATCAAAATGAACAAATGAGACATGAAATAACATCTACAGATCAAGACGAAGCGAATGGAAGCGGTCCCAGCCTCGTAGCTGTGAACAGCTGTGATCGCAGGAAAATGCTGTTATAAAGATTTCTCAGTATATCTCCGGGATATTTCCCTGGCTTTACCACCGTCACAATGGACAAACGAGACATGAAATAACATAAACAGATCAAGACGTAGCGAATGGAAGTACCCCCGGAGTCATAGCATGTGTAAATCGAGACGACAGATCTCTCTCTCCCCCGCCTGTTTGCGAGGGGAGGGGCAGTTTACACACACACGCAGCTGCTGCATGCAGCAACGCACACACAGGGAGGAGATGGCAGAGAGAACGCACTCCCCTGAAAACTCCCCTTGAATTCCTCCAGACTCAGAAAATGTAAAAGTTCACTTTTTGGAGATCCATAGAAAAAGGGTGAACATGAATTTTGTTTTGCCACAGCATGGATTCGAACACGCGACCAACCGCATCCAGGGGCGAGCGTTAACGCAGTGAGCCACTGGACCTGAGTACTCAAACATTCCTACTTGTGCAGCTTAGACACTCTGAATTCACTAAATGTACAACTTTTTCTCCATCAAAATGAACAAATGAGACATGAAATAACATCTACAGATCAAGACGAAGCGAATGGAAGCGGTCCCAGCCTCGTAGCTAAGAACAGCTGTGATCGCAGGAAAATGCTGTTACAAAGATTTCTCAGTATATCTCCGGGACATTTCCCTGGCTTTACCACCGTCACAATGGACAAACGAGACATGAAATAACATCAACAGATCAAGACGAAGCGAATGGAAGTACCCCCGGAGTCATAGCATGTGTAAATCGAGACGAAATATCTCTCTCTCCCCCGCCTGCTTGCGAGGGGGAGGGGCAGTTTACACACACACGCAGCTGCTGCATGCAGCAACGCACACACAGGGAGGAGATGGCAGAGAGAACGCACTCCCCTGAAAACTCCCCTTGAATTCCTCCAGACTCAGAAAATGTAAAAGTTCACTTTTTGGAGATCCATAGAAAAAGGGTGAAAATGAAAAAAAGTATGCCACAGCATGGATTCGAACACGCGACCAACCGCATCCAGGGGCGAGCGTTAACGCAGTGAGCCACTGGACCTGAGTACTCAAACATGCCTGCTTGTGCATCTTAGACACTCTGAATTCACTAAATGTACAACTTTTTTTACATCAAAATGAACAAATGAGACATGAAATAACATCTACAGATCAAGACGAAGCGAATGGAAGCGGTCCCAGCCTCGTAGCTGTGAACAGCTGTGATCGCAGGAAAATGCTGTTTCAAAGATTTCTCAGTATATCTCCGGGACATTTCCCTGGCTTTACCACCGTCACAATGGACAAACGAGACATAAAATAACATCAACAGATCAAGACGAAGCGAATGGAAGTACCCCCGGAGTCATAGCATGTGTAAATCGAGACGACAGATCTCTCTCTCCCCCGCCTGCTTGCGAGGGGGAGGGGCAGTTTACACACACACGCAGCTGCTGCATGCAGCAACGCACACACAGGGAGGAGATGGCAGAGAGAACGCACTCCCCTGAAAACTCCCCTTGAATTCCTCCAGACTCAGAAAATGTAAAAGTTCACTTTTTGGAGATCCATAGAAAAAGGGTGAACATGAATTTTGTTTTGCCACAGCATGGATTCGAACACGCGACCAACCGCATCCAGGGGCGAGCGTTAACGCAGTGAGCCACTGGACCTGAGTACTCAAACATGCCTGCTTGTGCAGCTTAGACACTCTGAATTCACTAAATGTACAACTTTTTCTCCATCAAAATGAACAAATGAGACATGAAATAACATCTACAGATCAAGACAAAGCGAATGGAAGCGGTCCCAGCCTCGTAGCTGTGAACAGCTGTGATCGCAGGAAAATGCTGTTCCAAAGATTTCTCAGTATATCTCCGGGACTTTTCCCTGGCTTTACCACCGTCACAATGGACAAACGAGACATGAAATAACATCAACAGATCAAGACGAAGCGAATGGAAGTACCCCCGGAGTCATAGCATGTGTAAATCGAGACGACAGATCTCTCTCTCCCCCGCCTGCTTGCGAGGGGGAGGGGCAGTTTACACACACACGCAGCTGCTGCATGCAGCAAAGCACACACAGGGAGGAGATGGCAGAGAGAACGCACTCCCCTGAAAACTCCCCTTGAATTCAGCCAGACTCAGAAAATGTAAAAGTTCACTTTTTGGAGATCCATAGAAAAAGGGTGAAAATGAAAAAAAGTATGCCACAGCATGGATTCGAACACGCGACCAACCGCATCCAGGGGCGAGCGTTAACGCAGTGAGCCACTGGACCTGAGTACTCAAACATGCCTGCTTGTGCATCTTAGACACTCTGAATTCACTAAATGTACAACTTTTTCTCAATCAAAATGAACAAATGAGACATAAAATAACATCTACAGATCAAGACGAAGCGGTCCCAGCCTCGTAGCTGTGAACAGCTGTGATTGCAGGAAAATGCTGTTACAAAGATTTCTCAGTATATCTCCGGGACTTTTCCCTGGCTTTACCACCGTCACAATGGACAAACGAGACATGAAATAACATCAACAGATCAAGACGAAGCGAATGGAAGTACCCCCGGAGTCATAGCATGTGTAAATCGAGACGAAAGATCTCTCTCTCCCCCGCCTGCTTGCGAGGGGGAGGGGCAGTTTACACACACACGCAGCTGCTGCATGCAGCAACGCACACACAGGGAGGAGATGGCAGAGAGAACGCACTCCCCTGAAAACTCCCCTTGAATTCACCCAGACTCAGAAAATGTAAAAGTTCACTGTTTGGAGATCCATAGAAAAAGGGTGAAAATGATTTTTTTTTGCCACAGCATGGATTCAAACACGCGACCAACCGCATCCAGGGGCGAGCGTTAACGCAGTGAGCCACTGGACCTGAGTACTCAAACATGCCTGCTTGTGCAGCTTACACACTCAATTCACTAAATGTACAACTTTTTCTCCATCAAAATGAACAAATGAGACATGAAATAACATCTACAGATCAAGACGAAGCGAATGGAAGCGGTCCCAGCCTCGTAGCTGTGAACAGCTGTGATCGCAGGAAAATGCTGTTATAAAGATTTATCAGTATATCTCCGGGATATTTCCCTGGCTTTACCACCGTCCAAATGGACAAACGAGACATGAAATAACATCAACAGATCAAGACGAAGCGAATGGAAGTACCCCCGGAGTCATAGCATGTGTAAATCGAGACGAAAGATCTCTCTCTCCCCCGCCTGCTTGCGAGGGGGAGGGGCAGTTTACACACACACGCAGCTGCTGCATGCAGCAACGCACACACAGGGAGGAGATGGCAGAGAGAACGCACTCCCCTGAAAACTCCCCTTGAATTCCTCCAGACTCAGAAAATGTAAAAGTTCACTTTTTGGAGATCCATAGAAAAAGGGTGAAAATGAAAAAAAGTATGCCACAGCACGGATTTGAACACGCGACCAACCGCATCCAGGGGCGAGCATTAACGCAGTGAGCCACTGGAACTGAGTACTCAAACATGCCTACTTGTGCAGCTTAGACACTCTGAATTCACTAAATGTACAACTTTTTCTCAATCAAAATGAACAAATGAGACATGAAATAACATCTACAGATCAAGACGAAGCGAATGGAAGCGGTCCCAGCCTCGTAGCTAAGAACAGCTGTGATCGCAGGAAAATGATGTTCCAAAGATTTCTCAGTATATCTCCGGGACATTTCCCTGGCTTTACCACCGTCACAATGGACAAACGAGACATGAAATAACATCAACAGATCAAGACGAAGTGAATGGAAGTACCCCCGGAGTCATAGCATGTGTAAATCGAGACGAAAGATCTCTCTCTCCCCCGCCTGCTTGCGAGGGGGAGGGGCAGTTTACACACACACGCAGCTGCTGCAAGCAGCAACGCACACACAGGGAGGAGATGGCAGAGAGAACCCACTCCCCTGAAAACTCCCCTTGAATTCCTCCAGACTCAGAAAATGTAAAAGTTCACTTTTTGGAGATCCATAGAAAAAGGGTGAACATTAATTTTGTTTTGCCACAGCATGGATTCGAACACACGACCAACCGCATCCAGGGGCGAGCGTTAACGCAGTGAGCCACTGGACCTGAGTACTCAAACATGGCTGCTTGTGCATCTTAGACACTCTGAATTCACTAAATGTACAACTTTTTCTCAATCAAAATGAACAAATGAGACATGAAATAACATCTACAGATCCAGACGAAGCGAATGGAAGCGGTCCCAGCCTCGTAGCTGTGAACAGCTGTGATTGCAGGAAAATGCTGTTACAAAGATTTCTCAGTATATCTCCGGGACTTTTCCCTGGCTTTACCACCGTCACAATGGACAAACGAGACATGAAATAACATCAACAGATCAAGACGAAGCGAATGGAAGTACCCCCGGAGTCATATCATGTGTAAATCGAGACGACAGATCTCTCTCTCCCCCGCCTGCTTGCGAGGGGGAGGGGCAGTTTACACACACACGCAGCTGCTGCATGCAGCAACGCACACACAGGGAGGAGATGGCAGAGAGAACGCACTCCCCTGAAAACTCCCCTTGAATTCCTCCAGACTCAGAAAATGTAAAAGTTCACTTTTTGGAGATCCATAGAAAAAAGGGTGAAAATGAAAAAAAGTATGCCACAGCATGGATTTGAACACGCGACCAACCGCATCCAGGGGCGAGCGTTAACGCAGTGAGCCACTGGACCTGAGTACTCAAACATGCCTACTTGTGCATCTTAGACACTCTGAATTCACTAAATGTAAAACTTTTTCTCAATCAAAATGAACAAATGAGACATGAAATAACATCTACAGATCAAGACGAAGCGAATGGAAGCGGTCCCAGCCTCGTAGCTGTGAACAGCTGTGATCGCAGGAAAATGCTGTTATAAAGATTTCTCAGTATATCTCCGGGATATTTCCCTGGCTTTACCACCGTCACAATGGACAAACGAGACATGAAATAACATAAACAGATCAAGACGTAGCGAATGGAAGTACCCCCGGAGTCATAGCATGTGTAAATCGAGACGACAGATCTCTCTCTCCCCCGCCTGTTTGCGAGGGGAGGGGCAGTTTACACACACACGCAGCTGCTGCATGCAGCAACGCACACACAGGGAGGAGATGGCAGAGAGAACGCACTCCCCTGAAAACTCCCCTTGAATTCCTCCAGACTCAGAAAATGTAAAAGTTCACTTTTTGGAGATCCATAGAAAAAGGGTGAACATGAATTTTGTTTTGCCACAGCATGGATTCGAACACGCGACCAACCGCATCCAGGGGCGAGCGTTAACGCAGTGAGCCACTGGACCTGAGTACTCAAACATTCCTACTTGTGCAGCTTAGACACTCTGAATTCACTAAATGTACAACTTTTTCTCCATCAAAATGAACAAATGAGACATGAAATAACATCTACAGATCAAGACGAAGCGAATGGAAGCGGTCCCAGCCTCGTAGCTAAGAACAGCTGTGATCGCAGGAAAATGCTGTTACAAAGATTTCTCAGTATATCTCCGGGACATTTCCCTGGCTTTACCACCGTCACAATGGACAAACGAGACATGAAATAACATCAACAGATCAAGACGAAGCGAATGGAAGTACCCCCGGAGTCATAGCATGTGTAAATCGAGACGAAAGATCTCTCTCTCCCCCGCCTGCTTGCGAGGGGGAGGGGCAGTTTACACACACACGCAGCTGCTGCATGCAGCAACGCACACACAGGGAGGAGATGGCAGAGAGAACGCACTCCCCTGAAAACTCCCCTTGAATTCCTCCAGACTCAGAAAATGTAAAAGTTCACTTTTTGGAGATCCATAGAAAAAGGGTGAAAATGAAAAAAAGTATGCCACAGCACGGATTTGAACACGCGACCAACCGCATCCAGGGGCGAGCATTAACGCAGTGAGCCACTGGAACTGAGTACTCAAACATGCCTACTTGTGCAGCTTAGACACTCTGAATTCACTAAATGTACAACTTTTTCTCAATCAAAATGAACAAATGAGACATGAAATAACATCTACAGATCAAGACGAAGCGAATGGAAGCGGTCCCAGCCTCGTAGCTAAGAACAGCTGTGATCGCAGGAAAATGATGTTCCAAAGATTTCTCAGTATATCTCCGGGACATTTCCCTGGCTTTACCACCGTCACAATGGACAAACGAGACATGAAATAACATCAACAGATCAAGACGAAGTGAATGGAAGTACCCCCGGAGTCATAGCATGTGTAAATCGAGACGAAAGATCTCTCTCTCCCCCGCCTGCTTGCGAGGGGGAGGGGCAGTTTACACACACACGCAGCTGCTGCAAGCAGCAACGCACACACAGGGAGGAGATGGCAGAGAGAACCCACTCCCCTGAAAACTCCCCTTGAATTCCTCCAGACTCAGAAAATGTAAAAGTTCACTTTTTGGAGATCCATAGAAAAAGGGTGAACATTAATTTTGTTTTGCCACAGCATGGATTCGAACACACGACCAACCGCATCCAGGGGCGAGCGTTAACGCAGTGAGCCACTGGACCTGAGTACTCAAACATGGCTGCTTGTGCATCTTAGACACTCTGAATTCACTAAATGTACAACTTTTTCTCAATCAAAATGAACAAATGAGACATGAAATAACATCTACAGATCCAGACGAAGCGAATGGAAGCGGTCCCAGCCTCGTAGCTGTGAACAGCTGTGATTGCAGGAAAATGCTGTTACAAAGATTTCTCAGTATATCTCCGGGACTTTTCCCTGGCTTTACCACCGTCACAATGGACAAACGAGACATGAAATAACATCAACAGATCAAGACGAAGCGAATGGAAGTACCCCCGGAGTCATATCATGTGTAAATCGAGACGACAGATCTCTCTCTCCCCCGCCTGCTTGCGAGGGGGAGGGGCAGTTTACACACACACGCAGCTGCTGCATGCAGCAACGCACACACAGGGAGGAGATGGCAGAGAGAACGCACTCCCCTGAAAACTCCCCTTGAATTCCTCCAGACTCAGAAAATGTAAAAGTTCACTTTTTGGAGATCCATAGAAAAAAGGGTGAAAATGAAAAAAAGTATGCCACAGCATGGATTTGAACACGCGACCAACCGCATCCAGGGGCGAGCGTTAACGCAGTGAGCCACTGGACCTGAGTACTCAAACATGCCTACTTGTGCAGCTTAGACACTCTGAATTCACTAAATGTACAACTTTTTCTCCATCAAAATGAACAAATTATACATGAAATAACATCTACAGATCAAGACGAAGCGAATGGAAGCGGTCCCAGCCTCGTAGCTGTGAACAGCTGTGATCGCAGGAAAATGTTGTTTCAAAGATTTCTCAATATATCTCCGGGACATTTCCCTGGCTTTACCACCGTCACAATGGACAAACGAGACATGAAATAACATCAACAGATCAAGACGAAGCGATTGGAAGTACCCCCGGAGTCATAGCATGTGTAAATCGAGACGAAAGATCTCTCTCTCCCCCGCCTGCTTGCGAGGGGGAGGGGCAGTTTACACACACACGCAGCTGCTGCATGCAGCAACGCACACACAGGGAGGAGATGGCAGAGAGAACGCACTCCCCTGAAAACTCCCCTTGAATTCCTCCAGACTCAGAAAATGTAAAAGTTCACTTTTTGGAGATCCATAGAAAAAGGGTGAAAATGATTTTTTTGCCACAGCATGGATTTGAACACGCGACCAACCGCATCCAGGGGCGAGCGTTAACGCAGTGAGCCACTGGACCTGAGTACTCAAACATGCCTGCTTGTGCAGCTTAGACACTCTGAATTCACTAAATGTACAACTTTTTCTCCATCAAAATGAACAAATGAGACATGAAATAACATCTACAGATCAAGACGAAGCGAATGGAAGCGGTCCCAGCCTCGTAGCTGTGAACAGCTGTGATCGCAGGAAAATGCTGTTATAAAGATTTATCAGTATATCTCCCGGATATTTCCCTGGCTTTACCACCGTCCAAATGGACAAACGAGACATGAAATAACATCAACAGATCAAGACGAAGCGAATGGAAGTACCCCCGGAGTCATAGCATGTGTAAATCGAGACGAAAGATCTCTCTCTCCCCCGCCTGCTTGCGAGGGGGAGGGGCAGTTTACACACACACGCAGCTGCTGCATGCAGCAACGCACACACAGGGAGGAGATGGCAGAGAGAACGCACTCCCCTGAAAACTCCCCTTGAATTCCTCCAGACTCAGAAAATGTAAAAGTTCACTTTTTGGAGATCCATAGAAAAAGGGTGAAAATGAAAAAAAGTATGCCACAGCATGGATTCGAACACGCGACCAACCGCATCCAGGGGCGAGCGTTAACGCAGTGAGCCACTGGACCTGAGTACTCAAACATGCCTGCTTGTGCATCTTAGACACTCTGAATTCACTAAATGTAAAACTTTTTCTCAATCAAAATGAACAAATGAGACATGAAATAACATCTACAGATCAAGACGAAGCGAATGGAAGCGGTCCCAGCCTCGTAGCTGTGAACAGCTGTGATCGCAGGAAAATGCTGTTATAAAGATTTCTCAGTATATCTCCGGGATATTTCCCTGGCTTTACCACCGTCACAATGGACAAACGAGACATGAAATAACATAAACAGATCAAGACGTAGCGAATGGAAGTACCCCCGGAGTCATAGCATGTGTAAATCGAGACGACAGATCTCTCTCTCCCCCGCCTGTTTGCGAGGGGAGGGGCAGTTTACACACACACGCAGCTGCTGCATGCAGCAACGCACACACAGGGAGGAGATGGCAGAGAGAACGCACTCCCCTGAAAACTCCCCTTGAATTCCTCCAGACTCAGAAAATGTAAAAGTTCACTTTTTGGAGATCCATAGAAAAAGGGTGAACATGAATTTTGTTTTGCCACAGCATGGATTCGAACACGCGACCAACCGCATCCAGGGGCGAGCGTTAACGCAGTGAGCCACTGGACCTGAGTACTCAAACATGGCTGCTTGTGCATCTTAGACACTCTGAATTCACTAAATGTACAACTTTTTCTCAATCAAAATGAACAAATGAGACATGAAATAACATCTACAGATCCAGACGAAGCGAATGGAAGCGGTCCCAGCCTCGTAGCTGTGAACAGCTGTGATTGCAGGAAAATGCTGTTACAAAGATTTCTCAGTATATCTCCGGGACTTTTCCCTGGCTTTACCACCGTCACAATGGACAAACGAGACATGAAATAACATCAACAGATCAAGACGAAGCGAATGGAAGTACCCCCGGAGTCATATCATGTGTAAATCGAGACGACAGATCTCTCTCTCCCCCGCCTGCTTGCGAGGGGGAGGGGCAGTTTACACACACACGCAGCTGCTGCATGCAGCAACGCACACACAGGGAGGAGATGGCAGAGAGAACGCACTCCCCTGAAAACTCCCCTTGAATTCCTCCAGACTCAGAAAATGTAAAAGTTCACTTTTTGGAGATCCATAGAAAAAAGGGTGAAAATGAAAAAAAGTATGCCACAGCATGGATTTGAACACGCGACCAACCGCATCCAGGGGCGAGCGTTAACGCAGTGAGCCACTGGACCTGAGTACTCAAACATGCCTACTTGTGCATCTTAGACACTCTGAATTCACTAAATGTAAAACTTTTTCTCAATCAAAATGAACAAATGAGACATGAAATAACATCTACAGATCAAGACGAAGCGAATGGAAGCGGTCCCAGCCTCGTAGCTGTGAACAGCTGTGATCGCAGGAAAATGCTGTTATAAAGATTTCTCAGTATATCTCCGGGATATTTCCCTGGCTTTACCACCGTCACAATGGACAAACGAGACATGAAATAACATAAACAGATCAAGACGTAGCGAATGGAAGTACCCCCGGAGTCATAGCATGTGTAAATCGAGACGACAGATCTCTCTCTCCCCCGCCTGTTTGCGAGGGGAGGGGCAGTTTACACACACACGCAGCTGCTGCATGCAGCAACGCACACACAGGGAGGAGATGGCAGAGAGAACGCACTCCCCTGAAAACTCCCCTTGAATTCCTCCAGACTCAGAAAATGTAAAAGTTCACTTTTTGGAGATCCATAGAAAAAGGGTGAACATGAATTTTGTTTTGCCACAGCATGGATTCGAACACGCGACCAACCGCATCCAGGGGCGAGCGTTAACGCAGTGAGCCACTGGACCTGAGTACTCAAACATTCCTACTTGTGCAGCTTAGACACTCTGAATTCACTAAATGTACAACTTTTTCTCCATCAAAATGAACAAATGAGACATGAAATAACATCTACAGATCAAGACGAAGCGAATGGAAGCGGTCCCAGCCTCGTAGCTAAGAACAGCTGTGATCGCAGGAAAATGCTGTTACAAAGATTTCTCAGTATATCTCCGGGACATTTCCCTGGCTTTACCACCGTCACAATGGACAAACGAGACATGAAATAACATCAACAGATCAAGACGAAGCGAATGGAAGTACCCCCGGAGTCATAGCATGTGTAAATCGAGACGAAAGATCTCTCTCTCCCCCGCCTGCTTGCGAGGGGGAGGGGCAGTTTACACACACACGCAGCTGCTGCATGCAGCAACGCACACACAGGGAGGAGATGGCAGAGAGAACGCACTCCCCTGAAAACTCCCCTTGAATTCCTCCAGACTCAGAAAATGTAAAAGTTCACTTTTTGGAGATCCATAGAAAAAGGGTGAACATTAATTTTGTTTTGCCACAGCATGGATTCGAACACACGACCAACCGCATCCAGGGGCGAGCGTTAACGCAGTGAGCCACTGGACCTGAGTACTCAAACATGGCTGCTTGTGCATCTTAGACACTCTGAATTCACTAAATGTACAACTTTTTCTCAATCAAAATGAACAAATGAGACATGAAATAACATCTACAGATCCAGACGAAGCGAATGGAAGCGGTCCCAGCCTCGTAGCTGTGAACAGCTGTGATTGCAGGAAAATGCTGTTACAAAGATTTCTCAGTATATCTCCGGGACTTTTCCCTGGCTTTACCACCGTCACAATGGACAAACGAGACATGAAATAACATCAACAGATCAAGACGAAGCGAATGGAAGTACCCCCGGAGTCATATCATGTGTAAATCGAGACGACAGATCTCTCTCTCCCCCGCCTGCTTGCGAGGGGGAGGGGCAGTTTACACACACACGCAGCTGCTGCATGCAGCAACGCACACACAGGGAGGAGATGGCAGAGAGAACGCACTCCCCTGAAAACTCCCCTTGAATTCCTCCAGACTCAGAAAATGTAAAAGTTCACTTTTTGGAGATCCATAGAAAAAAGGGTGAAAATGAAAAAAAGTATGCCACAGCATGGATTTGAACACGCGACCAACCGCATCCAGGGGCGAGCGTTAACGCAGTGAGCCACTGGACCTGAGTACTCAAACATGCCTACTTGTGCAGCTTAGACACTCTGAATTCACTAAATGTACAACTTTTTCTCCATCAAAATGAACAAATTATACATGAAATAACATCTACAGATCAAGACGAAGCGAATGGAAGCGGTCCCAGCCTCGTAGCTGTGAACAGCTGTGATCGCAGGAAAATGTTGTTTCAAAGATTTCTCAATATATCTCCGGGACATTTCCCTGGCTTTACCACCGTCACAATGGACAAACGAGACATGAAATAACATCAACAGATCAAGACGAAGCGATTGGAAGTACCCCCGGAGTCATAGCATGTGTAAATCGAGACGAAAGATCTCTCTCTCCCCCGCCTGTTTGCGAGGGGAGGGGCAGTTTACACACACACGCAGCTGCTGCATGCAGCAACGCACACACAGGGAGGAGATGGCAGAGAGAACGCACTCCCCTGAAAACTCCCCTTGAATTCCTCCAGACTCAGAAAATGTAAAAGTTCACTTTTTGGAGATCCATAGAAAAAGGTTGAACATGAATTTTGTTTTGCCACAGCATGGATTCGAACACGCGACCAACCACATCCAGGGGCGAGCGTTAACGCAGTGAGCCACTGGACCTGAGTACTCAAACATTCCTACTTGTGCAGCTTAGACACTCTGAATTCACTAAATGTACAACTTTTTCTCCATCAAAATGAACAAATGAGACATGAAATAACATCTACAGATCAATACGAAGCGAATGGAAGCGGTCCCAGCCTCGTAGCTAAGAACAGCTGTGATCGCAGGAAAATGCTGTTACAAAGATTTCTCAGTATATCTCCGGGACATTTCCCTGGCTTTACCACCGTCACAATGGACAAACGAGACATGAAATAACATCAACAGATCAAGACGAAGCGAATGGAAGTACCCCCGGAGTCATAGCATGTGTAAATCGAGACGAAATATCTCTCTCTCCCCCGCCTGCTTGCGAGGGGGAGGGGCAGTTTACACACACACGCAGCTGCTGCATGCAGCAACGCACACACAGGGAGGAGATGGCAGAGAGAACGCACTCCCCTGAAAACTCCCCTTGAATTCCTCCAGACTCAGAAAATGTAAAAGTTCACTTTTTGGAGATCCATAGAAAAAGGGTGAAAATGATTTTTTTTTTGCCACAGCATGGATTCGAACACACGACCAACTGCATCCAGGGGCGAGCGTTAACGCAGTGAGCCACTGGACCTGAGTACTCAAACATGCCTGCTTGTGCAGCTTAGACACTCTGAATTCACTAAATGTACAACTTTTTCTCCATCAAAATGAACAAATGAGACATGAAATAACATCTACAGATCAAGACGAAGCGAATGGAAGCGGTCCCAGCCTCGTAGCTGTGAACAGCTGTGATCGCAGGAAAATGCTGTTATAAAGATTTATCAGTATATCTCCCGGATATTTCCCTGGCTTTACCACCGTCCAAATGGACAAACGAGACATGAAATAACATCAACAGATCAAGACGAAGCGAATGGAAGTACCCCCGGAGTCATAGCATGTGTAAATCGAGACGAAAGATCTCTCTCTCCCCCGCCTGCTTGCGAGGGGGAGGGGCAGTTTACACACACACGCAGCTGCTGCATGCAGCAACGCACACACAGGGAGGAGATGGCAGAGAGAACGCACTCCCCTGAAAACTCCCCTTGAATTCCTCCAGACTCAGAAAATGTAAAAGTTCACTTTTTGGAGATCCATAGAAAAAGGGTGAAAATGAAAAAAAGTATGCCACAGCATGGATTCGAACACGCGACCAACCGCATCCAGGGGCGAGCGTTAACGCAGTGAGCCACTGGACCTGAGTACTCAAACATGCCTGCTTGTGCATCTTAGACACTCTGAATTCACTAAATGTAAAACTTTTTCTCAATCAAAATGAACAAATGAGACATGAAATAACATCTACAGATCAAGACGAAGCGAATGGAAGCGGTCCCAGCCTCGTAGCTGTGAACAGCTGTGATCGCAGGAAAATGCTGTTATAAAGATTTCTCAGTATATCTCCGGGATATTTCCCTGGCTTTACCACCGTCACAATGGACAAACGAGACATGAAATAACATAAACAGATCAAGACGTAGCGAATGGAAGTACCCCCGGAGTCATAGCATGTGTAAATCGAGACGACAGATCTCTCTCTCCCCCGCCTGTTTGCGAGGGGAGGGGCAGTTTACACACACACGCAGCTGCTGCATGCAGCAACGCACACACAGGGAGGAGATGGCAGAGAGAACGCACTCCCCTGAAAACTCCCCTTGAATTCCTCCAGACTCAGAAAATGTAAAAGTTCACTTTTTGGAGATCCATAGAAAAAGGGTGAACATGAATTTTGTTTTGCCACAGCATGGATTCGAACACGCGACCAACCGCATCCAGGGGCGAGCGTTAACGCAGTGAGCCACTGGACCTGAGTACTCAAACATTCCTACTTGTGCAGCTTAGACACTCTGAATTCACTAAATGTACAACTTTTTCTCCATCAAAATGAACAAATGAGACATGAAATAACATCTACAGATCAAGACGAAGCGAATGGAAGCGGTCCCAGCCTCGTAGCTGTGAACAGCTGTGATCGCAGGAAAATGCTGTTTCAAAGATTTCTCAGTATATCTCCGGGACATTTCCCTGGCTTTACCACCGTCACAATGGACAAACGAGACATAAAATAACATCAACAGATCAAGACGAAGCGAATGGAAGTACCCCCGGAGTCATAGCATGTGTAAATCGAGACGACAGATCTCTCTCTCCCCCGCCTGCTTGCGAGGGGGAGGGGCAGTTTACACACACACGCAGCTGCTGCATGCAGCAACGCACACACAGGGAGGAGATGGCAGAGAGAACGCACTCCCCTGAAAACTCCCCTTGAATTCCTCCAGACTCAGAAAATGTAAAAGTTCACTTTTTGGAGATCCATAGAAAAAGGGTGAAAATGATTTTTTTTTTGCCACAGCATGGATTCGAACACACGACCAACCGCATCCAGGGGCGAGCGTTAACGCAGTGAGCCACTGGACCTGAGTACTCAAACATGCCTGCTTGTGCAGCTTAGACACTCTGAATTCACTAAATGTGCAACTTTTTCTCCATCAAAATGAACAAATGAGACATGAAATAACATCTACAGATCAAGACGAAGCGAATGGAAGCGGTCCCAGCCTCGTAGCTGTGAACAGCTGTGATCGCAGGAAAATGCTGTTATAAAGATTTATCAGTATATCTCCGGGATATTTCCCTGGCTTTACCACCGTCCAAATGGACAAACGAGACATGAAATAACATCAACAGATCAAGACAAAGCGAATGGAAGTACCCCCGGAGTCATAGCATGTGTAAATCGAGACGAAAGATCTCTCTCTCCCCCGCCTGCTTGCGAGGGGGAGGGGCAGTTTACACACACACGCAGCTGCTGCATGCAGCAACGCACACACAGGGAGGAGATGGCAGAGAGAACGCACTCCCCTGAAAACTCCCCTTGAATTCCTCCAGACTCAGAAAATGTAAAAGTTCACTTTTTGGAGATCCATAGAAAAAGGGTGAAAATGAAAAAAAGTATGCCACAGCATGGATTCGAACACGCGACCAACCGCATCCAGGGGTGAGCGTTAACGCAGTGAGCCACTGGACCTGAGTACTCTAACATGCCTGCTTGTGCAGCTTAGACACTCTGAATTCACTAAATGTGCAACTTTTTCTCCATCAAAATGAACAAATGAGACATGAAATAACATCTACAGATCAAGACGAAGCGAATGGAAGCGGTCCCAGCCTCGTAGCTGTGAACAGCTGTGATCGCAGGAAAATGCTGTTATAAAGATTTATCAGTATATCTCCGGGATATTTCCCTGGCTTTACCACCGTCCAAATGGACAAACGAGACATGAAATAACATCAACAGATCAAGACAAAGCGAATGGAAGTACCCCCGGAGTCATAGCATGTGTAAATCGAGACGAAAGATCTCTCTCTCCCCCGCCTGCTTGCGAGGGGGAGGGGCAGTTTACACACACACGCAGCTGCTGCATGCAGCAACGCACACACAGGGAGGAGATGGCAGAGAGAACGCACTCCCCTGAAAACTCCCCTTGAATTCCTCCAGACTCAGAAAATGTAAAAGTTCACTTTTTGGAGATCCATAGAAAAAGGGTGAAAATGAAAAAAAGTATGCCACAGCATGGATTCGAACACGCGACCAACCGCATCCAGGGGTGAGCGTTAACGCAGTGAGCCACTGGACCTGAGTACTCTAACATGCCTGCTTGTGCAGCTTAGACACTCTGAATTCACTAAATGTACAACTTTTTCTCCATCAAAATGAACAAATGAGACATGAAATAACATCTACAGATCAAGACGAAGCGAATAGAAGCGGTCCCAGCCTCGTAGCTGTGAACAGCTGTGATCGCAGGAAAATGCTGTTACAAAGATTTCTCAGTATATCTCCGGGACATTTCCCTGGCTTTACCACCGTCACAATGGACAAACGAGACATGAAATAACATCAACAGATCAAGACGAAGCGAATGGAAGTACCCCCGGAGTCATAGCATGTGTAAATCGAGAAGAAAGATCTCTCTCTCCCCCGCCTGCTTGCGAGGGGGAGGGGCAGTTTACACACACACGCAGCTGCTGCATGCAGCAACGCACACACAGGGAGGAGATGGCAGAGAGAACGCACTCCCCTGAAAACTCCCCTTGAATTCCTCCAGACTCAGAAAATGTAAAAGTTCACTTTTTGGAGATCCATGGAAAAAGGGTGAAAATGAAAAAAAGTATGCCACAGCATGGATTCGAACACGCGACCAACCGCATCCAGGGGCGAGCGTTAACGCAGTGAGCCACTGGACCTGAGTACTCTAACATGCCTGCTTGTGCAGCTTAGACACTCTGAATTCACTAAATGTACAACTTTTTCTCCATCAAAATGAACAAATGAGACATGAAATAACATCTACAGATCAAGACGAAGCGAATGGAAGCGGTCCCAGCCTCGTAGCTGTGAACAGCTGTGATTGCAGGAAAATGCTGTTACAAAGATTTCTCAGTATATCTCCGGGACGTTTCCCTGGCTTTACCACCGTCACAATGGACAAACGAGACATGAAATAACATCAACAGATCAAGACGAAGCGAATGGAAGTACCCCCGGAGTCATAGCATGTGTAAATCGAGACGAAAGATCTCTCTCTCCCCTGCCTGCTTGCGAGGGGGAGGGGCAGTTTACACACACACGCAGCTGCTGCATGCAGCAACGCACACACAGGGAGGAGATGGCAGAGAGAACGCACTCCCCTGAAAACTCCCCTTGAATTCCTCCAGACTCAGAAAATGTAAAAGTTCACTTTTTGGAGATCCATAGAAAAAGGGTGAAAATGATTTTTTTTTTGCCACAGCATGGATTCGAACACACGACCAACCGCATCCAGGGGCGAGCGTTAACGCAGTGAGCCACTGGACCTGAGTACTCTAACATGCCTGCTTGTGCAGCTTAGACACTCTGAATTCACTAAATGTACAACTTTTTCTCCATCAAAATGAACAAATGAGACATGAAATAACATCTACAGATCAAGACGAAGCGAATAGAGGCGGTCCCAGCCTCGTAGCTGTGAACAGCTGTGATCGCAGGAAAATGCTGTTACAAAGATTTCTCAGTATATCTCCGGGACATTTCCCTGGCTTTACCACCGTCACAATGGACAAACGAGACATGAAATAACATCAACAGATCAAGACGAAGCGAATGGAAGTACCCCCGGAGTCATAGCATGTGTAAATCGAGACGAAAGATCTCTCTCTCCCCGCCTGCTTGCGAGAGGGAGGGGCAGTTTACACACACACGCAGCTGCTGCATGCAGCAACGCACACACAGGGAGGAGATGGCAGAGAGAACGCACTCCCCTGAAAACTCCCCTTGAATTCCTCCAAACTCAGAAAATGTAAAAGTTCACTTTTTGGAGATCCATAGAAAAAGGGTGAAAATGAAAAAAAGTATGCCACAGCATGGATTTGAACACGCGACCAACCGCATCCAGGGGCGAGCGTTAACGCAGTGAGCCACTGGACCTGAGTACTCAAACATGCCTGCTTGTGCATCTTAGACACTCTGAATTCACTAAATGTACAACTTTTTCTCAATCAAAATGAACAAATGAGACATGAAATAACATCTACAGATCAAGACGAAGCGAATGGAAGCGGTCCCAGCCTCGTAGCTGTGAACAGCTGTGATTGCAGGAAAATGCTGTTACAAAGATTTCTCAGTATATCTCCGGGACGTTTCCCTGGCTTTACCACCGTCACAATGGACAAACGAGACATGAAATAACATCAACAGATCAAGACGAAGCGAATGGAAGTACCCCCGGAGTCATAGCATGTGTAAATCGAGACGAAAGATCTCTCTCTCCCCTGCCTGCTTGCGAGGGGGAGGGGCAGTTTACACACACACGCAGCTGCTGCATGCATGGTCTTATCGTTCTCCAGGGTCCCCGACACAATGAAACTAGTCTGGAGCTCGCTGGTGTCCCGCAAATGCTTTAATCAGGCGTTTTAACACTTTTCCCCACGAAAACGATTTTTAATCATTTTTTGGGGGCTATATAAATCAAATTCCGGTTAATGCCGAGCACAATCGTACCTTTTACTATTTTAATGTATTTGCATGATATATCTTTGGGCTATAAAAGCGACATGTTTGGATGACTTTGTCAGTTTATGGAGCTTATCCCACAAATCCCGGATGATCCGGGACAAATTTGGGAGCTCATAGGCAGCCTGCCATAGGCCCCCACCCGTGGAATGAAAAAAAAATGAAAGAAAACGGTCAATTATATGTTAAAATAATCAAAAAATGAACTTTTAAAATTACATGGGAGAGGGGATCTGAAAAATTGGAGAAGGGGAAAAGTGTTCGGCGCTTCGGGACGAAGCCCCGAACACTTTTCCCCTCCCCCGTTGCAAGGTACAACGGAGAGGGGAATCCAGACTTCCCCTCCTCCGTTGTAAAAAACCGTTCATGTTTTACAAGCTACCTTCTGCACGAAATCGGAAACCCGGTTTTTGAGAGGACTCAGAAAAAAAACGGCTGTGTAACTTCATGGAGGAATTCATCCGCTGTATGTGCACTTTGGCTCGGATACATTTTGTTGCCTGGAGACCCCCCAGCATGGTTCTTACCAAACTTAAAGTTTTTGAACTGGGCTCTGGAGGAAGGTGAGGGGAGTTGACAGGGGACTTTATCCGCCTTATGGGGCACTATTCTCGGATACATTTCAACACTTTTAGCCCTTTTTGATGGTTCTCCAAAAAATAACTCTGACTTTTTCAGAGTGTGGAGGAAGGTAAGGGGAGTTGACAGGGGACTCAATCCGCCTTATGGGGCACTATTCTCGGATACATTTCAACACTTTTAGCCATTTTTGATGGTTCTCCAAAAAATAACTCTGACTTTTTCAGAGTGTGGAGGAAGGTGAGGGGAGTTGACAGGGGACTTTACCCGCCTTATGGGGCACTATTCTCGGATACATTTTTTCATTTTCACCCATTTTTGATGGTTCTCCAAAAAATAACTCTGACTTTTTCAGAGTGTGGAGGAAGGTGAGGGGAGTTGACAGGGGACTTTACCCGCCTTATGGGGCACTATTCTCGGATACATTTTTTCATTTTCACCCATTTTTGATGGTTCTCCAAAAAATAACTCTGACTTTTTCAGAGTGTGGAGGAAGGTGAGGGGAGTTGACAGGGGACTTTACCCGCCTTATGGGGCACTATTCTCGGATAAATTTTTTCATTTTCACCCATTTTTGATGGTTCTCCAAAAAATAACTCTGACTTTTTCAGAGTGTGGAGGAAGGTGAGGGGAGTTGACAGGGGACTTTACCCGCCTTATGGGGCACTATTCTCGGATACATTTTTTCATTTTCACCCATTTTTGATGGTTCTCCAAAAAATAACTCTGACTTTTTCAGAGTGTGGAGGAAGGTGAGGGGAGTTGACAGGGGACTTTACCCGCCTTATGGGGCACTATTCTCGGATACATTTTTTCATTTTCACCCATTTTTGATGGTTCTCCAAAAAGACAAGTTAGTCTTTTTTCTTCCCCCTTCCTCTTCTGATTTCTCACTGATCGAATGGCAAACGCGACCCGCCATCGGAGGGCCTCCGCCGGCCCGGCCTCGTGCCGGTGCTCTGGCGGTCGGTTCCTCCGAACTGTGGGTTCGACTCTGATGGCCGGGAGGGACGAGGGAAACGTCGGGGGGGTCTGCTGGAGGCTCCTGCTGGAGTCTTGCGTTCACTGGGACCTGGCTCGAAAAACTCGAAACCCTGACTCCAGTGCGGTGTTGCGGCCATGCGCCTCCGGGTACCAGACTCCCCTGCCTCCTCCGTGTTGCGTGGGCTGCGTGGGGGTAACCCTGCGTGTCCGTTACCCTGCGTGTCTCTTACCTCCCCGGCCGACCGATATGAAGCGTTTCCAAGACGAACCGTCTGACTCAGGGGTCCCACCACAGGTTCCGTAGCGGGGTGGAAGTTCCACCTCCCCTCTTTGCCGCGGAATGCAAAACAAACACCTGTTTCTCTCATCCTCCACTGTGGCATAGCGGCCTTAGTCGGCTGCGGCATTCAGCAATTGGCCTTGCTCCGGGCACAGGACCCTACTTCATCAAACTACCTATTTGATCCTGCGTAACAACCACATATATGCTTGTCTGCAAAGACATTGATCGAATGGCAAACGTGACCCGCCATCGGAAGGCCTCCGCCGGCCCGGCTTCGTGCCGGTGCTCTGGCGGTCGGTTCTTCCAAACTGCGGGTTTGACTCTGCTCCTGGGAGCACATATGCTTGTCTGCAAAGAGGGACATGCCTGGTCCCGCCCAGGTGTTCTTCTACAGCTAGTGTCCAGCCAGCTGCGGTATCATCAACTTTGACCCGCCATCGGAGGGCCTCCTCCCCGGGTCCAGCTTCCGGTGCTTGGCGGTCGGTTCCTCCAAACTGTGGGATTGACTCTGCTCCTGGGAGCACATATGCTTGTCTGCAAAGAGGGACATGCCTGGTCCCGCCCAGTTGTTCTTCTACGGCTAGTGTCCAGCCAGCTGCGGTATCATCAACTTTGACCCGCCATCGGAGGGCCTCCTCCCCGGGTCCAGCTTCCGGTGCTTGGCGGTCGGTTCCTCCAAACTGTGGGATTGACTCTGCTCCTGGGAGCACATATGCTTGTCTGCAAAGAGGGACATGCCTGGTCCCGCCCAGGTGTTCTTCTACGGCTAGTGTCCAGCCAGCTGCGGTATCATCAACTTTGACCCGCCATCGGAGGGCCTCCTCCCCGGGTCCAGCTTCCGGTGCTTGGCGGTCGGTTCCTCCAAACTGTGGGATTGACTCTGCTCCTGGGAGCACATATGCTTGTCTGCAAAGAGGGACATGCCTGGTCCCGCCCAGGTGTTCTTCTACGGCTAGTGTCCAGCCAGCTGCGGTATCATCAAATTTGACCCGCCATCGGAGGGCCTCCTCCCCGGGTCCAGCTTCCGGTGCTTGGCGGTCGGTTCCTCCAAACTGTGGGATTGACTCTGCTCCTGGGAGCACATATGCTTGTCTGCAAAGAGGGACATGCCTGGTCCCGCCCAGGTGTTCTTCTACGGCTAGTGTCCAGCCAGCTGCGGTATCATCAAATTTGACCCGCCATCGGAGGGCCTCCTCCCCGGGTCCAGCTTCCGGTGCTTGGCGGTCGGTTCCTCCAAACTGTGGGATTGACTCTGCTCCTGGGAGCACATATGCTTGTCTGCAAAGAGGGACATGCCTGGTCCCGCCCAGGTGTTTTTCTACGGCTAGTGTCAAGCCAGCTGCGGTATCATCAAATTTGACCCGCCATCGGAGGGCCTCCTCCCCGGGTCCAGCTTCCGGTGCTTGGCGGTCGGTTCATCCAAACTACGGGTAATCCTGGAGCGGACATAAACAAAGAATGATATTTTACAGGACATGATGGATATGTGTTTTTTCCAGGCTTTTTGGAAATAAACCAAATGTGATTTTGCAGTGCATGATATAGCTCATTTTACCCATGTGATGTTGTGCAGTACATTACTGAGCTCATTTAACGATATTGGTCTACCAGGTGAAGTGGGATGCTGCCATTTCCCAACTGGTCTCCGGAGGAATATAAGGAGAGTTGACAGGGGACTCTGCCCAGTGCTCATGAACCAAATGAGGGGTGTGTTAGAGGGGAAAGGCTCTGGCTGTTTCTGCAGCCTCTGCATCTACCTTCTCTCCCCACCCCGATACCAGCGCGTGCCTGCTGTAAAAGGCAGGTGCACGGGCTCTCACTTCCACTAACTCTGAGCCTGGCTCCCGAGCAGCACGTTCTCCCCGGCAGTCCGCCAGCAGATGAAAAACACCCACCTCTCCGCCTCTTCCGAGGGACGAGGGAACCGCGCGGGGCGGTCTGCTGGAGGTTCCTGCCGGGTGCTCCGTACTGCGTTTCACCGGGACCTGGCTCGAAAAACTCGGAACTCTGACTCCAGTGCGGTGTGGCGGTCTCGCCCTGGCCGTCCACCGTGCGCCTCCGGGTACCTGACTCCCCTGCCTCCTCCGGGGGCAGGTGCGAGGGGTTCAATGCCTCCTCCCCCCGCTGCGGCGAAAGCCGGAGCGGGACGGAGCGCCCGGAGGTACTGTTACCCCCACGTTTTGTACCCAAAACTGTCTTGTGAGTTCGTGGCAGAACCATGAAACAAAAAACAATCAATGTATCGGACCCATCGCCAGTCGCGTTGGTGCGGAGGTGGGACCATTTTAACCAGGTGGTAACCCAAGTCCTCCCCTTGGTCCGTGTTCCCTGCATTGAAGCATCGGACCCATGGTTGCAATCAGCAGTTGGCTAACGCATATAAACGGAGAAACAGAAAACCATTTAAATAGAATTCATTGTGTGTGTTTTTGGAAGGATGTTGACCGAATGCCCGGTGTGCAGCCTCCGCTATCTGGCTTTGAATAAGCACCTTAAGCACAAACATGCAGTGCGGAACCTGGATGAAAGAGGCATCATTCTTAAAATGGCCAGTGGTAGAATAAATGTTCGGACCAAACCCTGTCCCATCACAGGGTGTTCGTATGCTGGGAGGAAACTACACCGTCATGTAACTCGTGACCACCCTGAGTTCTCCCGAGATGAGGCACATCAGGTCATGGCAAGGCTGAAGCATAGTGTGGCCCTGCAGTTGCTCCATGACCTCCGAGAGACTAATCCCATCATTGGAATGGCTACATCATTGGATATAGACAATGAGGAGGAATACCCGGTGCACCCTCCACCCTTCTCCCCACATACCGAGTGTGACGAAGAGGACTGCATGCAGGTGAGGCTGGACAATGTGGCATTGAGGGCTCAGAAGGATGCCCTCATTGATGAGGTGAAGACCCTGCGCTCCAGGCTAAAACAGGGTCTAAAACCCAGGAAGCAGAATGCCACTGCTGCTCTGCTTGAGGAAGACGAAGAATGTATACGATTTAAGGGCGTAGCAATCCCAAGTACCCCCGACATGAACTCAGTAGCCTCCGGCAGCAATACCCCTCTCAAGACCCCGGTGAAGACTGTCATGCGGTCCATAGAAGCCTCTGCGAGTGAGACCCCCCTCAAGTCTGTGATGCGGTCCCCAGAAGCCTCCGGAAGCAAGACCCCGGTGAAGACTGTCATGCGGTCCGACAAAGCCTCCGGAAGCAAGACCCCGGTGAAGACTGTCATGCGGTCCGACAAAGCCTCCGGTAGTGAGACCCCTCTCAAGTCTGTGATGCGGTCCCCAGAAGCCTCCGGAAGCAAGACCCCAGTGAAGACTGTCATGTGGTCCCCAGAAGCCTCCGGTAGTGAGACCCCAGTGAAGACTGTCATGCGGTCCATAGAAGCCTCTGCGAGTGAGATCCCTCTCAAGTCTGTGATGCGGTCCCCAGAAGCCTCCGGAAGCAAGACCCCGATGCAGACTGTCATGCGGTCCGTAGAAGCCTCCTGTAGTGAGACCCCTGTATGCCAGAAGACCCGTGCGTCTGTCTCCAATAAGCTGAAAGCTAATCTGGCTAAGGACTGGCCCTCTTCCCAAAATCAATGGTGCACTGGGAAGGGACTGCGGAATACCATGCGTGAAATCACGTTGCCTAAAAGCATGGAGACGTACATTCAGACATACAGAGGTCATTGTGAGGGTCTTGCACCGACAGTAAAACGGAAAGAGAATTGTATGTCCAATGTCAGCCGGATAAAGAACTTCATAGTATTCATGGCCCATGGTTTTGACCGGCTGTCAGACTGGCTGTTTCTAAAAGACACAAAGAGGGTCCGTGGCTGGAGCAAGTATATTTCAGAGTCGGGCCGGACAGTCACAACATCGCTGTTGTTCCTGAAGACTGTGAACCATTTCCTGAGGTACTTGTCTGCATCAAAGCTCCGGGGGTGCAGGCTCACCCAGTCTGATATGACCAACATCATCAGAGAGGTGAAAGCCAACATTAACGATTTGAAAAAGTCTGTCACTCTCCACCAGTTTAAGGTGAAGAGGGACAAGCTGGATCGTCTGCCGAGCCAGGCGGAGCTTCTCGCCGCCATGGCGGCCGCTGAGAAGCGCATCCCTGATCTCCTTGACCTGATGGCTAGCAATCCGACCTCAATCACCCAGTACCTGCTATATGGCTATCTAACCCTCCATTGGAGCCTCCTGTATGGCCACCGTCCGGGTGTGTATGCAAACATGACCAACACGGAGGTCTTTGAGGCGGACAGAAGGGGCACTGCTGAGGGCTACATCATCCACGTGCAGGATCACAAGACTGCCAAGACATTTGGTGAAGCACAGCTGGTGCTTACAATAAAGGAGTTTAGCTGGGTCATGCGGTGGATGGGGATAAAAGAGGGCTTGTCGGGTCCTCAGAATGAATTCTTCCTTTTCACATCGGGGAAGCAGGCTTCCAAGAACCTGAACGCTCACTTGAAGAGGGCTTGGGCTGATGCTGGGCTAGAAACAGCCGTCACCTTCACCATCTTGCGCACTGCCCTGGCTGACAATATCAAGCATCACCAAGATCCAGAAAGCAGGTCGATTCTGGCTAGGTTTATGTGCCACGACGTAAGCACTGCAGACCGGTTCTACGCGAATACGCCTGGAATAAAGGAGGCATTGAAGATCCGCTCCATGTTCAGGGCGGCGGCAGCAGCTGCAGCAGCATCATCATCAGAAGGAGGTCTACCACCGTCAGCTACCTCCGAAGAGGATTCAGGGGCGGAGAGCAGCGATACCTCTTCTTCAGGACCGATTGGTACTCCTGATAAGGGGAAAGGGGCCGTGGACTCAACCTTTTTTCCCCGGTGCACTGTACAAGTTAGATGGCTAATATGGCCCCCAGGTCCCTGTTAATCATGTTGTTATTATGTTTATTTTGTATACTGTTTTTGTAAAAGTGGTGTGATAATTAAATAAAAAAAAAAAAAAAAACATTAGTATAACCTTGAAGGTTCCCAGGGGCAAATACAGTGCCTGTCATTTTGCAGGATATAATTTAACATGTAACCTCTCCTGGAAATGGACATACTCTGTGCATTTCCAGGAGAGGTTCCATGTTAAATTATATCCTGCAATATCCTCCAAAGAAGGGGTGGTAGTGTCATGAATAAGGCCGAATATGTATGCCGATGTGCGGACGGTAAAGCACCGCAAAATCCACCCCTTTAGGGTAACCAGGGGCATGAAGTTCTGTAGGGTGTGAACATCTGGGTTTAGTCCGAGTGAGGAGTGCTCGAGCGTGGGAGGATGTGTAATGCAGAGGAGGGGAACAAAAGGTGTGTGCAGGAGCAGGGAGAAAAGAGAAAATAAAAAGACTCAAAGTGTTCCACCTTCCAGCAGCAGCAGCAGCGGGCCCGCTCTGTCCGTGGTGCTGAACACCTGCCTGTCTATGTGGAGTACAAAAACAAACAAAGACAAACACCTTTAAGGTCACCAGGGGCGTGAGGTTCTGGTTCTGGCGGTGTGCATGGAGGGGTTTAGTCCGAGTGAGGAGTGCTCGAGCGTGGGAGGATGTGTAAGGCAGAGGAGGGGAACAAAAAAAAACGAATACAAATAAGTTAAAGTGTGAACCTCCAGCAGGGCAGGTGCTGCTGCTGCTGCTGCTGCTGCTGCTGCTGCTGCTGCTGCTGCTGTGAAGGAGGACGAATATTGATGCTTGTGTTCGGACGGTAAAGCACCGCAAAATCCACCCCCCCTTAAAGGTGACCAGGGGCATGAGATTCTGCAGGGTGTGAACATCTGGGTTTAGTCCGTGTGAGGAGTGCTCGAGCGTGGGAGGATGTGTAATGCAGAGGAGGGGAACAAAAGGTGTGTGCAGGAGCAGGGAGAAAAGAGAAAATAAAAAGACTCAAAGTGTTCCACCTTCCAGCAGCAGCAGCAGCGGGCCCGCTCTGTCCGTGGTGCTGAACACCTGCCTGTCTATGTGGAGTACAAAAACAAACAAAGACAAACACCTTTAAGGTCACCAGGGGCGTGAGGTTCTGGTTCTGGCGGTGTGCATGGAGGGGTTTAGTCCGAGTGAGGAGTGCTCGAGCGTGGGAGGATGTGTAAGGCAGAGGAGGGGAACAAAAAAAAACGAATACAAATAAGTTAAAGTGTGAACCTCCAGCAGGGCAGGTGCTGCTGCTGCTGCTGCTGCTGCTGCTGCTGCTGCTGCTGCTGCTGTGAAGGAGGACGAATATTGATGCTTGTGTTCGGACGGTAAAGCACCGCAAAATCCACCCCCCCTTAAAGGTGACCAGGGGCATGAGATTCTGCAGGGTGTGAACATCTGGGTTTAGTCCGTGGGGGAGTGCTTAAGTCCGGGGGCCCGGGGTCTCACGGTGCACGAGGTTATGGAAGTGCCACTGTTGCCGGAGGTCCTTAGTCCGTCCTTTGGGGCTCTGTCAGGGGCTACAGAGAGGTGGTGCTCCCGGTCCCTCTCCTGGAGGTATGAAATAACCTGAGCTCCATGTGAGGGAGCCGTGCTGGAGCTGCTTAGTCCGTCCTTTGGTGGTCTTTGAGGGGCTAATGAGAGGTGTTTTCCCCGGTCTATTTGATGGAAGTCTGACACGAGCAGAGTGTGCATGCTTTGAAACTAATCCACCCACACTTAGCATGCTATTTTAGGGTATAAATCGTACCTTGTCACCATGCACTGTGCTCCCTGGGACGACGCGCCCTCCTGTGGGGACACATGAGAACTGCACTCAAATCACTTTGTGCTTTTTAAACAGTTTAACATATTTTTTTCCACATTTAAAAAACGCTTTCTGCCCTGGAAATCATTTCTAATCATTATTACCGTTATGGAGGGGCTGCAGGAACACTTTCCCCGCCTTGCAAACATTTATTCCTGGTTCAAATAATCAATTTGTTCCGCCTGCTTTGCGTCAGCACCTCTGCGGCTGTCGGATTAACACAGATGAATGCACTTTTAACACTCACGCAGCCAGAATTCCTGCTCTTTTCCTGGGTTACAAAGTGAGGTGACGCAGCCTGTCCTCTGAGTCTCCCCGCCTCTCATAGACTTATTTCTGGGTAAAAAAAGCCATGTGCTCCGCCCCCTGGATCTCTGCATGTGTGTGTGTGCCTGTGAGTCTGTGGCTACTGTCCACATGCCCGCATTAGGAGGCACTATTTTCGGATACATTTTCTCATTTTCACCACTTTTCATGTTTTTATTATGTATATTGTTATATTATTATTATTATTATTATTATTATTATTATTATTGTATATATGTATACTGTGTATACTGTTTTTGTAAAAATCATGTGATTATTAAATAAATAATAAAACATGAATATAACCTTGAAGTTTCCCAGGGGCAAATACAGTGCCAGGTGTCAGACTATTTAAACAATGTTTACCCAGGATTCCGACACCTTCCCTGGCTTGTAAAATGCGGTGATGCGCCCTGGAGGTATCAGACTATTTTAAACAACTTTTCCCCGCCTTTCAAACACTTGTTCCTGGCTTATAGCCTGTCATTTTGCAGGATATAATTTAACATGGAACCTCTCCCAGGGGCAAATACAGTGCCAGGTGTCAGACTATTTAAACAATGTTTACCCAGGATTCCGACACCTTCCCTGGCTTGTAAAATGCGGTGATGCGCCCTGGAGGTATCAGACTATTTTAAACAACTTTTCCCCGCCTTTCAAACACTTGTTCCTGGCTTATAGCCTGTCATTTTGGAGGATATAATTTAACATGGAACCTCTCCCAGGGGCAAATACAGTGCCAGGTGTCAGACTATTTAAACAATGTTTACCCAGGATTCCGACACCTTCCCTGGCTTGTAAAATGCGGTGATGCGCCCTGGAGGTATCAGACTATTTTAAACAACTTTTCCCCGCCTTTCAAACACTTGTTCCTGGCTTATAGCCTGTCATTTTGCAGGATATAATTTAACATGGAACCTCTCCCAGGGGCAAATACAGTGCCAGGTGTCAGACTATTTAAACAATGTTTACCCAGGATTCCGACACCTTCCCTGGCTTGTAAAATGCGGTGATGCGCCCTGGAGGTATCAGACTATTTTAAACAACTTTTCCCCGCCTTTCAAACACTTGTTCCTGGCTTATAGCCTGTCATTTTGCAGGATATAATTTAACATGGAACCTCTCCCAGGGGCAAATACAGTGCCAGGTGTCAGACTATTTAAACAATGTTTACCCAGGATTCCGACACCTTCCCTGGCTTGTAAAATGCGGTGATGCGCCCTGGAGGTATCAGACTATTTTAAACAACTTTTCCCCGCCTTTCAAACACTTGTTCCTGGCTTATAGCCTGTCATTTTGCAGGATATAATTTAACATGGAACCTCTCCCAGGGGCAAATACAGTGCCAGGTGTCAGACTATTTAAACAATGTTTACCCAGGATTCCGACACCTTCCCTGGCTTGTAAAATGCGGTGATGCGCCCTGGAGGTATCAGACTATTTTAAACAACTTTTCCCCGCCTTTCAAACACTTGTTCCTGGCTTATAGCCTGTCATTTTGCAAGATATAATTTAACATGGAACCTCTCCCAGGGGCAAATACAGTGCCAGGTGTCAGACTATTTAAACAATGTTTACCCAGGATTCCGACACCTTCCCTGGCGTGTAAAATGCGGTGATGCGCCCTGGAGGTATCAGACTATTTTAAACAACTTTTCCCCGCCTTTCAAACACTTGTTCCTGGCTTATAGCCTGTCATTTTGCAGGATATAATTTAACATGGAACCTCTCCCAGGGGCAAATACAGTGCCAGGTGTCAGACTATTTAAACAATGTTTACCCAGGATTCCGACACCTTCCCTGGCTTGTAAAATGCGGTGATGCGCCCTGGAGGTATCAGACTATTTTAAACAACTTTTCCCCGCCTTTCAAACACTTGTTCCTGGCTTATAGCCTGTCATTTTGCAGGATATAATTTAACATGGAACCTCTCCCAGGGGCAAATACAGTGCCAGGTGTCAGACTATTTAAACAATGTTTACCCAGGATTCCGACACCTTCCCTGGCGTGTAAAATGCGGTGATGCGCCCTGGAGGTATCAGACTATTTTAAACAACTTTTCCCCGCCTTTCAAACACTTGTTCCTGGCTTATAGCCTGTCATTTTGCAGGATATAATTTAACATGGAACCTCTCCCAGGGGCAAATACAGTGCCAGGTGTCAGACTATTTAAACAATGTTTACCCAGGATTCCGACACCTTCCCTGGCTTGTAAAATGCGGTGATGCGCCCTGGAGGTATCAGACTATTTTAAACAACTTTTCCCCGCCTTTCAAACACTTGTTCCTGGCTTATAGCCTGTCATTTTGCAGGATATAATTTAACATGGAACCTCTCCCAGGGGCAAATACAGTGCCAGGTGTCAGACTATTTAAACAATGTTTACCCAGGATTCCGACACCTTCCCTGGCTTGTAAAATGCGGTGATGCGCCCTGGAGGTATCAGACTATTTTAAACAACTTTTCCCCGCCTTTCAAACACTTGTTCCTGGCTTATAGCCTGTCATTTTGCAGGATATAATTTAACATGGAACCTCTCCCAGGGGCAAATACAGTGCCAGGTGTCAGACTATTTAAACAATGTTTACCCAGGATTCCGACACCTTCCCTGGCTTGTAAAATGCGGTGATGCGCCCTGGAGGTATCAGACTATTTTAAACAACTTTTCCCCGCCTTTCAAACACTTGTTCCTGGCTTATAGCCTGTCATTTTGCAGGATATAATTTAACATGGAACCTCTCCCAGGGGCAAATACAGTGCCAGGTGTCAGACTATTTAAACAATGTTTACCCAGGATTCCGACACCTTCCCTGGCTTGTAAAATGCGGTGATGCGCCCTGGAGGTATCAGACTATTTTAAACAACTTTTCCCCGCCTTTCAAACACTTGTTCCTGGCTTATAGCCTGTCATTTTGCAGGATATAATTTAACATGGAACCTCTCCTGGAAATGGACATACTCTGCGCATTTCCAGGAGAGGTTCCATGTTAAATTATATCCTGCAAAATGACAGGCAACAACTCTCTTCCAGACGTTTAAAAACACTTTTCCGACTATTTTAAACAACTTTTCCCCGCCTTTCAAACACTTGTTCCTGGCTTATAGCCTGTCATTTTGCAGGATATAATTTAACATGGAACCTTTCCTGGAAATGGACATACTCTGCGCATTTCCAGGAGAGGTTCCATGTTAAATTATATCCTGCAAAATGACAGGCAACAACTCTCTTCCAGACGTTTAAAAACACTTTTCCGACTATTTTAAACAACTTTTCCCCGCCTTTCAAACACTTGTTCCTGGCTTATAGCCTGTCATTTTGCAGGATATAATTTAACATGGAACCTCTCCTGGAAATGGACATATTCTGTGCATTTCCAGGAGAGGTTACATGTTAAATGATATCCTGCAAAATGACAGGCTACAACTCTCTTCCAGACGTTTAAAAACACTTTCCCCGACCATTTAAACATTATTTATGGCTTGTAAAGTGCGGTGATGAGCCCTGACAGTATCAGACTATTTAAAGGGTTACCAGGAGCATGAGAATATCCTCCACAGAAGGGGTGGTGGTGCCGTGAATAAGGCCGAATATGGATACCGATGTGCCGACGGTAAAGCACCGCAAAATCCACCCCCTTTAGGTTAACCAGGGGCATGGAGTTCTGTAGGGTGTGAACATCTGGGTTTAGTCCGTGGGGGAGTGCTTAAGTCCGGGAGTCCGGGGACTCACGGTGTGCAAGGTTATGGAGGTGCCCATGTCAGGGACACATGCTGGAGGTCTGTGGTCCGTCCTTTGGGGGTCTTGGAGGGGCCACAGAGAGGAGATTTCCCCGGTCTCTGTCCTGGATGAGTGAAATAAACAGAGTCTCCATGTCAGGGACACATGCTGGAGGTCTCTCTCCCGAGAGTGGACGTCCATTGCCTGTAAATTGGTCTAACATTAGGTCTGTCACTTTGGCTAACCGCACCACTGTCTGTCGTCTCCCGCAAGTGGACATCCATTGTCACTTTGGCTAACCGCACCACTGTCTGTCGTCTCCCGCAAGTGGACATCCATTGCCCCTAAATCGGGTCAGGGTTGACGGTTCGGGACGTCTGACACTGCGCAACCGGCGGTTCCTCCGTGCCTACACGCCGGCCACACCCTGCGCCCGCGAGCAGTCGGCTGCGCCGTCGCCGCCGCCCGCTGCCCTGGGTCATCAGCCCCCACCTATCCACCCGGGCTGGGCGACGCCCCAGGGGATTGCTCAGCGGCCGGCTGTCGGGCCCCGCGACTCGGCTATTGGCGCTTCCCCACCGACGCCTGCTGATGGGGCGTCCTCTGACCTCGCTGTTCCTACGGGTGCCTTCCTGGGTGCACCGCTCCCGGTGCCGCAGTCGCCGCCGACGCTGCCCCAGCCGACTCGGCCGGGCCGCTTGAGGAGGCCGCCTGCACGTTACGAGCCCGAGTCTGGCAGCTGGATACGGGATGTAGACCGTTAACCTATTCCGGCCCATAGCTTTCCGGTCTGGGGGGGATGAAGAGTTTATCGCCGGCCACTAGAGGGCAGTGTCACTGCTGTCGCTGCCTGGTTATGCCGTGCTCTGACCCGGAAGTGCCGAGCGGCCATTTTAGTTCAAACATTGTTCATGCACTCCGCCTCGAGTTTAGACGTTCGTCCACTCATTCATGTAAGACTGTTTCCACTATTATATTATACCATATATTATACTATATATATATTATACTATTATACTACTATACTCTGTTTCGTGGTATATATTTGTGTTGATTGAATTGCATGGATGTAATACTTTGTCAGCTTATCTTGCTGCATTATTCTGTTTTAGGGTGTCGTCATCCTTGTCAATAAATCACCGAAACTGACATTGAGGAGTGTGTTTCTTCACATGCCTACTTGTGTAGCTTAGACACTCTGAATTCACTAACTGTACAACTTTTTCTCCATCAAAATGAACAAATGAGACATGAAATAACATCTACAGATCAAGACGAAGCGAATGGAAGTGGTCACAGCCTCGTAGCTGTGAACAGCTGTGATCGCAGGAAAATTCTGTTTCAAAGATTTCTCAGTAGCCTATATCTCCGGGACATTTCCCTGACTTTACCACCGTCACAATGGACAAACGAGACATGAAATAACATCAACAGATCAAGACGAAGCGAATGGAAGTACCCCCGGAGTCATAGCATGTGTAAATCGAGACGACAGATCTCTCTCTCCCCCGACTGCTTGCGAGGGGGAGGGGCAGTTTACACACACACGCAGCTGCTGCATGCAGCAACGCACACACAGGGAGGAGATGGCAGAGAGAATGCACTCCCCTGAAAACTCCCCTTGAATTCCTCCAGACTCAGAAAATGTAAAAGTTCACTTTTTTCGGAGATCCATAGAAAAAGGGAGAACATGAATTTTGTTTTGCCACAGCATGGATTCGAACACACGACCAACCGCATCCAGGGGCGAGCGTTAACGCAGTGAGCCACTGGACCTGAGTACTCAAACATGCCTGCTTGTGCAGCTTAGACACTCTGAATTCACTAAATGTACAACTTGTTCTCCATCAAAATGAACAGATGAGACATGAAATAACATCTACAGATCAAGACGAAGCGAATGGAAGCGGTCCCAGCCTCGTAGCTGTGAACAGCTGTGATCGCAGGAAAATGCTGTTCCAAAGATTTCTCAGTATATCTCCGGGACTTTTCCCTGGCTTTACCACCGTCACAATGGACAAACGAGACATGAAATAACATCAACAGATCAAGACGAAGCGAATGGAAGTACCCCCGGAGTCATAGCATGTGTAAATCGAGACGACAGATCTCTCTCTCCCCCGCCTGCTTGCGAGGGGGAGGGGCAGTTTACACACACACGCAGCTGCTGCATGCAGCAACGCACACACAGGGAGGAGATGGCAGAGAGAACGCACTCCCCTGAAAACTCCCCTTGAATTCCTCAAGACTCAGAAAATGTAAAAGTTCACTTTTTGGAGATCCATAGAAAAAGGGTGAAAATGAAAAAAAGTATGCCACAGCATGGATTCGAACACGCGACCAACCGCATCCAGGGGCGAGCGTTAACGCAGTGAGCCACTGGACCTGAGTACACACAGGGAGGAGATGGCAGAGAGAACGCACTCCCCTGAAAACTCCCCTTGAATTCCTCCAGACTCAGAAAATGTAAAAGTTCACTTTTTGGAGATCCATAGAAAAAGGGTGAACATGAATTTTGTTTTGCCACAGCATGGATTCGAACACGCGCCCAACCGCATCCAGGGGCGAGCGTTAACGCAGTGAGCCACTGGACCTGAGTACTCAAACATGCCTGCTTGTGCAGCTTAGACACTCTGAATTCACTAAATGTACAACTTTTTCTCCATCAAAATGAACAAATGAGACATGAAATAACATCTACAGATCAAGACGAAGCGAATGGAAGCGGTCCCAGCCGCGTAGCTGTGAACAGCTGTGATCGCAGGAAAATGCTGTTCCAAAGATTTCTCAGTATATCTCCGGGACTTTTCCCTGGCTTTACCACCGTCACAATGGACAAACGAGACATGAAATAACATCAACAGATCAAGACGAAGCGAATGGAAGTACCCCCGGAGTCATAGCATGTGTACATCGAGACGAAAGATCTCTCACTCCCCCGCCTGCTTGCGAGGGGAAGGGGCAGTTTACACACACACGCAGCTGCTGCATGCAGCAACGCACACACAGGGAGGAGATGGCAGAGAGAACGCACTCCCCTGAAAACTCCCCTTGAATTCCTCAAGACTCAGAAATTGTAAAAGTTCACTTTTTGGAGATCCATAGAAAAAGGGTGAAAATGAAAAAAAGTGTGCCACAGCATGGATTCGAACACGCGACCAACCGCATCCAGGGGCGAGCGTTAACGCAGTGAGCCACTGGACCTGAGTACTCAAACATGCCTGATTGTGCAGATTAGACACTCTGAATTCACTAAATGTACAACTTTTTCTCCATCAAAATGAACAAATGAGACATGAAATAACATCTACAGATCAAGACGAAGCGAATGGAAGCGGTCCCAGCCTCGTAGCTGTGAACAGCTGTGATCGCAGGAAAATGCTGTTACAAAGATTTCTCAGTATATCTCCGGGACTTTTCCCTGGCTTTACCACCGTCACAATGGACAAACGAGACATGAAATAACATCAACAGATCAAGACGAAGCGAATGGAAGTACCCCCGGAGTCATAGCATGTGTAAATCGAGACGACAGATCTCTCTCTCCCCCGCCTGCTTGCGAGGGGGAGGGGCAGTTTACACACACACGCAGCTGCTGCATGCAGCAACGCACACACAGGGAGGAGATGGCAGAGAGAACGCACTCCCCTGAAAACTCCCCTTGAATTCCTCCAGACTCAGAAAATGTAAAAGTTCACTTTTTGGAGATCCATAGAAAAAGGGAGAACATGAATTTTGTTTTGCCACAGCATGGATTCGGACACACGACCAACCGCATCCAGGGGCGAGCGTTAACGCAGTGAGCCACTGGACCTGAGTACTCAAACATGCCTGCTTGTGCAGCTTAGACACTCTGAATTCACTAAATGTACAACTTTTTCTCCATCAAAATGAACAAATGAGACATGAAATAACATCTACAGATCAAGACGAAGCGAATGGAGGCGGTCCCAGCCTCGTAGCTGTGAACAGCTGTGATCGCAGGAAAATGCTGTTATAAAGATTTATCAGTATATCTCCGGGATATTTCCCTGGCTTTACCACCGTCCAAATAGACAAACGAGACATGAAATAACATCAACAGATCAAGACGAAGCGAATGGAAGTACCCCCGGAGTCATAGCATGTGTAAATCGAGACGAAAGATCTCTCTCTCCCCCGCCTGCTTGCGAGGGGGAGGGGCAGTTTACACACACACGCAGCTGCTGCATGCAGCAACGCACACACAGGGAGGAGATGACAGAGAGAACGCACTCCCCTGAAAACTCCCCTTGAATTCCTCCAGACTCAGAAAATGTAAAAGTTCACTTTTTGGAGATCAATAGAAAAAGGGTGAAAATGATTTTTTTTTTGACACAGCAGGGATTCGAACACGCGACTATCCGCATCAAGGGGAGAGCTTTAACGCAGTGAGCCACTGGACCTGAGTACTCAAACATGCCTGCTTGTGCATCTTAGACACTCTGAATTCACTAAATGTACAACTTTTTCTCCATCAAAATGAACAAATGAGACATGAAATAACATCTACAGATCAAGACGAAGCGAATGGAAGCGGTCCCAGCCTCGTAGCTGTGAACAGCTGTGATCGCAGGAAAATGCTGTTACAAAGATTTCTCAGTATATCTCCGGGATTTTTCCCTGGCTTTACCACCGTCACAATGGACAAACGATACATGAAATAACATCAACAGATCAAGACGAAGCGAATGGAAGTACCCCCGGAGTCATAGCATGTGTAAATCGAGACGACAGATCTCTCTCTCCCCCGACTGCTTGCGAGGGGGAGGGGCAGTTTACACACACACGCAGCTGCTGCATGCAGCAACGCACACACAGGGAGGAGATGGCAGAGAGAATGCACTCCCCTGAAAACTCCCCTTGAATTCCTCCAGACTCAGAAAATGTAAAAGTTCACTTTTTGGAGATCCATAGAAAAAGGGAGAACATGAATTTTGTTTTGCAACAGCATGGATTCGAACACACGACCAACCGCATCCAGGGGCGAGCGTTAACGCAGTGAGCCACTGGACCTGAGTACACACAGGGAGGAGATGGCAGAGAGAACGCACTCCCCTGAAAACTCCCCTTGAATTCCTCCAGACTCAGAAAATGTAAAAGTTCACTTTTTGGAGATCCATAGAAAAAGGGTGAACATGAATTTTGTTTTGCCACAGCATGGATTCGAACGCGCGCCCAACCGCATCCAGGGGCGAGCGTTAACGCAGTGAGCCACTGGACCTGAGTACTCAAACATGCCTGCTTGTGCAGCTTAGACACTCTGAATTCACTAAATGTACAACTTTTTCTCCATCAAAATGAACAAATGAGACATGAAATAACATCTACAGATCAAGACGAAGCGAATGGAAGCGGTCCCAGCCTCGTAGCTGTGAACAGCTGTGATCGCAGGAAAATGCTGTTATAAAGATTTCTCAGTATATCTCCGGGACTTTTCCCTGGCTTTACCACCGTCACAATGGACAAACGAGACATGAAATAACATCAACAGATCAAGACGAAGCGAATGGAAGTACCCCCGGAGTCATAGCATGTATAAATCGAGACGACAGATCTCTCTCTCCCCCGCCTGCTTGCGAGGGGGAGGGGCAGTTTACACACACAAGCAGCTGCCGCATGCAGCAACGCACACACAGGGAGGAGATGGCAGAGAGTACGCACTCCCCTGAAAACTCCCCTTGAATTCCTCAAGACTCAGAAAATGTAAAAGTTCACTTTTTGGAGATCCATAGAAAAAGGGTGAAAATGAAAAAAAGTATGCCACAGCATGGATTCGAACACGCGACCAACCGCATCCAGGGGCGAGCGTTAACGCAGTGAGCCACTGGACCTGAGTACTCAAACATGCCTGCTTGTGCAGCTTAGACACTCTGAATTCACTAAATGTACAACTTTTTCTCCATCAAAATGAACAAATGAGATATGAAATAACATCTACAGATCAAGACGAAGCGAATGGAAGCGGTCCCAGCCTCGTAGCTGTGAACAGCTGTGATCGCAGGAAAATGCTGTTATAAAGATTTCTCAGTATATCTCCGGGATATTTCCCTGGCTTTACCACCGTCCAAATGGACAAACGAGACATGAAATAACATCAACAGATCAAGACGAAGCGAATGGAAGTACCCCCGGAGTCATAGCATGTGTAAATCGAGACGACAGATATCTCTCTCCCCCGCCTGCTTGCGAGGGGGAGGGGCAGTTTACACACACACGCAGCTGCTGCATGCAGCAACGCACACACAGGGAGGAGATGGCAGAGAGAACGCACTCCCCTGAAAACTCCCCTTGAATTCCTCCAGACTCAGAAAATGTAAAAGTTCACTTTTTGGAGATCCATAGAAAAAGGGTGAAAATGAAAAAAAGTATGCCACAGCATTGATTCGAACACGCGACCAACCGCATCCAGGGGCGAGCGTTAACGCAGTGAGCCACTGGACCTGAGTACTCAAACATGCCTGCTTGTGCAGCTTAGACACTCTGAATTCACTAAATGTACAACTTTTTCTCCATCAAAATGAACAAATGAGACATGAAATAACATCTACAGATCAAGACGAAGCGAATAGAAGCGGTCCCAGCCTCGTAGCTGTGAACAGCTGTGATCGCAGGAAAATGCTGTTACAAAGATTTCTCAGTATATCTCCGGGACATTTCCCTGGCTTTACCACCGTCACAATGGACAAACGAGACATGAAATAACATCAACAGATCAAGACGAAGCGAATGGAAGTACCCCCGGAGTCATAGCATGTGTAAATCGAGACGAAAGATCTCTCTCTCCCCCGCCTGCTTGCGAGGGGGAGGGGCAGTTTACACACACACGCAGCTGCTGCATGCATCAACGCACACACAGGGAGGAGATGGCAGAGAGAACGCACTCCCCTGAAAACTCCCCTTGAATTCCTCCAGACTCAGAAAATGTAAAAGTTCACTTTTTGGAGATCCATAGAAAAAGGGTGAAAATGAAAAAAAGTATGCCACAGCATGGATTCGAACACGCGACCAACCGCATCCAGGGGCGAGCGTTAACGCAGTGAGCCACTGGACCTGAGTACTCAAACATGCCTGCTTGTGCATCTTAGACACTCTGAATTCACTAAATGTACAACTTTTTCTCAATCAAAATGAACAAATGAGACATGAAATAACATCTACAGATCAAGACGAAGCGAATAGAAGCAGTCCCAGCCTCGTAGCTGTGAACAGCTGTGATTGCAGGAAAATGCTGTTACAAAGATTTCTCAGTATATCTCCGGGACTTTTCCCTGGCTTTACCACCGTCACAATGGACAAACGAGACATGAAATAACATCAACAGATCAAGACGAAGCGAATGGAAGTACCCTCGGAGTCATAGCATGTGTAAATCGAGACGAAAGATCCGTCTCTCCCCCGCCTGCTTGCGAGGGGGAGGGGCAGTTTACACACACACGCAGCTGTTGCATGCAGCAACGCACACACAGGGAGGAGATGGCAGAGAGAACGCACTCCCCTGAAAACTCCCCTTGAATTCCTCCAGACTCAGCAAATGTAAAAGTTCACTTTTTGGAGATCCATAGAAAAAGGGTGAAAATGAAAAAAAGTATGCCACAGCATGGATTCGAACACGCGACCAACCGCATCCAGGGGCGAGCGTTAACGCAGTGAGCCACTGGACCTGAGTACTCAAACATGCCTGCTTGTACAGCTTAGACACTCTGAATTCACTAAATGTACAACTTTTTCTCCATCAAAATGAACAAATGAGACATGAAATAACATCTACAGATCAAGACGAAGCGAATAGAAGCAGTCCCAGCCTCGTAGCTGTGAACAGCTGTGATCGCAGGAAAATGCTGTTACAAAGATTTCTCAGTATATCTCCGGGACATTTCCCTGGCTTTACCACCGTCACAATGGACAAACGAGACATGAAATAACATCAACAGATCAAGACGAAGCGAATGGAAGTACCCCCGGAGTCATAGCATGTGTAAATCAAGACGAAAGATCTCTCTCTCCCCCGCCTGCTTGCGAGGGGGAGGGGCAGTTTACACACACACGCAGCTGCTGCATGCAGCAACGCACACACAGGGAGGAGATGGCAGAGAGAACGCACTCCCCTGAAAACTCCCCTTGAATTCCTCCAGACTCAGAAAATGTAAAAGTTCACTTTTTGGAGATCCATAGAAAAAGGGTGAAAATGAAAAAAAGTATGCCACAGCATGGATTCGAACACGCGACCAACCGCATCCAGGGGCGAGCGTTAACGCAGTGAGCCACTGGACCTGAGTACTCAAACATGCCTGCTTGTGCATCTTAGACACTCTGAATTCACTAAATGTACAACTTTTTCTCAATCAAAATGAACAAATGAGACATGAAATAACATCTACAGATCAAGACGAAGCGAATAGAAGCAGTCCCAGCCTCGTAGCTGTGAACAGCTGTGATTGCAGGAAAATGCTGTTACAAAGATTTCTCAGTATATCTCCGGGACTTTTCCCTGGCTTTACCACCGTCACAATGGACAAACGAGACATGAAATAACATCAACAGATCAAGACGAAGCGATTGGAAGTACCCTCGGAGTCATAGCATGTGTAAATCGAGACGAAAGATCTCTCTCTCCCCCGCCTGCTTGCGAGGGGGAGGGGCAGTTTACACACACACGCAGCTGTTGCATGCAGCAACGCACACACAGGGAGGAGATGGCAGAGAGAACGCACTCCCCTGAAAACTCCCCTTGAATTCCTCCAGACTCAGCAAATGTAAAAGTTCACTTTTTGGAGATCCATAGAAAAAGGGTGAAAATGAAAAAAAGTATGCCACAGCATGGATTCGAACACGCGACCAACCGCATCCAGGGGCGAGCGTTAACGCAGTGAGCCACTGGACCTGAGTACTCAAACATGCCTGCTTGTACAGCTTAGACACTCTGAATTCACTAAATGTACAACTTTTTCTCCATCAAAATGAACAAATGAGACATGAAATAACATCTACAGATCAAGACGAAGCGAATAGAAGCAGTCCCAGCCTCGTAGCTGTGAACAGCTGTGATCGCAGGAAAATGCTGTTACAAAGATTTCTCAGTATATCTCCGGGACATTTCCCTGGCTTTACCACCGTCACAATGGACAAACGAGACATGAAATAACATCAACAGATCAAGACGAAGCGAATGGAAGTACCCCCGGAGTCATAGCATGTGTAAATCGAGACGACAGATATCTCTCTCCCCCGCCTGCTTGCGAGGGGGAGGGGCAGTTTACACACACACGCAGCTGCTGCATGCAGCAACGCACACACAGGGAGGAGATGGCAGAGAGAACGCACTCCCCTGAAAACTCCCCTTGAATTCCTCCAGACTCAGAAAATGTAAAAGTTCACTTTTTGGAGATCCATAGAAAAAGGGTGAAAATGAAAAAAAGTATGCCACAGCATGGATTCGAACACGCGACCAACCGCATCCAGGGGCGAGCGTTAACGCAGTGAGCCACTGGACCTGAGTACTCAAACATGCCTGCTTGTGCATCTTAGACACTCTGAATTCACTAAATGTACAACTTTTTCTCAATCAAAATGAACAAATGAGACATGAAATAACATCTACAGATCAAGACGAAGCGAATAGAAGCAGTCCCAGCCTCGTAGCTGTGAACAGCTGTGATTGCAGGAAAATGCTGTTACAAAGATTTCTCAGTATATCTCCGGGACTTTTCCCTGGCTTTACCACCGTCACAATGGACAAACGAGACATGAAATAACATCAACAGATCAAGACGAAGCGAATGGAAGTACCCCCGGAGTCATAGCATGTTTAAATCGAGACGAAAGATCTCTCTCTCCCCCGCCTGCTTGCGAGGGGGAGGGGCAGTTTACACACACACGCAGCTGCTGCATGCAGCAACGCACACACAGGGAGGAGATGGCAGAGAGAACGCACTCCCCTGAAAACTCCCCTTGAATTCCTCCAGACTCAGAAAATGTAAAAGTTCACTTTTTGGAGATCCATAGAAAAAGGGTGAACATGAATTTTGTTTTGCCACAGCATGGATTCGAACACGCGACCAACCGCATCCAGGGGCGAGCGTTAACGCAGTGAGCCACTGGACCTGAGTACTCAAACATGCCTGCTTGTGCAGCTTAGACACTCTGAATTCACTAAATGTACAACTTTTTCTCCATCAAAATGAACAAATGAGACATGAAATAACATCTACAGATCAAGACAAAGCGAATGGAAGCGGTCCCAGCCTCGTAGCTGTGAACAGCTGTGATCGCAGGAAAATGCTGTTCCAAAGATTTCTCAGTATATCTCCGGGACTTTTCCCTGGCTTTACCACCGTCACAATGGACAAACGAGACATGAAATAACATCAACAGATCAAGACGAAGCGAATGGAAGTACCCCCGGAGTCATAGCATGTGTAAATCGAGACGACAGATCTCTCTCTCCCCCGCCTGCTTGCGAGGGGGAGGGGCAGTTTACACACACACGCAGCTGCTGCATGCAGCAACGCACACACAGGGAGGAGATGGCAGAGAGAACGCACTCCCCTGAAAACTCCCCTTGAATTCCTCCAGACTCAGAAAATGTAAAAGTTCACTTTTTGGAGATCCATAGAAAAAGGGTGAAAATGAAAAAAAGTATGCCACAGCATGGATTCGAACACGCGACCAACCGCATCCAGGGGCGAGCGTTAACGCAGTGAGCCACTGGACCTGAGTACTCAAACATGCCTGCTTGTGCATCTTAGACACTCTGAATTCACTAAATGTACAACTTTTTCTCAATCAAAATGAACAAATGAGACATGAAATAACATCTACAGATCAAGACAAAGCGGTCCCAGCCTCGTAGCTGTGAACAGCTGTGATTGCAGGAAAATGCTGTTACAAAGATTTCTCAGTATATCTCCGGGACTTTTCCCTGGCTTTACCACCGTCACAATGGACAAACGAGACATGAAATAACATCAACAGATCAAGACGAAGCGAATGGAAGTACCCTCGGAGTCATAGCATGTGTAAATCGAGACGAAAGATCTCTCTCTCCCCCGCCTGCTTGCGAGGGGGAGGGGCAGTTTACACACACACGCAGCTGTTGCATGCAGCAACGCACACACAGGGAGGAGATGGCAGAGAGAACGCACTCCCCTGAAAACTCCCCTTGAATTCCTCCAGACTCAGCAAATGTAAAAGTTCACTTTTTGGAGATCCATAGAAAAAGGGTGAAAATGAAAAAAAGTATGCCACAGCATGGATTCGAACACGCGACCAACCGCATCCAGGGGCGAGCGTTAACGCAGTGAGCCACTGGACCTGAGTACTCAAACATGCCTGCTTGTACAGCTTAGACACTCTGAATTCACTAAATGTACAACTTTTTCTCCATCAAAATGAACAAATGAGACATGAAATAACATCTACAGATCAAGACGAAGCGAATAGAAGCAGTCCCAGCCTCGTAGCTGTGAACAGCTGTGATCGCAGGAAAATGCTGTTACAAAGATTTCTCAGTATATCTCCGGGACATTTCCCTGGCTTTACCACCGTCACAATGGACAAACGAGACATGAAATAACATCAACAGATCAAGACGAAGCGAATGGAAGTACCCCCGGAGTCATAGCATGTGTAAATCGAGACGAAAGATCTCTCTCTCCCCCGCCTGCTTGCGAGGGGGAGGGGCAGTTTACACACACACGCAGCTGCTGCATGCAGCAACGCACACACAGGGAGGAGATGGCAGAGAGAACGCACTCCCCTGAAAACTCCCCTTGAATTCCTCCAGACTCAGAAAATGTAAAAGTTCACTTTTTGGAGATCCATAGAAAAAGGGTGAAAATGAAAAAAAGTATGCCACAGCATGGATTCGAACACGCGACCAACCGCATCCAGGGGCGAGCGTTAACGCAGTGAGCCACTGGACCTGAGTACTCAAACATGCCTGCTTGTGCAGCTTAGACACTCTGAATTCACTAAATGTACAACTTTTTCTCCATCAAAATGAACAAATGAGACATGAAATAACATCTACAGATCAAGACGAAGCGAATAGAAGCGGTCCCAGCCTCGTAGCTGTGAACAGCTGTGATCGCAGGAAAATGCTGTTACAAAGATTTCTCAGTATATCTCCGGGACATTTCCCTAGCTTTACCACCGTCACAATGGACAAACGAGACATGAAATAACATCAACAGATCAAGACGAAGCGAATGGAAGTACCCCCGGAGTCATAGCATGTGTAAATCGAGACGAAAGATCTCTCTCTCCCCCGCCTGCTTGCGAGGGGGAGGGGCAGTTTACACACACACGCAGCTGCTGCATGCAGCAACGCACACACAGGGAGGAGATGGCAGAGAGAACGCACTCCCCTGAAAACTCCCCTTGAATTCCTCCAGACTCAGAAAATGTAAAAGTTCACTTTTTGGAGATCCATAGAAAAAGGGTGAAAATGAAAAAAAGTATGCCACAGCATGGATTCGAACACGCGACCAACCGCATCCAGGGGCGAGCGTTAACGCAGTGAGCCACTGGACCTGAGTACTCAAACATGCCTGCTTGTGCATCTTAGACACTCTGAATTCACTAAATGTACAACTTTTTCTCAATCAAAATGAACAAATGAGACATGAAATAACATCTACAGATCAAGACGAAGCGAATAGAAGCAGTCCCAGCCTCGTAGCTGTGAACAGCTGTGATTGCAGGAAAATGCTGTTACAAAGATTTCTCAGTATATCTCCGGGACTTTTCCCTGGCTTTACCACCGTCACAATGGACAAACGAGACATGAAATAACATCAACAGATCAAGACGAAGCGATTGGAAGTACCCTCGGAGTCATAGCATGTGTAAATCGAGACGAAAGATCTCTCTCTCCCCCGCCTGCTTGCGAGGGGGAGGGGCAGTTTACACACACACGCAGCTGTTGCATGCAGCAACGCACACACAGGGAGGAGATGGCAGAGAGAACGCACTCCCCTGAAAACTCCCCTTGAATTCCTCCAGACTCAGCAAATGTAAAAGTTCACTTTTTGGAGATCCATAGAAAAAGGGTGAAAATGAAAAAAAGTATGCCACAGCATGGATTCGAACACGCGACCAACCGCATCCAGGGGCGAGCGTTAACGCAGTGAGCCACTGGACCTGAGTACTCAAACATGCCTGCTTGTACAGCTTAGACACTCTGAATTCACTAAATGTACAACTTTTTCTCCATCAAAATGAACAAATGAGACATGAAATAACATCTACAGATCAAGACGAAGCGAATAGAAGCAGTCCCAGCCTCGTAGCTGTGAACAGCTGTGATCGCAGGAAAATGCTGTTACAAAGATTTCTCAGTATATCTCCGGGACATTTCCCTGGCTTTACCACCGTCACAATGGACAAACGAGACATGAAATAACATCAACAGATCAAGACGAAGCGAATGGAAGTACCCCCGGAGTCATAGCATGTGTAAATCGAGACGAAAGATCTCTCTCTCCCCCGCCTGCTTGCGAGGGGGAGGGGCAGTTTACACACACACGCAGCTGCTGCATGCAGCAACGCACACACAGGGAGGAGATGGCAGAGAGAACGCACTCCCCTGAAAACTCCCCTTGAATTCCTCCAGACTCAGAAAATGTAAAAGTTCACTTTTTGGAGATCCATAGAAAAAGGGTGAAAATGAAAAAAAGTATGCCACAGCATGGATTCGAACACGCGACCAACCGCATCCAGGGGCGAGCGTTAACGCAGTGAGCCACTGGACCTGAGTACTCAAACATGCCTGCTTGTGCAGCTTAGACACTCTGAATTCACTAAATGTACAACTTTTTCTCCATCAAAATGAACAAATGAGACATGAAATAACATCTACAGATCAAGACGAAGCGAATAGAAGCGGTCCCAGCCTCGTAGCTGTGAACAGCTGTGATCGCAGGAAAATGCTGTGACAAAGATTTCTCAGTATATCTCCGGGACATTTCCCTGGCTTTACCACCGTCACAATGGACAAACGAGACATGAAATAACATCAACAGATCAAGACGAAGCGAATGGAAGTACCCCCGGAGTCATAGCATGTGTAAATCGAGACGACAGATATCTCTCTCCCCCGCCTGCTTGCGAGGGGGAGGGGCAGTTTACACACACACGCAGCTGCTGCATGCAGCAACGCACACACAGGGAGGAGATGGCAGAGAGAACGCACTCCCCTGAAAACTCCCCTTGAATTCCTCCAGACTCAGAAAATGTAAAAGTTCACTTTTTGGAGATCCATAGAAAAAGGGTGAAAATGAAAAAAAGTATGCCACAGCATGGATTCGAACACGCGACCAACCGCATCCAGGGGCGAGCGTTAACGCAGTGAGCCACTGGACCTGAGTACTCAAACATGCCTGCTTGTGCAGCTTAGACACTCTGAATTCACTAAATGTACAACTTTTTCTTCATCAAAATGAACAAATGAGACATGAAATAACATCTACAGATCAAGACGAAGCGAATAGAAGCGGTCCCAGCCTCGTAGCTGTGAACAGCTGTGATCGCAGGAAAATGCTGTTACAAAGATTTCTCAGTATATCTCCGGGACATTACCCTGGCTTTACCACCGTCACAATGGACAAACGAGACATGAAATAACATCAACAGATCAAGACGAAGCGAATGGAAGTACCCCCGGAGTCATAGCATGTGTAAATCGAGACGAAAGATCTCTCTCTCCCCCGCCTGCTTGCGAGGGGGAGGGGCAGTTTACACACACACGCAGCTGCTGCATGCATCAACGCACACACAGGGAGGAGATGGCAGAGAGAACGCACTCCCCTGAAAACTCCCCTTGAATTCCTCCAGACTCAGAAAATGTAAAAGTTCACTTTTTGGAGATCCATAGAAAAAGGGTGAAAATGAAAAAAAGTATGCCACAGCATGGATTCGAACACGCGACCAACCGCATCCAGGGGCGAGCGTTAACGCAGTGAGCCACTGGACCTGAGTACTCAAACATGCCTGCTTGTGCATCTTAGACACTCTGAATTCACTAAATGTACAACTTTTTCTCAATCAAAATGAACAAATGAGACATGAAATAACATCTACAGATCAAGACGAAGCGAATAGAAGCAGTCCCAGCCTCGTAGCTGTGAACAGCTGTGATTGCAGGAAAATGCTGTTACAAAGATTTCTCAGTATATCTCCGGGACTTTTCCCTGGCTTTACCACCGTCACAATGGACAAACGAGACATGAAATAACATCAACAGATCAAGACGAAGCGAATGGAAGTACCCTCGGAGTCATAGCATGTGTAAATCGAGACGAAAGATCTCTCTCTCCCCCGCCTGCTTGCGAGGGGGAGGGGCAGTTTACACACACACGCAGCTGTTGCATGCAGCAACGCACACACAGGGAGGAGATGGCAGAGAGAACGCACTCCCCTGAAAACTCCCCTTGAATTCCTCCAGACTCAGCAAATGTAAAAGTTCACTTTTTGGAGATCCATAGAAAAAGGGTGAAAATGAAAAAAAGTATGCCACAGCATGGATTCGAACACGCGACCAACCGCATCCAGGGGCGAGCGTTAACGCAGTGAGCCACTGGACCTGAGTACTCAAACATGCCTGCTTGTACAGCTTAGACACTCTGAATTCACTAAATGTACAACTTTTTCTCCATCAAAATGAACAAATGAGACATGAAATAACATCTACAGATCAAGACGAAGCGAATAGAAGCAGTCCCAGCCTCGTAGCTGTGAACAGCTGTGATCGCAGGAAAATGCTGTTACAAAGATTTCTCAGTATATCTCCGGGACATTTCCCTGGCTTTACCACCGTCACAATGGACAAACGAGACATGAAATAACATCAACAGATCAAGACGAAGCGAATGGAAGTACCCCCGGAGTCATAGCATGTGTAAATCGAGACGAAAGATCTCTCTCTCCCCCGCCTGCTTGCGAGGGGGAGGGGCAGTTTACACACACACGCAGCTGCTGCATGCAGCAACGCACACACAGGGAGGAGATGGCAGAGAGAACGCACTCCCCTGAAAACTCCCCTTGAATTCCTCCAGACTCAGAAAATGTAAAAGTTCACTTTTTGGAGATCCATAGAAAAAGGGTGAAAATGAAAAAAAGTATGCCACAGCATGGATTCGAACATGCGACCAACCGCATCCAGGGGCGAGCGTTAACGCAGTGAGCCACTGGACCTGAGTACTCAAACATGCCTGCTTGTGCAGCTTAGACACTCTGAATTCACTAAATGTACAACTTTTTCTCCATCAAAATGAACAAATGAGACATGAAATAACATCTACAGATCAAGACGAAGCGAATAGAAGCGGTCCCAGCCTCGTAGCTGTGAACAGCTGTGATCGCAGGAAAATGCTGTTACAAAGATTTCTCAGTATATCTCCGGGACATTACCCTGGCTTTACCACCGTCACAATGGACAAACGAGACATGAAATAACATCAACAGATCAAGACGAAGCGAATGGAAGTACCCCCGGAGTCATAGCATGTGTAAATCGAGACGAAAGATCTCTCTCTCCCCCGCCTGCTTGCGAGGGGGAGGGGCAGTTTACACACACACGCAGCTGCTGCATGCATCAACGCACACACAGGGAGGAGATGGCAGAGAGAACGCACTCCCCTGAAAACTCCCCTTGAATTCCTCCAGACTCAGAAAATGTAAAAGTTCACTTTTTGGAGATCCATAGAAAAAGGGTGAAAATGAAAAAAAGTATGCCACAGCATGGATTCGAACACGCGACCAACCGCATCCAGGGGCGAGCGTTAACGCAGTGAGCCACTGGACCTGAGTACTCAAACATGCCTGCTTGTGCATCTTAGACACTCTGAATTCACTAAATGTACAACTTTTTCTCAATCAAAATGAACAAATGAGACATGAAATAACATCTACAGATCAAGACGAAGCGAATAGAAGCAGTCCCAGCCTCGTAGCTGTGAACAGCTGTGATTGCAGGAAAATGCTGTTACAAAGATTTCTCAGTATATCTCCGGGACTTTTCCCTGGCTTTACCACCGTCACAATGGACAAACGAGACATGAAATAACATCAACAGATCAAGACGAAGCGAATGGAAGTACCCTCGGAGTCATAGCATGTATAAATCGAGACGAAAGATCTCTCTCTCCCCCGCCTGCTTGCGAGGGGGAGGGGCAGTTTACACACACACGCAGCTGTTGCATGCAGCAACGCACACACAGGGAGGAGATGGCAGAGAGAACGCACTCCCCTGAAAACTCCCCTTGAATTCCTCCAGACTCAGCAAATGTAAAAGTTCACTTTTTGGAGATCCATAGAAAAAGGGTGAAAATGAAAAAAAGTATGCCACAGCATGGATTCGAACATGCGACCAACCGCATCCAGGGGCGAGCGTTAACGCAGTGAGCCACTGGACCTGAGTACTCAAACATGCCTGCTTGTGCAGCTTAGACACTCTGAATTCACTAAATGTACAACTTTTTCTCCATCAAAATGAACAAATGAGACATGAAATAACATCTACAGATCAAGACGAAGCGAATAGAAGCGGTCCCAGCCTCGTAGCTGTGAACAGCTGTGATCGCAGGAAAATGCTGTTACAAAGATTTCTCAGTATATCTCCGGGACATTACCCTGGCTTTACCACCGTCACAATGGACAAACGAGACATGAAATAACATCAACAGATCAAGACGAAGCGAATGGAAGTACCCCCGGAGTCATAGCATGTGTAAATCGAGACGAAAGATCTCTCTCTCCCCCGCCTGCTTGCGAGGGGGAGGGGCAGTTTACACACACACGCAGCTGCTGCATGCATCAACGCACACACAGGGAGGAGATGGCAGAGAGAACGCACTCCCCTGAAAACTCCCCTTGAATTCCTCCAGACTCAGAAAATGTAAAAGTTCACTTTTTGGAGATCCATAGAAAAAGGGTGAAAATGAAAAAAAGTATGCCACAGCATGGATTCGAACACGCGACCAACCGCATCCAGGGGCGAGCGTTAACGCAGTGAGCCACTGGACCTGAGTACTCAAACATGCCTGCTTGTGCATCTTAGACACTCTGAATTCACTAAATGTACAACTTTTTCTCAATCAAAATGAACAAATGAGACATGAAATAACATCTACAGATCAAGACGAAGCGAATAGAAGCAGTCCCAGCCTCGTAGCTGTGAACAGCTGTGATTGCAGGAAAATGCTGTTACAAAGATTTCTCAGTATATCTCCGGGACTTTTCCCTGGCTTTACCACCGTCACAATGGACAAACGAGACATGAAATAACATCAACAGATCAAGACGAAGCGAATGGAAGTACCCTCGGAGTCATAGCATGTATAAATCGAGACGAAAGATCTCTCTCTCCCCCGCCTGCTTGCGAGGGGGAGGGGCAGTTTACACACACACGCAGCTGTTGCATGCAGCAACGCACACACAGGGAGGAGATGGCAGAGAGAACGCACTCCCCTGAAAACTCCCCTTGAATTCCTCCAGACTCAGCAAATGTAAAAGTTCACTTTTTGGAGATCCATAGAAAAAGGGTGAAAATGAAAAAAAGTATGCCACAGCATGGATTCGAACACGCGACCAACCGCATCCAGGGGCGAGCGTTAACGCAGTGAGCCACTGGACCTGAGTACTCAAACATGCCTGCTTGTACAGCTTAGACACTCTGAATTCACTAAATGTACAACTTTTTCTCCATCAAAATGAACAAATGAGACATGAAATAACATCTACAGATCAAGACGAAGCGAATAGAAGCAGTCCCAGCCTCGTAGCTGTGAACAGCTGTGATCGCAGGAAAATGCTGTTACAAAGATTTCTCAGTATATCTCCGGGACATTTCCCTGGCTTTACCACCGTCACAATGGACAAACGAGACATGAAATAACATCAACAGATCAAGACGAAGCGAATGGAAGTACCCCCGGAGTCATAGCATGTGTAAATCGAGACGAAAGATCTCTCTCTCCCCCGCCTGCTTGCGAGGGGGAGGGGCAGTTTACACACACACGCAGCTGCTGCATGCAGCAACGCACACACAGGGAGGAGATGGCAGAGAGAACGCACTCCCCTGAAAACTCCCATTGAATTCCTCCAGACTCAGAAAATGTAAAAGTTCACTTTTTGGAGATCCATAGAAAAAGGGTGAAAATGAAAAAAAGTATGCCACAGCATGGATTCGAACACGCGACCAACCGCATCCAGGGGCGAGCGTTAACGCAGTGAGCCACTGGACCTGAGTACTCAAACATGCCTGCTTGTGCAGCTTAGACACTCTGAATTCACTAAATGTACAACTTTTTCTCCATCAAAATGAACAAATGAGACATGAAATAACATCTACAGATCAAGACGAAGCGAATAGAAGCGGTCCCAGCCTCGTAGCTGTGAACAGCTGTGATCGCAGGAAAATGCTGTTACAAAGATTTCTCAGTATATCTCCGGGACATTTCCCTGGCTTTACCACCGTCACAATGGACAAACGAGACATGAAATAACATCAACAGATCAAGACGAAGCGAATGGAAGTACCCCCGGAGTCATAGCATGTGTAAATCGAGACGAAAGATCTCTCTCTCCCCCGCCTGCTTGCGAGGGGGAGGGGCAGTTTACACACACACGCAGCTGTTGCATGCAGCAACGCACACACAGGGAGGAGATGGCAGAGAGAACGCACTCCCCTGAAAACTCCCCTTGAATTCCTCCAGACTCAGCAAATGTAAAAGTTCACTTTTTGGAGATCCATAGAAAAAGGGTGAAAATGAAAAAAAGTATGCCACAGCATGGATTCGAACACGCGACCAACCGCATCCAGGGGCGAGCGTTAACGCAGTGAGCCACTGGACCTGAGTACTCAAACATGCCTGCTTGTGCATCTTAGACACTCTGAATTCACTAAATGTACAACTTTTTCTCAATCAAAATGAACAAATCAGACATGAAATAACATCTACAGATCAAGACGAAGCGAATAGAAGCAGTCCCAGCCTCGTAGCTGTGAACAGCTGTGATTGCAGGAAAATGCTGTTACAAAGATTTCTCAGTATATCTCCGGGACTTTTCCCTGGCTTTACCACCGTCACAATGGACAAACGAGACATGAAATAACATCAACAGATCAAGACGAAGCGAATGGAAGTACCTTCGGAGTCATAGCATGTGTAAATCGAGACGAAAGATCTCTCTCTCCCCCGCCTGCTTGCGAGGGGGAGGGGCAGTTTACACACACACGCAGCTGTTGCATGCAGCAACGCACACACAGGGAGGAGATGGCAGAGAGAACGCACTCCCCTGAAAACTCCCCTTGAATTCCTCCAGACTCAGAAAATGTAAAAGTTCACTTTTTGGAGATCCATAGAAAAATGGTGAAAATGAAAAAAAGTATGCCACAGCATGGATTCGAACACGCGACCAACCGCATCCAGGGGCGAGCGTTAACGCAGTGAGCCACTGGACCTGAGTACTCAAACATGCCTGCTTGTACAGCTTAGACACTCTGAATTCACTAAATGTACAACTTTTTCTCCATCAAAATGAACAAATGAGACATGAAATAACATCTACAGATCAAGACGAAGCGGTCCCAGCCTCGTAGCTGTGAACAGCTGTGATTGCAGGAAAATGCTTTTACAAAGATTTCTCAGTATATCTCCGGGACTTTTCCCTGGCTTTACCACCGTCACAATGGACAAACGAGACATGAAATAACATCAACAGATCAAGACGAAGCGAATGGAAGTACCCCCGGAGTCATAGCATGTTTAAATCGAGACGAAAGATCTCTCTCTCCCCCGCCTGCTTGCGAGGGGGAGGGGCAGTTTACACACACACGCAGCTGCTGCATGCAGCAACGCACACACAGGGAGGAGATGGCAGAGAGAACGCACTCCCCTGAAAACTCCCCTTGAATTCCTCCAGACTCAGAAAATGTAAAAGTTCACTTTTTGGAGATCCATAGAAAAAGGGTGAACATGAATTTTGTTTTGCCACAGCATGGATTCGAACACGCGACCAACCGCATCCAGGGGCGAGCGTTAACGCAGTGAGCCACTGGACCTGAGTACTCAAACATGCCTGCTTGTGCAGCTTAGACACTCTGAATTCACTAAATGTACAACTTTTTCTCCATCAAAATGAACAAATGAGACATGAAATAACATCTACAGATCAAGACAAAGCGAATGGAAGCGGTCCCAGCCTCGTAGCTGTGAACAGCTGTGATCGCAGGAAAATGCTGTTCCAAAGATTTCTCAGTATATCTCCGGGACTTTTCCCTGGCTTTACCACCGTCACAATGGACAAACGAGACATGAAATAACATCAACAGATCAAGACGAAGCGAATGGAAGTACCCCCGGAGTCATAGCATGTGTAAATCGAGACGACAGATCTCTCTCTCCCCCGCCTGCTTGCGAGGGGGAGGGGCAGTTTACACACACACGCAGCTGCTGCATGCAGCAACGCACACACAGGGAGGAGATGGCAGAGAGAACGCACTCCCCTGAAAACTCCCCTTGAATTCCTCCAGACTCAGAAAATGTAAAAGTTCACTTTTTGGAGATCCATAGAAAAAGGGTGAAAATGAAAAAAAGTATGCCACAGCATGGATTCGAACACGCGACCAACCGCATCCAGGGGCGAGCGTTAACGCAGTGAGCCACTGGACCTGAGTACTCAAACATGCCTGCTTGTGCATCTTAGACACTCTGAATTCACTAAATGTACAACTTTTTCTCAATCAAAATGAACAAATGAGACATGAAATAACATCTACAGATCAAGACGAAGCGGTCCCAGCCTCGTAGCTGTGAACAGCTGTGATTGCAGGAAAATGCTGTTACAAAGATTTCTCAGTATATCTCCGGGACTTTTCCCTGGCTTTACCACCGTCACAATGGACAAACGAGACATGAAATAACATCAACACATCAAGACGAAGCGAATGGAAGTACCCTCGGAGTCATAGCATGTGTAAATCGAGACGAAAGATCTCTCTCTCCCCCGCCTGCTTGCGAGGGGGAGGGGCAGTTTACACACACACGCAGCTGTTGCATGCAGCAACGCACACACAGGGAGGAGATGGCAGAGAGAACGCACTCCCCTGAAAACTCCCCTTGAATTCCTCCAGACTCAGCAAATGTAAAAGTTCACTTTTTGGAGATCCATAGAAAAAGGGTGAAAATGAAAAAAAGTATGCCACAGCATGGATTCGAACACGCGACCAACCGCATCCAGGGGCGAGCGTTAACGCAGTGAGCCACTGGACCTGAGTACTCAAACATGCCTGCTTGTACAGCTTAGACACTCTGAATTCACTAAATGTACAACTTTTTCTCCATCAAAATGAACAAATGAGACATGAAATAACATCTACAGATCAAGACGAAGCGAATAGAAGCAGTCCCAGCCTCGTAGCTGTGAACAGCTGTGATCGCAGGAAAATGCTGTTACAAAGATTTCTCAGTATATCTCCGGGACATTTCCCTGGCTTTACCACCGTCACAATGGACAAACGAGACATGAAATAACATCAACAGATCAAGACGAAGCGAATGGAAGTACCCCCGGAGTCATAGCATGTGTAAATCGAGACGAAAGATCTCTCTCTCCCCCGCCTGCTTGCGAGGGGGAGGGGCAGTTTACACACACACGCAGCTGCTGCATGCAGCAACGCACACACAGGGAGGAGATGGCAGAGAGAACGCACTCCCCTGAAAACTCCCCTTGAATTCCTCCAGACTCAGAAAATGTAAAAGTTCACTTTTTGGAGATCCATAGAAAAAGGGTGAAAATGAAAAAAAGTATGCCACAGCATGGATTCGAACACGCGACCAACCGCATCCAGGGGCGAGCGTTAACGCAGTGAGCCACTGGACCTGAGTACTCAAACATGCCTGCTTGTGCAGCTTAGACACTCTGAATTCACTAAATGTACAACTTTTTCTCCATCAAAATGAACAAATGAGACATGAAATAACATCTACAGATCAAGACGAAGCGAATAGAAGCGGTCACAGCCTCGTAGCTGTGAACAGCTGTGATCGCAGGAAAATGCTGTTACAAAGATTTCTCAGTATATCTCCGGGACATTTCCCTGGCTTTACCACCGTCACAATGGACAAACGAGACATGAAATAACATCAACAGATCAAGACGAAGCGAATGGAAGTACCCCCGGAGTCATAGCATGTGTAAATCGAGACGAAAGATCTCTCTCTCCCCCGCCTGCTTGCGAGGGGGAGGGGCAGTTTACACACACACGCAGCTGTTGCATGCAGCAACGCACACACAGGGAGGAGATGGCAGAGAGAACGCACTCCCCTGAAAACTCCCCTTGAATTCCTCCAGACTCAGAAAATGTAAAAGTTCACTTTTTGGAGATCCATAGAAAAAGGGTGAAAATGAAAAAAAGTATGCCACAGCATGGATTTGAACACGCGACCAACCGCATCCAGGGGCGAGCGTTAACGCAGTGAGCCACTGGACCTGAGTACTCAAACATGCCTGCTTGTGCATCTTAGACACTCTGAATTCACTAAATGTACAACTTTTTCTCAATCAAAATGAACAAATCAGACATGAAATAACATCTACAGATCAAGACGAAGCGGTCCCAGCCTCGTAGCTGTGAACAGCTGTGATTGCAGGAAAATGCTTTTACAAAGATTTCTCAGTATATCTCCGGGACTTTTCCCTGGCTTTACCACCGTCACAATGGACAAACGAGACATGAAATAACATCAACAGATCAAGACGAAGCGAATGGAAGTACCCCCGGAGTCATAGCATGTTTAAATCGAGACGAAAGATCTCTCTCTCCCCCGCCTGCTTGCGAGGGGGAGGGGCAGTTTACACACACACGCAGCTGCTGCATGCAGCAACGCACACACAGGGAGGAGATGGCAGAGAGAACGCACTCCCCTGAAAACTCCCCTTGAATTCCTCCAGACTCAGAAAATGTAAAAGTTCACTTTTTGGAGATCCATAGAAAAAGGGTGAACATGAATTTTGTTTTGCCACAGCATGGATTCGAACACGCGACCAACCGCATCCAGGGGCGAGCGTTAACGCAGTGAGCCACTGGACCTGAGTACTCAAACATGCCTGCTTGTGCAGCTTAGACACTCTGAATTCACTAAATGTACAACTTTTTCTCCATCAAAATGAACAAATGAGACATGAAATAACATCTACAGATCAAGACAAAGCGAATGGAAGCGGTCCCAGCCTCGTAGCTGTGAACAGCTGTGATCGCAGGAAAATGCTGTTCCAAAGATTTCTCAGTATATCTCCGGGACTTTTCCCTGGCTTTACCACCGTCACAATGGACAAACGAGACATGAAATAACATCAACAGATCAAGACGAAGCGAATGGAAGTACCCCCGGAGTCATAGCATGTGTAAATCGAGACGACAGATCTCTCTCTCTCCCCCGCCTGCTTGCGAGGGGGAGGGGCAGTTTACACACACACGCAGCTGCTGCATGCAGCAACGCACACACAGGGAGGAGATGGCAGAGAGAACGCACTCCCCTGAAAACTCCCCTTGAATTCCTCCAGACTCAGAAAATGTAAAAGTTCACTTTTTGGAGATCCATAGAAAAAGGGTGAAAATGAAAAAAAGTATGCCACAGCATGGATTCGAACACGCGACCAACCGCATCCAGGGGCGAGCGTTAACGCAGTGAGCCACTGGACCTGAGTACTCAAACATGCCTGCTTGTGCATCTTAGACACTCTGAATTCACTAAATGTACAACTTTTTCTCAATCAAAATGAACAAATGAGACATGAAATAACATCTACAGATCAAGACGAAGCGGCCCCAGCCTCGTAGCTGTGAACAGCTGTGATTGCAGGAAAATGCTGTTACAAAGATTTCTCAGTATATCTCCGGGACTTTTCCATGGCTTTACCACCGTCACAATGGACAAACGAGACATGAAATAACATCAACAGATCAAGACGAAGCGAATGGAAGTACCCCCGGAGTCATAGCATGTGTAAATCGAGACGAAAGATCTCTCTCTCCCCCGCCTGCTTGCGAGGGGGAGGGGCAGTTTACACACACACGCAGCTGCTGCATGCAGCAACGCACACACAGGGAGGAGATGGCAGAGATAACGCACTCCCCTGAAAACTCCCCTTGAATTCCTCCAGACTCAGAAAATGTAAAAGTTCACTGTTTGGAGATCCATAGAAAAAGGGTGAAAATGATTTTTTTTTGCCACAGCATGGATTCAAACACGCGACCAACCGCATCCAGGGGCGAGCGTTAACGCAGTGAGCCACTGGACCTGAGTACTCAAACATGCCTGCTTGTGCAGCTTACACACTCAATTCACTAAATGTACAACTTTTTCTCCATCAAAATGAACAAATGAGACATGAAATAACATCTACAGATCAAGACGAAGCGAATGGAAGCGGTCCCAGCCTCGTAGCTGTGAACAGCTGTGATCGCAGGAAAATGCTGTTATAAAGATTTATCAGTATATCTCCGGGATATTTCCCTGGCTTTACCACCGTCCAAATGGACAAACGAGACATGAAATAACATCAACAGATCAAGACGAAGCGAATGGAAGTACCCCCGGAGTCATAGCATGTGTAAATCGAGACGAAAGATCTCTCTCTCCCCCGCCTGCTTGCGAGGGGGAGGGGCAGTTTACACACACACGCAGCTGCTGCATGCAGCAACGCACACACAGGGAGGAGATGGCAGAGAGAACGCACTCCCCTGAAAACTCCCCTTGAATTCCTCCAGACTCAGAAAATGTAAAAGTTCACTTTTTGGAGATCCATAGAAAAAGGGTGAACATGAATTTTGTTTGGCCACAGCATGGATTCGAACACGCGACCAACCGCATCCAGGGGCGAGCGTTAACGCAGTGAGCCACTGGACCTGAGTACTCAAACATGCCTGCTTGTGCAGCTTAGACACTCTGAATTCACTAAATGTACAACTTTTTCTCCATCAAAATGAACAAATGAGACATGAAATAACATCTACAGATCAAGACAAAGCGAATGGAAGCGGTCCCAGCCTCGTAGCTGTGAACAGCTGTGATCGCAGGAAAATGCTGTTCCAAAGATTTCTCAGTATATCTCCGGGACTTTTCCCTGGCTTTACCACCGTCACAATGGACAAACGAGACATGAAATAACATCAACAGATCAAGACGAAGCGAATGGAAGTACCCCCGGAGTCATAGCATGTGTAAATCGAGACGAAAGATCTCTCTCTCCCCCGCCTGCTTGCGAGGGGGAGGGGCAGTTTACACACACACGCAGCTGCTGCATGCAGCAAAGCACACACAGGGAGGAGATGGCAGAGAGAACGCACTCCCCTGAAAACTCCCCTTGAATTCCTCCAGACTCAGAAAATGTAAAAGTTCACTTTTTGGAGATCCATAGAAAAAGGGTGAAAATGATTTTTTTTTTGCCAGAGCATGGATTTGAACACGCGACCAACCGCATCCAGGGGCGAGCGTTAACACAGTGAGCCACTGGACCTGAGTACTCAAACATGCCTGCTTGTGCAGCTTAGACACTCTGAATTCACTAAATGTACAACTTTTTCTCCATCAAAATGAACAAATGAGACATGAAATAACATCTACAGATCAAGACGAAGCGAATGGAAGTGGTCCCAGCCTCGTAGCTGTGAACAGCTGTGATCGCAGGAAAATGCTGTTATAAAGATTTATCAGTATATCTCCGGGATATTTCCCTGGCTTTAACACCGTCCAAATGGACAAACGAGACATGAAATAACATCAACAGATCAAGACGAAGCGAATGGAAGTACCCCCGGAGTCATAGCATGTGTAAATCGAGACGAAAGATCTCTCTCTCTCCCCCGCCTGCTTGCGAGGGGGAGGGGCAGTTTACACACACACGCAGCTGCTGCATGCAGCAACGCACACACAGGGAGGAGATGGCAGAGAGAATGCACTCCCCTGAAAACTCCCCTTGAATTCCTCCAGACTCAGAAAATGTAAAAGTTCACTTTTTGGAGATCCATAGAAAAAGGGTGAAAATGAAAAAAAGTATGCCACAGCATGGATTTGAACACGCGACCAACCACATCCAGGGGCGAGCGTTAACGCAGTGAGCCACTGGACCTGAGTACTCAAACATGCCTGCTTGTGCATCTTAGACACTCTGAATTCACTAAATGTACAACTTTTTCTCAATCAAAATGAACAAATCAGACATGAAATAACATCTACAGATCAAGACGAAGCGAATAGAAGCAGTCCCAGCCTCGTAGCTGTGAACAGCTGTGATTGCAGGAAAATGCTGTTACAAAGATTTCTCAGTATATCTCCGGGACTTTTCCCTGGCTTTACCACCGTCACAATGGACAAACGAGACATGAAATAACATCAACAGATCAAGACGAAGCGAATGGAAGTACCTTCGGAGTCATAGCATGTGTAAATCGAGACGAAAGATCTCTCTCTCCCCCGCCTGCTTGCGAGGGGGAGGGGCAGTTTACACACACACGCAGCTGTTGCATGCAGCAACGCACACACAGGGAGGAGATGGCAGAGAGAACGCACTCCCCTGAAAACTCCCCTTGAATTCCTCCAGACTCAGAAAATGTAAAAGTTCACTTTTTGGAGATCCATAGAAAAAGGGTGAACATGAATTTTGTTTTGCCACAGCATGGATTCGAACACGCGACCAACCGCATCCAGGGGCGAGCGTTAACGCAGTGAGCCACTGGACCTGAGTACTCAAACATGCCTGCTTGTGCAGCTTAGACACTCTGAATTCACTAAATGTACAACTTTTTCTCCATCAAAATGAACAAATGAGACATGAAATAACATCTACAGATCAAGACGAAGCGAATGGAAGCGGTCCCAGCCTCGTAGCTGTGAACAGCTGTGATCGCAGGAAAATGCTGTTCCAAAGATTTCTCAGTATATCTCCGGGACTTTTCCCTGGCTTTACCACCGTCACAATGGACAAACGAGACATGAAATAACATCAACAGATCAAGACGAAGCGAATGGAAGTACCCCCGGAGTCATAGCATGTGTAAATCGAGACGAAAGATCTCTCTCTCTCCCCCGCCTGCTTGCGAGGGGGAGGGGCAGTTTACACACACACGCAGCTGCTGCATGCAGCAACGCACACACAGGGAGGAGATGGCAGAGAGAATGCACTCCCCTGAAAACTCCCCTTGAATTCCTCCAGACTCAGAAAATGTAAAAGTTCACTTTTTGGAGATCCATAGAAAAAGGGTGAAAATGAAAAAAAGTATGCCACAGCATGGATTTGAACACGCGACCAACCACATCCAGGGGCGAGCGTTAACGCAGTGAGCCACTGGACCTGAGTACTCAAACATGCCTGCTTGTGCATCTTAGACACTCTGAATTCACTAAATGTACAACTTTTTCTCAATCAAAATGAACAAATCAGACATGAAATAACATCTACAGATCAAGACGAAGCGAATAGAAGCAGTCCCAGCCTCGTAGCTGTGAACAGCTGTGATTGCAGGAAAATGCTGTTACAAAGATTTCTCAGTATATCTCCGGGACTTTTCCCTGGCTTTACCACCGTCACAATGGACAAACGAGACATGAAATAACATCAACAGATCAAGACGAAGCGAATGGAAGTACCTTCGGAGTCATAGCATGTGTAAATCGAGACGAAAGATCTCTCTCTCCCCCGCCTGCTTGCGAGGGGGAGGGGCAGTTTACACACACACGCAGCTGTTGCATGCAGCAACGCACACACAGGGAGGAGATGGCAGAGAGAACGCACTCCCCTGAAAACTCCCCTTGAATTCCTCCAGACTCAGAAAATGTAAAAGTTCACTTTTTGGAGATCCATAGAAAAAGGGTGAACATGAATTTTGTTTTGCCACAGCATGGATTCGAACACGCGACCAACCGCATCCAGGGGCGAGCGTTAACGCAGTGAGCCACTGGACCTGAGTACTCAAACATGCCTGCTTGTGCAGCTTAGACACTCTGAATTCACTAAATGTACAACTTTTTCTCCATCAAAATGAACAAATGAGACATGAAATAACATCTACAGATCAAGACGAAGCGAATGGAAGCGGTCCCAGCCTCGTAGCTGTGAACAGCTGTGATCGCAGGAAAATGCTGTTCCAAAGATTTCTCAGTATATCTCCGGGACTTTTCCCTGGCTTTACCACCGTCACAATGGACAAACGAGACATGAAATAACATCAACAGATCAAGACGAAGCGAATGGAAGTACCCCCGGAGTCATAGCATGTGTAAATCGAGACGACAGATCTCTCTCTCCCCCGCCTGCTTGCGAGGGGGAGGGGCAGTTTACACACACACGCAGCTGCTGCATGCAGCAACGCACACACAGGGAGGAGATGGCAGAGAGAACGCACTCCCCTGAAAACTCCCCTTGAATTCCTCCAGACTCAGAAAATGTAAAAGTTCACTTTTTGGAGATCCATAGAAAAAGGGTGAAAATGATTTTTTTTTTGCCAGAGCATGGATTCGAACACGCGACCAACCGCATCCAGGGGCGAGCGTTAACACAGTGAGCCACTGGACCTGAGTACTCAAACATGCCTGCTTGTGCAGCTTAGACACTCTGAATTCACTAAATGTACAACTTTTTCTCCATCAAAATGAACAAATGAGACATGAAATAACATCTACAGATCAAGACGAAGCGAATGGAAGCGGTCCCAGCCTCGTAGCTGTGAACAGCTGTGATCGCAGGAAAATGCTGTTATAAAGATTTATCAGTATATCTCCGGGATATTTCCCTGGCTTTACCACCGTCCAAATGGACAAACGAGACATGAAATAACATCAACAGATCAAGACGAAGCGAATGGAAGTACCCCCGGAGTCATAGCATGTGTAAATCGAGACGAAAGATCTCTCTCTCTCCCCCGCCTGCTTGCGAGGGGGAGGGGCAGTTTACACACACACGCAGCTGCTGCATGCAGCAACGCACACACAGGGAGGAGATGGCAGAGAGAATGCACTCCCCTGAAAACTCCCCTTGAATTCCTCCAGACTCAGAAAATGTAAAAGTTCACTTTTTGGAGATCCATAGAAAAAGGGTGAAAATGAAAAAAAGTATGCCACAGCATGGATTTGAACACGCGACCAACCACATCCAGGGGCGAGCGTTAACGCAGTGAGCCACTGGACCTGAGTACTCAAACATGCCTGCTTGTGCATCTTAGACACTCTGAATTCACTAAATGTACAACTTTTTCTCAATCAAAATGAACAAATCAGACATGAAATAACATCTACAGATCAAGACGAAGCGAATAGAAGCAGTCCCAGCCTCGTAGCTGTGAACAGCTGTGATTGCAGGAAAATGCTGTTACAAAGATTTCTCAGTATATCTCCGGGACTTTTCCCTGGCTTTACCACCGTCACAATGGACAAACGAGACATGAAATAACATCAACAGATCAAGACGAAGCGAATGGAAGTACCTTCGGAGTCATAGCATGTGTAAATCGAGACGAAAGATCTCTCTCTCCCCCGCCTGCTTGCGAGGGGGAGGGGCAGTTTACACACACACGCAGCTGTTGCATGCAGCAACGCACACACAGGGAGGAGATGGCAGAGAGAACGCACTCCCCTGAAAACTCCCCTTGAATTCCTCCAGACTCAGAAAATGTAAAAGTTCACTTTTTGGAGATCCATAGAAAAAGGGTGAACATGAATTTTGTTTTGCCACAGCATGGATTCGAACACGCGACCAACCGCATCCAGGGGCGAGCGTTAACGCAGTGAGCCACTGGACCTGAGTACTCAAACATGCCTGCTTGTGCAGCTTACACACTCAATTCACTAAATGTACAACTTTTTCTCCATCAAAATGAACAAATGAGACATGAAATAACATCTACAGATCAAGACGAAGCGAATATAAGCGGTCCCAGCCTCGTAGCTGTGAACAGCTGTGATCGCAGGAAAATGCTGTTCCAAAGATTTCTCAGTATATCTCCGGGACATTTCCCTGGCTTTAACACCGTCACAATGGACAAACGAGACATGAAATAACATCAACAGATCAAGACGAAGCGAATGGAAGTACCCCCGGAGTCATAGCATGTGTAAATCGAGACGAAAGATCTCTCTCTCCCCCGCCTGCTTGCGAGGGGGAGGGGCAGTTTACACACACACGCAGCTGTTGCATGCAGCAACGCACACACAGGGAGGAGATGGCAGAGAGAACGCACTCCCCTGAAAACTCCCCTTGAATTCCTCCAGACTCAGAAAATGTAAAAGTTCACTTTTTGGAGATCCATAGAAAAAGGGTGAAAATGAAAAAAAGTATGCCACAGCATGGATTCGAACACGCGACCAACCGCATCCAGGGGCGAGCGTTAACGCAGTGAGCCACTGGACCTGAGTACTCAAACATGCCTGCTTGTGCAGCTTAGACACTCTGAATTCACTAAATGTACAACTTTTTCTCCATCAAAATGAACAAATGAGACATGAAATAACATCTACAGATCAAGACAAAGCGAATGGAAGCGGTCCCAGCCTCGTAGCTGTGAACAGCTGTGATCGCAGGAAAATGCTGTTCCAAAGATTTCTCAGTTTATCTCCGGGACTTTTCCCTGGCTTTACCACCGTCACAATGGACAAACGAGACATGAAATAACATCAACAGATCAAGACGAAGCGAATGGAAGTACCCCCGGAGTCATAGCATGTGTAAATCGAGACATTACATTACATTACATTACATTGCATTTAGCTGACGCTTTTATCCAAAGCGACTTACAATAAGTGCATTCGACCAGGAAGACGACAGATCTCTCTCTCCCCCGCCTGCTTGCGAGGGGGAGGGGCAGTTTACACACACACGCAGCTGCTGCATGCAGCAACGCACACACAGGGAGGAGATGGCAGAGAGAACGCACTCCCCTGAAAACTCCCCTTGAATTCCTCCAGACTCAGAAAATGTAAAAGTTCACTTTTTGGAGATCCATAGAAAAAGGGTGAACATGAATTTTGTTTTGCCACAGCATGGATTCGAACACACGCCCAACCGCATCCAGGGGCGAGCGTTAACGCAGTGAGCCACTGGACCTGAGTACTCAAACATGCCTGCTTGTGCAGCTTAGACACTCTGAATTCACTAAATGTACAACTTTTTCTCCATCAAAATGAACAAATGAGACATGAAATAACATCTACAGATCAAGACGAAGCGAATGGAAGCGGTCCCAGCCTCGTAGCTGTGAACAGCTGTGATCGCAGGAAAATGCTGTTCCAAAGATTTCTCAGTATATCTCCGGGACTTTTCCCTGGCTTTACCACCGTCACAATGGACAAACGAGACATGAAATAACATCAACAGATCAAGACAAAGCGAATGGAAGTACCCCCGGAGTCATAGCATGTATAAATCGAGACGACAGATCTCTCTCTCCCCCGCCTGCTTGCGAGGGGGAGGGGCAGTTTACACACACAAGCAGCTGCCGCATGCAGCAACGCACACACAGGGAGGAGATGGCAGAGAGTACGCACTCCCCTGAAAACTCCCCTTGAATTCCTCAAGACTCAGAAAATGTAAAAGTTCACTTTTTGGAGATCCATAGAAAAAGGGTGAAAATGAAAAAAAGTATGCCACAGCATGGATTCGAACACGCGACCAACCGCATCCAGGGGCGAGCGTTAACGCAGTGAGCCACTGGACCTGAGTACTCAAACATGCCTGCTTGTGCAGCTTAGACACTCTGAATTCACTAAATGTACAACTTTTTCTCCATCAAAATGAACAAATGAGACATGAAATAACATCTACAGATCAAGACGAAGCGAATGGAAGCGGTCCCAGCCTCGTAGCTGTGAACAGCTGTGATCGCAGGAAAATGCTGTTATAAAGATTTCTCAGTATATCTCCGGGATATTTCCCTGGCTTTACCACCGTCCAAATGGACAAACGAGACATGAAATAACATCAACAGATCAAGACGAAGCGAATGGAAGTACCCCCGGAGTCATAGCATGTGTAAATCGAGACGACAGATATCTCTCTCCCCCGCCTGCTTGCGAGGGGGAGGGGCAGTTTACACACACACGCAGCTGCTGCATGCAGCAACGCACACACAGGGAGGAGATGGCAGAGAGAACGCACTCCCCTGAAAACTCCCCTTGAATTCCTCCAGACTCAGAAAATGTAAAAGTTCACTTTTTGGAGATCCATAGAAAAAGGGTGAAAATGAAAAAAAGTATGCCACAGCATGGATTCGAACACGCGACCAACCGCATCCAGGGGCGAGCGTTAACGCAGTGAGCCACTGGACCTGAGTACTCAAACATGCCTGCTTGTGCAGCTTAGACACTCTGAATTCACTAAATGTACAACTTTTTCTCCATCAAAATGAACAAATGAGACATGAAATAACATCTACAGATCAAGACGAAGCGAATAGAAGCGGTCCCAGCCTCGTAGCTGTGAACAGCTGTGATCGCAGGAAAATGCTGTTACAAAGATTTCTCAGTATATCTCCGGGACATTTCCCTGGCTTTACCACCGTCACAATGGACAAACGAGACATGAAATAACATCAACAGATCAAGACGAAGCGAATGGAAGTACCCCCGGAGTCATAGCATGTGTAAATCGAGACGAAAGATCTCTCTCTCCCCCGCCTGCTTGCGAGGGGGAGGGGCAGTTTACACACACACGCAGCTGCTGCATGCATCAACGCACACACAGGGAGGAGATGGCAGAGAGAACGCACTCCCCTGAAAACTCCCCTTGAATTCCTCCAGACTCAGAAAATGTAAAAGTTCACTTTTTGGAGATCCATAGAAAAAGGGTGAAAATGAAAAAAAGTATGCCACAGCATGGATTCGAACACGCGACCAACCGCATCCAGGGGCGAGCGTTAACGCAGTGAGCCACTGGACCTGAGTACTCAAACATGCCTGCTTGTGCATCTTAGACAGTCTGAATTCACTAAATGTACAACTTTTTCTCAATCAAAATGAACAAATGAGACATGAAATAACATCTACAGATCAAGACGAAGCGAATAGAAGCAGTCCCAGCCTCGTAGCTGTGAACAGCTGTGATTGCAGGAAAATGCTGTTACAAAGATTTCTCAGTATATCTCCGGGACTTTTCCATGGCTTTACCACCGTCACAATGGACAAACGAGACATGAAATAACATCAACAGATCAAGACGAAGCGAATGGAAGTACCCCCGGAGTCATAGCATGTGTAAATCGAGACGAAAGATCTCTCTCTCCCCCGCCTGCTTGCGAGGGGGAGGGGCAGTTTACACACACACGCAGCTGCTGCATGCAGCAACGCACACACAGGGAGGAGATGGCAGAGATAACGCACTCCCCTGAAAACTCCCCTTGAATTCCTCCAGACTCAGAAAATGTAAAAGTTCACTGTTTGGAGATCCATAGAAAAAGGGTGAAAATGTTTTTTTTTTGCCACAGCATGGATTCAAACACGCGACCAACCGCATCCAGGGGCGAGCGTTAACGCAGTGAGCCACTGGACCTGAGTACTCAAACATGCCTGCTTGTGCAGCTTACACACTCAATTCACTAAATGTACAACTTTTTCTCCATCAAAATGAACAAATGAGACATGAAATAACATCTACAGATCAAGACGAAGCGAATGGAAGCGGTCCCAGCCTCGTAGCTGTGAACAGCTGTGATCGCAGGAAAATGCTGTTATAAAGATTTATCAGTATATCTCCGGGATATTTCCCTGGCTTTACCACCGTCCAAATGGACAAACGAGACATGAAATAACATCAACAGATCAAGACGAAGCGAATGGAAGTACCCCCGGAGTCATAGCATGTGTAAATCGAGACGAAAGATCTCTCTCTCCCCCGCCTGCTTGCGAGGGGGAGGGGCAGTTTACACACACACGCAGCTGCTGCATGCAGCAACGCACACACAGGGAGGAGATGGCAGAGAGAACGCACTCCCCTGAAAACTCCCCTTGAATTCCTCCAGACTCAGAAAATGTAAAAGTTCACTTTTTGGAGATCCATAGAAAAAGGGTGAACATGAATTTTGTTTTGCCACAGCATGGATTCGAACACGCGACCAACCGCATCCAGGGGCGAGCGTTAACGCAGTGAGCCACTGGACCTGAGTACTCAAACATGCCTGCTTGTGCAGCTTAGACACTCTGAATTCACTAAATGTACAACTTTTTCTCCATCAAAATGAACAAATGAGACATGAAATAACATCTACAGATCAAGACAAAGCGAATGGAAGCGGTCCCAGCCTCGTAGCTGTGAACAGCTGTGATCGCAGGAAAATGCTGTTCCAAAGATTTCTCAGTATATCTCCGGGACTTTTCCCTGGCTTTACCACCGTCACAATGGACAAACGAGACATGAAATAACATCAACAGATCAAGACGAAGCGAATGGAAGTACCCCCGGAGTCATAGCATGTGTAAATCGAGACGAAAGATCTCTCTCTCCCCCGCCTGCTTGCGAGGGGGAGGGGCAGTTTACACACACACGCAGCTGCTGCATGCAGCAAAGCACACACAGGGAGGAGATGGCAGAGAGAACGCACTCCCCTGAAAACTCCCCTTGAATTCCTCCAGACTCAGAAAATGTAAAAGTTCACTTTTTGGAGATCCATAGAAAAAGGGTGAAAATGAAAAAAAGTATGCCACAGCATGGATTCGAACACGCGACCAACCGCATCCAGGGGCGAGCGTTAACGCAGTGAGCCACTGGACCTGAGTACTCAAACATGCCTGCTTGTGCAGCTTAGACACTCTGAATTCACTAAATGTACAACTTTTTCTCCATCAAAATGAACAAATGAGACATGAAATAACATCTACAGATCAAGACGAAGCGAATAGAAGCGGTCCCAGCCTCGTAGCTGTGAACAGCTGTGATCGCAGGAAAATGCTGTTACAAAGATTTCTCAGTATATCTCCGGGACATTTCCCTGGCTTTACCACCGTCACAATGGACAAACGAGACATGAAATAACATCAACAGATCAAGACGAAGCGAATGGAAGTACCCCCGGAGTCATAGCATGTGTAAATCGAGACGAAAGATCTCTCTCTCCCCCGCCTGCTTGCGAGGGGGAGGGGCAGTTTACACACACACGCAGCTGCTGCATGCAGCAACGCACACACAGGGAGGAGATGGCAGAGAGAACGCACTCCCCTGAAAACTCCCCTTGAATTCCTCCAGACTCAGAAAATGTAAAAGTTCACTTTTTGGAGATCCATAGAAAAAGGGTGAAAATGAAAAAAAGTATGCCACAGCATGGATTTCAACACGCGACCAACCGCATCCAGGGGCGAGCGTTAACGCAGTGAGCCACTGGACCTGAGTACTCAAACATGCCTGCTTGTGCATCTTAGACACTCTGAATTCACTAAATGTACAACTTTTTCTCAATCAAAATGAACAAATCAGACATGAAATAACATCTACAGATCAAGACGAAGCGAATAGAAGCAGTCCCAGCCTCGTAGCTGTGAACAGCTGTGATTGCAGGAAAATGCTGTTACAAAGATTTATCAGTATATCTCCGGGACTTTTCCCTGGCTTTACCACCGTCACAATGGACAAACGAGACATGAAATAACATCAACAGATCAAGACGAAGCGAATGGAAGTACCTTCGGAGTCATAGCATGTGTAAATCGAGACGAAAGATCTCTCTCTCCCCCGCCTGCTTGCGAGGGGGAGGGGCAGTTTACACACACACGCAGCTGTTGCATGCAGCAACGCACACACAGGGAGGAGATGGCAGAGAGAACGCACTCCCCTGAAAACTCCCCTTGAATTCCTCCAGACTCAGAAAATGTAAAAGTTCACTTTTTGGAGATCCATAGAAAAAGGGTGAAAATGAAAAAAAGTATGCCACAGCATGGATTCGAACACGCGACCAACCGCATCCAGGGGCGAGCATTAACGCAGTGAGCCACTGGACCTGAGTACTCAAACATGCCTGCTTGTACAGCTTAGACACTCTGAATTCACTAAATGTACAACTTTTTCTCCATCAAAATGAACAAATGAGACATGAAATAACATCTACAGATCAAGACGAAGCGGTCCCAGCCTCGTAGCTGTGAACAGCTGTGATTGCAGGAAAATGCTTTTACAAAGATTTCTCAGTATATCTCCGGGACTTTTCCCTGGCTTTACCACCGTCACAATGGACAAACGAGACATGAAATAACATCAACAGATGAAGACGAAGCGAATGGAAGTACCCCCGGAGTCATAGCATGTTTAAATCGAGACGAAAGATCTCTCTCTCCCCCGCCTGCTTGCGAGGGGGAGGGGCAGTTTACACACACACGCAGCTGCTGCATGCAGCAACGCACACACAGGGAGGAGATGGCAGAGAGAACGCACTCCCCTGAAAACTCCCCTTGAATTCCTCCAGACTCAGAACATGTAAAAGTTCACTTTTTGGAGATCCATAGAAAAAGGGTGAACATGAATTTTGTTTTGCCACAGCATGGATTCAAACACGCGACCAACCGCATCCAGGGGCGAGCGTTAACGCAGTGAGCCACTGGACCTGAGTACTCAAACATGCCTGCTTGTGCAGCTTAGACACTCTGAATTCACTAAATGTACAACTTTTTCTCCATCAAAATGAACAAATGAGACATGAAATAACATCTACAGATCAAGACAAAGCGAATGGAAGCGGTCCCAGCCTCGTAGCTGTGAACAGCTGTGATCGCAGGAAAATGCTGTTCCAAAGATTTCTCAGTATATCTCCGGGACTTTTCCCTGGCTTTACCACCGTCACAATGGACAAACGAGACATGAAATAACATCAACAGATCAAGACGAAGCGAATGGAAGTACCCCCGGAGTCATAGCATGTGTAAATCGAGACGAAAGATCTCTCTCTCTCCCCCGCCTGCTTGCGAGGGGGAGGGGCAGTTTACACACACACGCAGCTGCTGCATGCAGCAACGCACACACAGGGAGGAGATGGCAGAGAGAATGCACTCCCCTGAAAACTCCCCTTGAATTCCTCCAGACTCAGAAAATGTAAAAGTTCACTTTTTGGAGATCCATAGAAAAAGGGTGAAAATGAAAAAAAGTATGCCACAGCATGGATTTGAACACGCGACCAACCACATCCAGGGGCGAGCGTTAACGCAGTGAGCCACTGGACCTGAGTACTCAAACATGCCTGCTTGTGCATCTTAGACACTCTGAATTCACTAAATGTACAACTTTTTCTCAATCAAAATGAACAAATCAGACATGAAATAACATCTACAGATCAAGACGAAGCGAATAGAAGCAGTCCCAGCCTCGTAGCTGTGAACAGCTGTGATTGCAGGAAAATGCTGTTACAAAGATTTCTCAGTATATCTCCGGGACTTTTCCCTGGCTTTACCACCGTCACAATGGACAAACGAGACATGAAATAACATCAACAGATCAAGACGAAGCGAATGGAAGTACCTTCGGAGTCATAGCATGTGTAAATCGAGACGAAAGATCTCTCTCTCCCCCGCCTGCTTGCGAGGGGGAGGGGCAGTTTACACACACACGCAGCTGTTGCATGCAGCAACGCACACACAGGGAGGAGATGGCAGAGAGAACGCACTCCCCTGAAAACTCCCCTTGAATTCCTCCAGACTCAGAAAATGTAAAAGTTCACTTTTTGGAGATCCATAGAAAAAGGGTGAACATGAATTTTGTTTTGCCACAGCATGGATTCGAACACGCGACCAACCGCATCCAGGGGCGAGCGTTAACGCAGTGAGCCACTGGACCTGAGTACTCAAACATGCCTGCTTGTGCAGCTTAGACACTCTGAATTCACTAAATGTACAACTTTTTCTCCATCAAAATGAACAAATGAGACATGAAATAACATCTACAGATCAAGACAAAGCGAATGGAAGCGGTCCCAGCCTCGTAGCTGTGAACAGCTGTGATCGCAGGAAAATGCTGTTCCAAAGATTTCTCAGTATATCTCCGGGACTTTTCCCTGGCTTTACCACCGTCACAATGGACAAACGAGACATGAAATAACATCAACAGATCAAGACGAAGCGAATGGAAGTACCCCCGGAGTCATAGCATGTGTAAATCGAGACGACAGATCTCTCTCTCCCCCGCCTGCTTGCGAGGGGGAGGGGCAGTTTACACACACACGCAGCTGCTGCATGCAGCAACGCACACACAGGGAGGAGATGGCAGAGAGAACGCACTCCCCTGAAAACTCCCCTTGAATTCCTCCAGACTCAGAAAATGTAAAAGTTCACTTTTTGGAGATCCATAGAAAAAGGGTGAACATGAATTTTGTTTGGCCACAGCATGGATTCGAACACGCGACCAACCGCATCCAGGGGCGAGCGTTAACGCAGTGAGCCACTGGACCTGAGTACTCAAACATGCCTGCTTGTGCAGCTTAGACACTCTGAATTCACTAAATGTACAACTTTTTCTCCATCAAAATGAACAAATGAGACATGAAATAACATCTACAGATCAAGACAAAGCAAATGGAAGCGGTCCCAGCCTCGTAGCTGTGAACAGCTGTGATCGCAGGAAAATGCTATTCCAAAGATTTCTCAGTATATCTCCGGGACTTTTCCCTGGCTTTACCACCGTCACAATGGACAAACGAGACATGAAATAACATCAACAGATCAAGACGAAGCGAATGGAAGTACCCCCGGAGTCATAGCATGTGTAAATCGAGACGACAGATCTCTCTCTCCCCCGCCTGCTTGCGAGGGGGAGGGGCAGTTTACACACACACGCAGCTGCTGCATGCAGCAACGCACACACAGGGAGGAGATAGCAGAGAGAACGCACTCCCCTGAAAACTCCCCTTGAATTCCTCCAGACTCAGAAAATGTAAAAGTTCACTTTTTGGAGATCCATAGAAAAAGGGTGAAAATGATTTTTTTTTTGCCAGAGCATGGATTCGAACACGCGACCAACCGCATCCAGGGGCGAGCGTTAACACAGTGAGCCACTGGACCTGAGTACTCAAACATGCCTGCTTGTGCAGCTTAGACACTCTGAATTCACTAAATGTACAACTTTTTCTCCATCAAAATGAACAAATGAGACATGAAATAACATCTACAGATCAAGACGAAGCGAATGGAAGTGGTCCCAGCCTCGTAGCTGTGAACAGCTGTGATCGCAGGAAAATGCTGTTATAAAGATTTATCAGTATATCTCCGGGATATTTCCCTGGCTTTACCACCGTCCAAATGGACAAACGAGACATGAAATAACATCAACAGATCAAGACGAAGCGAATGGAAGTACCCCCGGAGTCATAGCATGTGTAAATCGAGACGAAAGATCTCTCTCTCCCCCGCCTGCTTGCGAGGGGGAGGGGCAGTTTACACACACACGCAGCTGCTGCATGCAGCAACGCACACACAGGGAGGAGATGGCAGAGAGAATGCACTCCCCTGAAAACTCCCCTTGAATTCCTCCAGACTCAGAAAATGTAAAAGTTCACTTTTTGGAGATCCATAGAAAAAGGGTGAAAATGAAAAAAAGTATGCCACAGCATGGATTTGAACACGCGACCAACCGCATCCAGGGGCGAGCGTTAACGCAGTGAGCCACTGGACCTGAGTACTCAAACATGCCTGCTTGTGCATCTTAGACACTCTGAATTCACTAAATGTACAACTTTTTCTCAATCAAAATGAACAAATCAGACATGAAATAACATCTACAGATCAAGACGAAGCGAATAGAAGCAGTCCCAGCCTCGTAGCTGTGAACAGCTGTGATTGCAGGAAAATGCTGTTACAAAGATTTCTCAGTATATCTCCGGGACTTTTCCCTGGCTTTACCACCGTCACAATGGACAAACGAGACATGAAATAACATCAACAGATCAAGACGAAGCGAATGGAAGTACCTTCGGAGTCATAGCATGTGTAAATCGAGACGAAAGATCTCTCTCTCCCCCGCCTGCTTGCGAGGGGGAGGGGCAGTTTACACACACACGCAGCTGTTGCATGCAGCAACGCACACACAGGGAGGAGATGGCAGAGAGAACGCACTCCCCTGAAAACTCCCCTTGAATTCCTCCAGACTCAGAAAATGTAAAAGTTCACTTTTTGGAGATCCATAGAAAAAGGGTGAACATGAATTTTGTTTTGCCACAGCATGGATTCGAACACGCGACCAACCGCATCCAGGGGCGAGCGTTAACGCAGTGAGCCACTGGACCTGAGTACTCAAACATGCCTGCTTGTGCAGCTTAGACACTCTGAATTCACTAAATGTACAACTTTTTCTCCATCAAAATGAACAAATGAGACATGAAATAACATCTACAGATCAAGACAAAGCGAATGGAAGCGGTCCCAGCCTCGTAGCTGTGAACAGCTGTGATCGCAGGAAAATGCTGTTCCAAAGATTTCTCAGTATATCTCCGGGACTTTTCCCTGGCTTTACCACCGTCACAATGGACAAACGAGACATGAAATAACATCAACAGATCAAGACGAAGCGAATGGAAGTACCCCCGGAGTCATAGCATGTGTAAATCGAGACGACAGATCTCTCTCTCCCCCGCCTGCTTGCGAGGGGGAGGGGCAGTTTACACACACACGCAGCTGCTGCATGCAGCAACGCACACACAGGGAGGAGATGGCAGAGAGAACGCACTCCCCTGAAAACTCCCCTTGAATTCCTCCAGACTCAGAAAATGTAAAAGTTCACTTTTTGGAGATCCATAGAAAAAGGGTGAACATGAATTTTGTTTGGCCACAGCATGGATTCGAACACGCGACCAACCGCATCCAGGGGCGAGCGTTAACGCAGTGAGCCACTGGACCTGAGTACTCAAACATGCCTGCTTGTGCAGCTTAGACACTCTGAATTCACTAAATGTACAACTTTTTCTCCATCAAAATGAACAAATGAGACATGAAATAACATCTACAGATCAAGACAAAGCGAATGGAAGCGGTCCCAGCCTCGTAGCTGTGAACAGCTGTGATCGCAGGAAAATGCTATTCCAAAGATTTCTCAGTATATCTCCGGGACTTTTCCCTGGCTTTACCACCGTCACAATGGACAAACGAGACATGAAATAACATCAACAGATCAAGACGAAGCGAATGGAAGTACCCCCGGAGTCATAGCATGTGTAAATCGAGACGACAGATCTCTCTCTCCCCCGCCTGCTTGCGAGGGGGAGGGGCAGTTTACACACACACGCAGCTGCTGCATGCAGCAACGCACACACAGGGAGGAGATGGCAGAGAGAACGCACTCCCCTGAAAACTCCCCTTGAATTCCTCCAGACTCAGAAAATGTAAAAGTTCACTTTTTGGAGATCCATAGAAAAAGGGTGAAAATGATTTTTTTTTTGCCAGAGCATGGATTCGAACACGCGACCAACCGCATCCAGGGGCGAGCGTTAACACAGTGAGCCACTGGACCTGAGTACTCAAACATGCCTGCTTGTGCAGCTTAGACACTCTGAATTCACTAAATGTACAACTTTTTCTCCATCAAAATGAACAAATGAGACATGAAATAACATCTACAGATCAAGACGAAGCGAATGGAAGCGGTCCCAGCCTCGTAGCTGTGAACAGCTGTGATCGCAGGAAAATGCTGTTCCAAAGATTTCTCAGTTTATCTCCGGGACTTTTCCCTGGCTTTACCACCGTCACAATGGACAAACGAGACATGAAATAACATCAACAGATCAAGACGAAGCGAATGGAAGTACCCCCGGAGTCATAGCATGTGTAAATCGAGACGACAGATCTCTCTCTCCCCCGCCTGCTTGCGAGGGGGAGGGGCAGTTTACACACACACGCAGCTGCTGCATGCAGCAACGCACACACAGGGAGGAGATGGCAGAGAGAACGCACTCCCCTGAAAACTCCCCTTGAATTCCTCCAGACTCAGAAAATGTAAAAGTTCACTTTTTGGAGATCCATAGAAAAAGGGTGAACATGAAAAAAAGTATGCCACAGCATGGATTCGAACACGCGACCAACCGCATCCAGGGGCGAGCGTTAACGCAGTGAGCCACTGGACCTGAGTACTCAAACATGCCTGCTTGTGCAGCTTAGACACTCTGAATTCACTAAATGTACAACTTTTTTCTCCATCAAAATGAACAAATGAGACATGAAATAACATCTACAGATCAAGACGAAGCGAATGGAAGCGGTCCCAGCCTCGTAGCTGTGAACAGCTGTGATCGCAGGAAAATGCTGTTATAAAGATTTCTCAGTATATCTCCGGGATATTTCCCTGGCTTTACCACCGTCCAAATGGACAAACGAGACATGAAATAACATCAACAGATCAAGACGAAGCGAATGGAAGTACCCCCGGAGTCATAGCATGTGTAAATCGAGACGACAGATATCTCTCTCCCCCGCCTGCTTGCGAGGGGGAGGGGCAGTTTACACACACACGCAGCTGCTGCATGCAGCAACGCACACACAGGGAGGAGATGGCAGAGAGAACGCACTCCCCTGAAAACTCCCCTTGAATTCCTCCAGACTCAGAAAATGTAAAAGTTCACTTTTTGGAGATCCATAGAAAAAGGGTGAAAATGAAAAAAAGTATGCCACAGCATGGATTCGAACACGCGACCAACCGCATCCAGGGGCGAGCGTTAACGCAGTGAGCCACTGGACCTGAGTACTCAAACATGCCTGCTTGTGCAGCTTAGACACTCTGAATTCACTAAATGTACAACTTTTTCTCCATCAAAATGAACAAATGAGACATGAAATAACATCTACAGATCAAGACGAAGCGAATAGAAGCGGTCCCAGCCTCGTAGCTGTGAACAGCTGTGATCGCAGGAAAATGCTGTTACAAAGATTTCTCAGTATATCTCCGGGACATTTCCCTGGCTTTACCACCGTCACAATGGACAAACGAGACATGAAATACCATCAACAGATCAAGACGAAGCGAATGGAAGTACCCCCGGAGTCATAGCATGTGTAAATCGAGACGAAAGATCTCTCTCTCCCCCGCCTGCTTGCGAGGGGGAGGGGCAGTTTACACACACACGCAGCTGCTGCATGCATCAACGCACACACAGGGAGGAGATGGCAGAGAGAAGGCACTCCCCTGAAAACTCCCCTTGAATTCCTCCAGACTCAGAAAATGTAAAAGTTCACTTTTTGGAGATCCATAGAAAAAGGGTGAAAATGAAAAAAAGTATGCCACAGCATGGATTCGAACACGCGACCAACCGCATCCAGGGGCGAGCGTTAACGCAGTGAGCCACTGGACCTGAGTACTCAAACATGCCTGCTTGTGCAGCTTAGACACTCTGAATTCACTAAATGTACAACTTTTTCTCCATCAAAATGAACAAATGAGACATGAAATAACATCTACAGATCAAGACAAAGCGAATGGAAGCGGTCCCAGCCTCGTAGCTGTGAACAGCTGTGATCGCAGGAAAATGCTGTTCCAAAGATTTCTCAGTATATCTCCGGGACTTTTCCCTGGCTTTACCACCGTCACAATGGACAAACGAGACATGAAATAACATCAACAGATCAAGACGAAGCGAATGGAAGTACCCCCGGAGTCATAGCATGTGTAAATCGAGACGAAAGATCTCTCTCTCCCCCGTCTGCTTGCGAGGGGGAGGGGCAGTTTACACACACACGCAGCTGCTGCATGCAGCAACGCACACACAGGGAGGAGATGGCAGAGAGAACCCACTGCCCTGAAAACTCCCCTTGAATTCCTCCAGACTCAGAAAATGTAAAAGTTCACTTTTTGGAGATCCATAGAAAAAGGGTGAAAATGAAAAAAAGTATGCCACAGCATGGATTTGAACACGCGACCAACCGCATCCAGGGGCGAGCGTTAACGCAGTGAGCCACTGGACATGAGTACTCAAACATGCCTGCTTGTGCATCTTAGACACTCTGAATTCACTAAATGTACAACTTTTTCTCCATCAAAATGAACAAATTATACATGAAATAACATCTACAGATCAAGACGAAGCGAATAGAAGCGGTCCCAGCCTCGTAGCTGTGAACAGCTGTGATCGCAGGAAAATGCTGTTTCAAAGATTTCTCAGTATATCTCCGGGACCTTTCCCTGGCTTTACCACCATCACAATGGACAAACGAGACATGAAATAACATCAACAGATCAAGACGAAGCGAATGGAAGTACCCCCGGAGTCATAGCATGTGTAAATCGAGACGAAATATCTCTCTCTCCCCCGCCTGCTTGCGAGGGGGAGGGGCAGTTTAAACACACACGCAGCTGCTGCATGCAGCAACGCACACACATGGAGGAGATGGCAGAGAGAACGCACTCCCCTGAAAACTCCCCTTGAATTCCTCCAGACTCAGAAAATGTAAAAGTTCACTTTTTGGAGATCCATAGAAAAAGGGTGAAAATGAAAAAAAGTATGCCACAGCATGGATTCGAACACGCGACCAACCGCATCCAGGGGCGAGCGTTAACGCAGTGAGCCACTGGACCTGAGTCCTCAAACATGCCTACTTGTGCAGCTTAGACACTCTGAATTCACTAAATGTACAACTTTTTCTCAATCAAAATGAACAATTGAGACATGAAATAACATCAACAGATCAAGACGAAGCGAATGGAAGTACCCCCGGAGTCACAGCATGTGTAAATCGAGACGAAAGATCTCTCTCTCCCCCGCCTGCTTGCGAGGGGGAGAGAGAGGGGGTGGGGCAGTTTACACACACACGCAGCTGCTGCATGCAGCAACGCACACACAGGGAGGAGATGGCAGAAAGAACGCACTCCCCTGAAAACTCCCCTTGAATTCCTCCAGACTCAGAAAATGTAAAAGTTCACTTTTTGGAGATCCATAGAAAAAGGGTGAAAATGAAAAAAAGTATGCCACAGCATGGATTTGAACACGCGACCAACCGCATCCAGGGGCGAGCGTTAACGCAGTGAACCACTGGACCTGAGTACTCAAACATGCCTACTTGTGCAGCTTAGACACTCTGAATTCACTAAATGTACAACTTTTTCTCCATCAAAATGAACAAATTATACATGAAATAACATCTACAGATCAAGACGAAGCGAATGGAAGCGGTCCCAGCCTCGTAGCTGTGAACAGCTGTGATCGCAGGAAAATGCTGTTTCAAAGATTTCTCAGTATATCTCCGGGACATTTCCCTGGCTTTACCACCGTCACAATGGACAAACGAGACATAAAATAACATCAACAGATCAAGACGAAGCGAATGGAAGTACCCCCGGAGTCATAGCATGTGTAAATCGAGACGAAAGATCTCTCTCTCCCCCGCCTGCTTGCGAGGGGGAGGGGCAGTTTACACACACACGCAGCTGCTGCATGCAGCAACGCACACACAGGGAGGAGATGGCAGAGAGAACGCACTCCCCTGAAAACTCCCCTTGAATTCCTCCAGACTCAGAAAATGTAAAAGTTCACTTTTTGGAGATCCATAGAAAAAGGGTGAAAATGATTTTTTTTTTGCCACAGCATGGATTCGAACACGCGACCATCCGCATCAAGGGGAGAGCGTTAACGCAGTGAGCCACTGGACCTGAGTACTCAAACATGCCTACTTGTGCAGCTTAGAAACTCTGAATTCAGTAAATGTACAACTTTTTCTCAATCAAAATGAACAAATGAGACATGAAATAACATCTACAGATCAAGACGAAGCGAATGGAAGCGGTGCCAGCCTCGTAGCTGTGAACAGCTGTGATTGCAGGAAAATGCTGTTACAAAGATTTCTCAGTATATCTCCGGGACTTTTCCCTGGCTTTACCACCGTCACAATGGACAAACGAGACATGAAATAACATCAACAGATCAAGACGAAGCGAATGGAAGTACCCCCGGAGTCATAGCATGTGTAAATCGAGACGACAGATCTCTCTCTCCCCCGCCTGCTTGCGAGGGGGAGGGGCAGTTTACACACACACGCAGCTGCTGCATGCAGCAACGCAATCACAGGGAGGAGATGGCAGAGAGAACCCACTGCCCTGAAAACTCCCCTTGAATTCCTCCAGACTCAGAAAATGTAAAAGTTCACTTTTTGGAGATCTATAGAAAAAAGGGTGAAAATGAAAAAAAGTATGCCACAGCATGGATTTGAACACGCGACCAACCGCATCTAGGGGCGAGCGTTAACGCAGTGAGCCACTGGACCTGAGTACTCAAACATGCCTACTTGTGCAGCTTAGACACTCTGAATTCACTAAATGTACAACTTTTTCTCCATCAAAATGAACAAATTATACATGAAATAACATCTACAGATCAAGACGAAGCGAATGGAAGCGGTCCCAGCCTCGTAGCTGTGAACAGCTGTGATCGCAGGAAAATGCTGTTTCAAAGATTTCTCAGTATATCTCCGGGACTTTTCCCTGGCTTTACCACCGTCACAATGGACAAACGAGACATGAAATAACATCAACAGATCAAGACGAAGCGAATGGAAGTACCCCCGGAGTCATAGCATGTGTAAATCGAGACGACAGATCTCTCTCTCCCCCGCCTGCTTGCGAGGGGGAGGGGCAGTTTACACACACACGCAGCTGCTGCATGCAGCAACGCACACACAGGGAGGAGATGGCAGAGAGAACGCACTCCCCTGAAAACTCCCCTTGAATTCCTCCAGACTCAGAAAATGTAAAAGTTCACTTTTTGGAGATCCATAGAAAAAGGGTGAAAATGAAAAAAAGTATGCCACAGCATGGATTTGAACACGCGACCAACCGCATCCAGGGGCGAGCGTTAACGCAGTGAGCCACTGGACATGAGTACTCAAACATGCCTGCTTGTGCATCTTAGACACTCTGAATTCACTAAATGTACAACTTTTTCTCCATCAAAATGAACAAATTATACATGAAATAACATCTACAGATCAAGACGAAGCGAATAGAAGCGGTCCCAGCCTCGTAGCTGTGAACAGCTGTGATCGCAGGAAAATGCTGTTTCAAAGATTTCTCAGTATATCTCCGGGACCTTTCCCTGGCTTTACCACCATCACAATGGACAAACGAGACATGAAATAACATCAACAGATCAAGACGAAGCGAATGGAAGTACCCCCGGAGTCATAGCATGTGTAAATCGAGACGAAATATCTCTCTCTCCCCCGCCTGCTTGCGAGGGGGAGGGGCAGTTTAAACACACACGCAGCTGCTGCATGCAGCAACGCACACACAGGGAGGAGATGGCAGAGAGAACGCACTCCCCTGAAAACTCCCCTTGAATTCCTCCAGACTCAGAAAATGTAAAAGTTCACTTTTTGGAGATCCATAGAAAAAGGGTGAAAATATTTTTTTTTTTGCCACAGCATGGATTCGAACACATGACCAACCGCATCCAGGGGCGAGCGTTAACGCAGTGAGCCACTGGACCTGAGTACTCAAACATGCCTGCTTGTGCAGCTTAGACACTCTGAATTCACTAAATGTACAACTTTTTCTCCATCAAAATGAACAAATGAGACATGAAATAACATCTACAGATCAAGACGAAGCGAATGGAAGCGGTCCCAGCCTCGTAGCTGTGAACAGCTGTGATCGCACGAAAATGCTGTTATAAAGATTTATCAGTATATCTCCGGGATATTTCCCTGGCTTTACCACCGTCCAAATGGACAAACGAGACATAAAATAACATCAACAGATTAAGACGAAGCGAATGGAAGTACCCCCGGAGTCATAGCATGTGTAAATCGAGACGAAAGATCTCTCTCTCCCCCGCCTGCTTGCGAGGGGGAGGGGCAGTTTACACACACACGCAGCTGCTGCATGCAGCAACGCACACACAGGGAGGAGATGGCAGAGAGAACGCACTCCCCTGAAAACTCCCCTTGAATTCCTCCAGACTCAGAAAATGTAAAAGTTCACTTTTTGGAGATCCATAGAAAAAGGGTGAAAATGAAAAAAAGTATGCCACAGCATGGATTTGAACACGCGACCAACCGCATCCCAGGGCGAGCGTTAACGCAGTGAGCCACTGGACCTGAGTACTCAAACATGCCTACGTGTGCAGCTTAGACACTCTGAATTCACTAAATGTACAACTTTTTCTCCATCAAAATGAACAAATTATACATGAAATAACATCTACAGATCAAGACGAAGCGAATGGAAGCGGTCCCAGCCTCGTAGCTGTGAACAGCTGTGATCGCAGGAAAATGCTGTTATAAAGATTTATCAGTATATCTCCGGGATATTTCCCTGGCTTTACCACCGTCCAAATGGACAAACGAGACATGAAATAACATCAACAGATCAAGACGAAGCGAATGGAAGCGGTCCCAGCCTCGTAGCTAAGAACAGCTGTGATCGCAGGAAAATGCTGTTCCAAAGATTTCTCAGTATATCTCCGGGACATTTCCCTGGCTTTACCACCGTCACAATGGACAAACGAGACATGAAATAACATCAACAGATCAAGACGAAGCGAATGGAAGTACCCCCGGAGTCATAGCATGTGTAAATCGAGACGAAAGATCTCTCTCTCCCCCGCCTGCTTGCGAGGGGGAGGGGCAGTTTACACACACACGCAGCTGCTGCATGCAGCAACGCACACACAGGGAGGAGATGGCAGAGAGAACCCACTCCCCTGAAAACTCCCCTTGAATTCCTCCAGACTCAGAAAATGTAAAAGTTCACTTTTTGGAGATCCATAGAAAAAGGGTGAACATGAATTTTGTTTTGCCACAGCATGGATTCGAACACGCGACCAACCGCATCCAGGGGCGAGCATTAACGCAGTGAGCCACTGGACCTGAGTACTCAAACATGCCTGCTTGTGCAGCTTAGACACTCTGAATTCACTAAATGTACAACTTTTTCTCCATCAAAATGAACAAATGAGACATGAAATAACATCTACAGATCAAGACGAAGCGAATGGAAGTGGTCCCAGCCTCGTAGCTGTGAACAGCTGTGATCGCAGGAAAATGCTGTTACAAAGATTTCTCAGTATATCTCCGGGACTTTTCCCTGGCTTTACCACCGTCACAATGGACAAACGAGACATGCAATAACATCAACAGATCAAGACGAAGCGAATGGAAGTACCCCCGGAGTCATAGCATGTCTAAATCGAGACGACAGATCTCTCTCTCCCCCGCCTGCTTGCGAGGGGGAGGGGCAGTTTACACACACACGCAGCTGCTGCATGCAGCAACGCACACACAGGGAGGAGATGGCAGAGAGAACGCACTCCCCTGAAAACTCCCCTTGAATTCCTCCAGACTCAGAACATGTAAAAGTTCACTTTTTGGAGATCCATAGAAAAAGGGTGAAAATGAAAAAAAGTATGCCACAGCATGGATTCCAACACTCGACCAACCGCATACAGGGGCGAGCGTTAACGCAGTGAGCCACTGGACCTGAGTACTCAAACATGCCTGCTTGTGCAGCTTAGACACTCTGAATTAACTAAATGTACAACTTTTTCTCCATCAAAATGAACAAATGAGACATGAAATAACATCTACAGATCAAGACGAAGCGAATGGAAGCGGTCCCAGCCTCGTAGCTGTGAACAGCTGTGATTGCAGGAAAATGCTGTTACAAAGATTTCTCAGTATATCTCCGGAACTTTTCCCTGGCTTTACCACCGTCGCAATGGACAAACGAGACATTAAATAACATCAACAGATCAAGACAAAGCGAATGGAAGTACCCCCGGAGTCATAGCATGTGTAAATCGAGACGAAAGATCTCTCTCTCCCCCGCCTGCTTGCGAGGGGGAGGGGCAGTTTACACACACACGCAGCTGCTGCATGCAGCAACGCACACACAGGGAGGAGATGGCAGAGAGAACGCACTCCCCTGAAAACTCCCCTTGAATTCCTCCAGACTCAGAAAATGTAAAAGTTCACTTTTTGGAGATCCATAGAAAAAGGGTGAAAATGATTTTTTTTTTGCCACAGCATGGATTCGAACACGCGACCAACCGCATCCAGGGGCGAGCGTTAACGCAGTGAGCCACTGGACCTGAGTACTCAAACATGCCTGCTTGTGCAGCTTAGACACTCTGAATTCACTAAATGTACAACTTTTTCTCCATCAAAATGAACAAATGAGACATGAAATAACATCTACAGATCAAGACGAAGCGAATGGAAGTGGTCCCAGCCTCGTAGCTGTGAACAGCTTTGATCGCAGGAAAATGCTGTTTTAAAGATTTATCAGTATATCTCCGGGATATTTCCCTGGCTTTACCACCGTCCAAATGGACAAACGAGACATGAAATAACATCAACAGATCAAGACGAAGCGAATGGAAGTACCCCCGGAGTCATAGCATGTGTAAATCGAGACGAAAGATCTCTCTCTCCCCCGCCTGCTTGCGAGGGGGAGGGGCAGTTTACACACACACGCAGCTGCTGCATGCAGCAACGCACACACAGGGAGGAGATGGCAGAGAGAACGCACTCCCCTGAAAACTCCCCTTGAATTCCTCCAGACTCAGAAAATGTAAAAGTTCACTTTTTGGAGATCCATAGAAAAAGGGTGAAAATGAAAAAAAGTATGCCACAGCATGGATTCGAACACGCGACCAACCGCATCCAGGGGCGAGCGTTAACGCAGTGAGCCACTGGACCTGAGTCCTCAAACATGCCTACTTGTGCAGCTTAGACACTCTGAATTCACTAAATGTACAACTTTTTCTCAATCAAAATGAACAATTGAGACATGAAATAACATCTACAGATCAAGACGAAGCGAATGGAAGCGGTCCCAGCCTCGTAGCTGTGAACAGCTGTGATCGCAGGAAAATGCTGTTACAAAGATTTCTCAGTATATCTCCGGGACATTTCCCTGGCTTTACCACCGTCACAATGGACAAACGAGACATGAAATAACATCAACAGATCAAGACGAAGCGAATGGAAGTACCCCCGGAGTCACAGCATGTGTAAATCGAGACGAAAGATCTCTCTCTCCCCCGCCTGCTTGCGAGGGGGAGAGAGAGGGGGTGGGGCAGTTTACACACACACGCAGCTGCTGCATGCAGCAACGCACACACAGGGAGGAGATGGCAGAGAGAACGCACTCCCCTGAAAACTCCCCTTGAATTCCTCCAGACTCAGAAAATGTAAAAGTTCACTTTTTGGAGATCCATAGAAAAAGGGTGAAAATGAAAAAAAGTATGCCACAGCATGGATTTGAACACGCGACCAACCGCATCCAGGGGCGAGCGTTAACGCAGTGAACCACTGGACCTGAGTACTCAAACATGCCTACTTGTGCAGCTTAGACACTCTGAATTCACTAAATGTACAACTTTTTCTCCATCAAAATGAACAAATTATACATGAAATAACATCTACAGATCAAGACGAAGCGAATGGAAGCGGTCCCAGCCTCGTAGCTGTGAACAGCTGTGATCGCAGGAAAATGCTGTTTCAAAGATTTCTCAGTATATCTCCGGGACATTTCCCTGGCTTTACCACCGTCACAATGGACAAACGAGACATAAAATAACATCAACAGATCAAGACGGAGCGAATGGAAGTACCCCCGGAGTCATAGCATGTGTAAATCGAGACGAAAGTTCTCTCTCTCCCCCGCCTGCTTGCGAGGGGGAGGGGCAGTTTACACACACACGCAGCTGCTGCATGCAGCAACGCACACACAGGGAGGAGATGGCAGAGAGAACGCACTCCCCTGAAAACTCCCCTTGAATTCCTCCAGACTCAGAAAATGTAAAAGTTCACTTTTTGGAGATCCATAGAAAAAGGGTGAAAATGATTATTTTTTTGCCACAGCATGGATTCGAACACGCGACCAGGGGCGAGCGTTAACGCAGTGAGCTACTGGACCTGAGTACTCAAACATGCCTGCTTGTGCAGCTTAGACACTCTGAATTCACTAAATGTACAACTTTTTCTCCATCAAAAAGAACAAATGAGACATGAAATAACATCTACAGATCAAGACGAAGTGAATGGAAGCGGTCCCAGCCTCGTAGCTGTGAACAGCTGTGATCGCAGGAAAATGCTGTTACAAAGATTTCTCAGTATATCTCCGGGACTTTTCCCTGGCTTTACCACCGTCACAATGGACAAACGAGACATGAAATAACATCAACAGATCAAGACGAAGCGAATGGAAGTACCCCCGGAGTCATAGCATGTGTAAATCGAGACGAAAGATCTCTCTCTCCCCCGCCTGCTTGCGAGGGGGAGGGGCAGTTTACACATACACGCAGCTGCTGCATGCAGCAACGCACACACAGGGAGGAGATGGCAGAGAGAACGCACTCCCCTGAAAACTCCCCTTGAATTCATCCAGACTCAGAAAATGTAAAAGTTCACTTTTTGGAGATCCATAGAAAAAGGGTGAAAATGATTTTTTTTTGCCACAGCATGGATTCAAACACGCGACCAACCGCATCCAGGGGCGAGCGTTAACGCAGTGAGCCACTGGACCTGAGTACTCAAACATGCCTGCTTGTGCAGCTTAGACACTCTGAATTCACTAAATGTACAACTTTTTCTCCATCAAAATGAACAAATGAGACATGAAATAACATCTACAGATCAAGACGAAGCGAATGGAAGCGGTCCCAGCCTCGTAGCTGTGAACAGCTGTGATCGCAGGAAAATGCTGTTATAAAGATTTATCAGTATATCTCCGGGATATTTCCCTGGCTTTACCACCGTCCAAATGGACAAACGAGACATGAAATAACATCAACAGATCAAGACGAAGCGAATGGAAGTACCCCCGGAGTCATAGCATGTGTAAATCGAGACGAAAGATCTCTCTCTCCCCCGCCTGCTTGCGAGGGGGAGGGGCAGTTTACACACACACGCAGCTGCTGCATGCAGCAACGCACACACAGGGAGGAGATGGCAGAGAGAACGCACTCCCCTGAAAAGTCCCCTTGAATTCCTCCAGACTCAGAAAATGTAAAAGTACACTTTTTGGAGATTCATACAAAAAGGGTGAACATGAATTTTGTTTTGCCACAGCATGGATTCGAACACACGACCAACCGCATCCAGGGGCGAGCGTTAATCCAGTGAGCCACTGGACCTGAGTACTCAAACATGCCTGCTTGTGCAGCTTAGACACTCTGAATTCACTAAATGTACAACTTTTTCTGCATCAAAATGAACAAATGAGACATGAAATAACATCTACAGATCAAGACGAAGCGAATAGAAGCAGTCCCAGCCTCGTAGCTGTGAACAGCTGTGATCGCAGGAAAATGCTGTTACAAAGATTTCTCAGTATATCTCCGGGACATTTCCCTGGCTTTACCACCGTCACAATGGACAAACGAGACATGAAATAACATCAACAGATCAAGACGAAGCGAATGGAAGTACCCCCGGAGTCATAGCATGTGTAAATCGAGACGAAAGATCTCTCTCTCCCCCGCCTGCTTGCGAGGGGGAGGGGCAGTTTACACACACACGCAGCTGCTGCATGCAGCAACGCACACACAGGGAGGAGATGGCAGAGAGAACGCACTCCCCTGAAAACTCCCCTTGAATTCCTCCAGACTCAGAAAATGTAAAAGTTCACTTTTTGGAGATCCATAGAAAAAGGGTGAAAATGAAAAAAAGTATGCCACAGCATGGATTCGAACACGCGACCAACCACATCCAGGGGCGAGCGTTAACGCAGTGAGCCACTGGACCTGAGTACTCAAACATGCCTGCTTGTGCATCTTAGACACTCTGAATTCACTAAATGTACAACTTTTTCTCAATCAAAATGAACAAATGAGACATGAAATAACATCAACAGATCAAGACGAAGCGAATGGAAGTACCCCCGGAGTCATAGCATGTGTAAATCGAGACGAAAGATCTCTCTCTCCCCCGCCTGCTTGCGAGGGGGAGGGGCAGTTTACACACACACGCAGCTGCTGCATGCAGCAACGCACACACAGGGAGGAGATGGCAGAGAGAACGCACTCCCCTGAAAACTCCCCTTGAATTCATCCAGACTCAGAAAATGTAAAAGTTCACTTTTTGGAGATCCATAGAAAAAGGGTGAAAATGATTTTTTTTTGCCACAGCATGGATTTGAACACGCGACCAACCGCATCCAGGGGCGAGCGTTAACGCAGTGAGCCACTGGACCTGAGTACTCAAACATGCCTGCTTGTGCAGCTTAGACACTCTGAATTCACTAAATGTACAACTTTTTCTCCATCAAAATGAACAAATGAGACATGAAATAACATCGACAGATCAAGACGAAGCGAATGGAAGCGGTCCCAGCCTCGTAGCTATGAACAGCTGTGATCGCAGGAAAATGCTGTTATAAAGATTTATCAGTATATCTCCGGGATATTTCCCTGGCTTTACCACTGTCCAAATGGACAAACGAGACATGAAATAACATCAACAGATCAAGACGAAGCGAATGGAAGTACCCCCGGAGTCATAGCATGTGTAAATCGAGACGAAAGATCTCTCTCTCCCCCGCCTGCTTGCGAGGGGGAGGGGCAGTTTACACACACACGCAGCTGCTGCATGCAGCAACGCACACACAGGGAGGAGATGGCAGAGAGAACGCACTCCCCTGAAAACTCCCCTTGAATTCCTCCAGACTCAGAAAATGTAAAAGTTCACTTTTTGGAGATCAATAGAAAAAGGGTGAAAATGATTTTTTTTGTTGCCACAGCATCGATTCGAACACGCGACCAACCGCATCCAGGGGCGAGCGTTAACGCAGTGAGCCACTGGACCTGAGTACTCAAACATGCCTGCTTGTGCAGCTTAGACACTCTGAATTCACTAAATGTACAACTTTTTCTCCATCAAAAAGAACAAATGAGACATGAAATAACATCTACAGATCAAGACGAAGCGAATGGAAGCGGTCCCAGCCTCGTAGCTGTGAACAGCTGTGATCGCAGGAAAATGCTGTTCCAAAGATTTCTCAGTATATCTCCGGGACTTTTCCCTGGCTTTACCACCGTCACAATGGACAAACGAGACATGAAATAACATCAACAGATCAAGACGAAGCGAATGGAAGTACCCCCGGAGTCATAGCATGTGTAAATCGAGACGAAAGATCTCTCTCTCCCCCGCCTGCTTGCGAGGGGGAGGGGCAGTTTACACACACACGCAGCTGCTGCATGCAGCAACGCACACACAGGGAGGAGATGGCAGAGAGAACGCACTCCCCTGAAAACTCCCCTTGAATTCCTCCAGACTCAGAAAATGTAAAAGTTCACTTTTTGGAGATCCATAGAAAAAGGGTGAAAATGAAAAAAAGTATGCCACAGCATGGATTCGAACACGCGACCAACCGCATCCAGGGGCGAGCGTTAACGCAGTGAGCCACTGGACCTGAGTACTCAAACATGCCTGCTTGTGCATCTTAGACACTCTGAATTCACTAAATGTACAACTTTTTCTCAATCAAAATGAACAAATGAGACATGAAATAACATCAACAGATCAAGACGAAGCGAATGGAAGTACCCCCGGAGTCATAGCATGTGTAAATCGAGACGAAAGATCTCTCTCTCCCCCGCCTGCTTGCGAGGGGGAGGGGCAGTTTACACACACACGCAGCTGCTGCATGCAGCAACGCACACACAGGGAGGAGATGGCAGAGAGAACGCACTCCCCTGAAAACTCCCCTTGAATTCATCCAGACTCAGAAAATGTAAAAGTTCACTTTTTGGAGATCCATAGAAAAAGGGTGAAAATGATTTTTTTTTGCCACAGCATGGATTTGAACACACGACCAACCGCATCCAGGGGCGAGCGTTAACGCAGTGAGCCACTGGACCTGAGTACTCAAACATGCCTGCTTGTGCAGCTTAGACACTCTGAATTCACTAAATGTACAACTTTTTCTCCATCAAAAAGAACAAATGAGACATGAAATAACATCTACAGATCAAGACGAAGCGAATGGAAGCGGTCCCAGCCTCGTAGCTGTGAACAGCTGTGATCGCAGGAAAATGCTGTTCCAAAGATTTCTCAGTATATCTCCGGGACTTTTCCCTGGCTTTACCACCGTCACAATAGACAAACGAGACATGAAATAACATCAACAGATCAAGACGAAGCGAATGGAAGTACCCCCGGAGTCATAGCATGTGTAAATCGAGACGAAAGATCTCTCTCTCCCCCGCCTGCTTGCGAGGGGGAGGGGCAGTTTACACACACACGCAGCTGCTGCATGCAGCAACGCACACACAGGGAGGAGATGGCAGAGAGAACGCACTCCCCTGAAAACTCCCCTTGAATTCCTCCAGACTCAGAAAATGTAAAAGTTCACTTTTTGGAGATCCATAGAAAAAGGGTGAAAATGAAAAAAAGTATGCCACAGCATGGATTCGAACACGCGACCAACCGCATCCAGGGGCGAGCGTTAACGCAGTGAGCCACTGGACCTGAGTACTCAAACATGCCTGCTTGTGCAGCTTAGACACTCTGAATTCACTAAATGTACAACTTTTTCTCCATCAAAAAGAACAAATGAGACATGAAATAACATCTACAGATCAAGACGAAGTGAGTGGAAGCGGTCCCAGCCTCGTAGCTGTGAACAGCTGTGATCGCAGGAAAATGCTGTTCCAAAGATTTCTCAGTATATCTCCGGGACTTTTCCCTGGCTTTACCACCGTCACAATGGACAAACGAGACATGAAATAACATCAACAGATCAAGACGAAGCGAATGGAAGTACCCCCGGAGTCATAGCATGTGTAAATCGAGACGACAGATCTCTCTCTCCCCCGCCTGCTTGCGAGGGGGAGGGGCAGTTTACACATACACGCAGCTGCTGCATGCAGCAACGCACACACAGGGAGGAGATGGCAGAGAGAACGCACTCCCCTGAAAACTCCCCTTGAATTCCTCCAGACTCAGAAAATGTAAAAGTTCACTTTTTGGAGATCCATAGAAAAAGGGTGAAAATGAAAAAAAGTATGCCACAGCATGGATTTGAACACGCGACCAACCGCTTCCAGGGGCAAGCGTTTTTTTTTTTTTTTTTTTTTTTTTTTTTTTATTATTCATTATCAAAATGTTTTCACACAGATTAAACAAACACTCACATTGCATAACAAATCCCCCAAAAAGAAGAGGACCCCAATGCATTTAATACAAAGTATACATCACAGTCCTATCTTGTCTTTCACTTCCCCGACATCCCTAATCCACCATTCTTTTACATTTATTCCCCTTTCACAGGTCATCATTCCTTATTTTTCAAAATTATACTTAAGCTTTCCATCATTCACTTCTATCAGTGTACAACCATCAACATGTTCTTTCATGAACATCTCATTATCTTTGTACACATATAACATTCCAACAACCCTCATTATATTCCTCTTCATAATTCCCCACACTCCATCCACTCTCCCCTCATAGTGTGCTACATTCCTTCTTATTTTCACCGCATATCTTGCCTGGCTTAAACATAGATTTAACATATCAACATTGCACCCATCCCTTCTCCCACTCAACCCAAACAACCACAATTCTTTCCACTCTAGACATTTTAACACCCCTTCATCCCAGCACCTGCATATCAATTCTTTTATTTTCCCAAAGAACCCCCTTAATTCCCCACACTCAAAAAACTCATGCATACAATTCTCCACTCCCACCTTACACACATCACATTCTCTCTTAACCTCTTTGTCAAACATACTTATTATTAAATTGTTGAACACCCTGTTGTGCCTTAAACAGAAATCAAAGTGCTCACCCTCCACACTATTCCCTTTCACTCTCAGATTCACCCACATCTTTTTCACATCCATTCCCCCCATCACCTTTTCCCATACCTTTTCTGATGCTGGTCTCCTTGCATCCCCCTTCCCAAGGGTTTTGTATATCCTTTTCGTGCTAAGGTCTCCCAGCTTCACCCCTTCACCCACATATAGCGCTACCTCACTTTCGCCCCCTCCCACCTTCTTGCTCTCCACCATCCTCCTCCATTCCACCGGCATCCCCTCTTTGATGCTCTCCATCATGCCTTCTGCTGTCCTTCCCCCCATTAACAGATTATTTTCCCTTGTCCCATCAACAATAACTTGAGCCCTCATGAACCCCGGAACATACTCATAGACTAGGTCTCTTATTACCCTAAATCCAGCCCTCCACATTGGTAAATTAAATAATACTTCGCCCTCTTTCATTATCCTATAGTTTTGGAATATGGGTTGTTTCCATACCTGCTGCGCATTCTCACATTCATACTTCACATTCCCCAAGAACTCTCCCCACGCATTCATCACCTCCCTTTGAAAATCATTCATTCCATTCATCCACCCTTTCTTAAAGCGCATAAATATCCCACTGTCCCCACACCCCCCTCCTTTATTTATACTGTCTCTCAAAAATTCTTTCCACACATGCTTATTTCCCTTATTTAGATATTTTATCATCGTTTTGACCCTCATTGCTTTCATCTTCCTTTCCACATTTATTAGTTTTAGCCCCCCATCTTTATAGTCATTCTCTAGAACCTCCCTAGCTATCCTCACTCCCTTCCCCTCCCACATGAACTCACTCACTATTTTATTTACCTCTTTTATTACTCTGTCTGGCACCTCCATTACACTCATTACATAAACTAGCTTGCTCATGATGAGACCATTTACTACTATAACTTTCCCCCTCAGTTTTAATCTCCTCAGTTTCCAGAAGCTTAGGGTCTTTTTTAAACTACCCACCACTCCCTCATATTGCACATCCCTCCCCTCTCTGTCCTTCAAACCCACATTAATACCCAGTACCCTAATATATTCCTTATTCTCTTTTAAACCTAACTCCTCTCTCCCTACATCACCATTTCCCAGCACCATGTACTCTGACTTTTCCATATTAATTTTAGCCCCTGAAGCTCTTCCATATATCTCCACACTCTCTAAGACCCCTCTTACACTTTCCATGTCTCTTACGGTGATTGTATTATCATCCGCATATTGGAATACTACACTTATCCCTCCCCCCGGCACCATCACCCCCTTTACCCTCTCATTCTGTTGTAGCAAAGCCGCAAGGGGCTCCGCTGATAATGCATAGAGCATCGCCGATAGAGGGCATCCCTGCCGGACGGATCTCCCTAACTTAAATACATTTGTGATGATCCCATTAACCTTAACGCAACTCATGGCTTTCCTATATATTCTCCTTATCCACCCAACAAACCCCCTCCCAAACCCTGCTTTTACCAAAACCCTGAATAAATAAACGTGATTAATCCTATCGAACGCCTTGTTCAGATCTAAGCTTACCAACACCCCTCCTTCTCCACCCTTCATATGATTTACCGTGTCCCTAATACTACAAACTGTGTCACATATATCCCTTCCAGGAATACTATATGCCTGGGTGCTCCCCACCACCGCACCAATAACCCTCTTCATTCTATTGGATAACACCCGTGCCATAATCTTATAATCCCCATTCAACATACTTAACGGCCTATAGTTCCCTAATTTATCCCTACTACCCTTTTTGTACAATATGCTAATCACCCCTGTTGACAATCCGTCCGGCAGTTCATCCTTCTCTTCGAAGCTCTTAAACAACTCCTTCAACATTGGGACTAGCACAGCCTTAAATTCCATGTAGAACTCTGCAGTTAGGCCATCTAGTCCCGGGCTTTTATTTTTGCCCATGCCATCTATTGCTGCCTCTATTTCCTCTTTTCCCATCTCCCCTTCGCACAACTCTCTTCCTTCTTCTGTCAACACCGCCCTCATGCTCCCCAGAGTCTTTTCCAGGCTCTCTTTTTCATTAACTTCCTCCTGGAAGAGCTCTCTATAAAACTCTTCCACCCTCTTAACTATCCCTACTAAGTCTTTAATAATCTCACCCCCCTTACCCTCTATCTGCCTAATCTGATTGTTCCCCTGCTTCCTATTCTCCATCCCTAAGAAAAAACCTGTACATTTTTCCCCTTCAACTAAATATCTTGCCCTACTCCTGACGATTGCCCCCATACACCTCTCTCTTTCCACTATCCCTAACTCATCCCTAAGACTATTGTAGACCCCTAAATCTCTCCCTACCTCTCCCTCTATCTTCTCTGCTTCTTTATTTAGTTCCTCTTTTAACCTCTCCTCCCTCTCTCTCCCACTTTTATTTCTTCCACAACTGAACTTTATGCTCATTTTTTTTATTTCTCTTTTTAGGCCCTCCCACCATTCTCCTTCATCCTCACCATCCATTTTCTCTTGCTTCCTTAACCATTCATTCATCATCTTTTTGTATTTCTCATCCTTAAGCAGAGCAGCGTTTAGGCACCACACCCCTCCCCCTCTTCCCTTACATCCATCATCCAGCTTAAAGCCAAGGATAACATGATCACTCAAGCTAGTCGTTGTATGTTTAAAAGTCCCCACCTTCCCACCTATCCTTCCCTTGCACAGCACCAAGTCTATCCTACTCTGCTTCAACACACCCCCCACCACCTGTTTTCTAGTATATACCCTCTCATCCAAATTCCTTTCTCTCCACACATCTCTTAAGCCGTTCTCCCTCATCAGTTTCTCCAATGCACCTCGTGAGGAGTCATTTCTATAACTCATCCCACCCGCCACATCAATCCTTCCACACCTCACATTGAAATCACCCACCACCACACAATTTCCCCCACACTTCCCATCCAGCCCCTCAAAAAAACTCTTTCTTTCTTTCTCCACATTAGGCGCATGAATATTCATCAGTCTATACATTTCCCCCATATAACCAAACTCTGCAATAATCATCCTTCCTTTTCCATCATCCTCCACCTTTTTCACACTTTCCACTTTTCCCATTCTAAACAATATTGCCACCCCTCTTGCATTCAAATCACCATTATTGAAAAATACCCTCCCCATCCATCCCATTATCACATCACCCACACTTTCATTGTCCCAGTGTGTCTCCTGTAGGCATATGACATCAGCTGTACATAGCAGTAAAGCCCTGTCCCTTCTGTCCTTTGTTTTTAGCCCCCGGCCATTAAATGTACATATCGTCACCATTGCATGTAAAGTTTGAAAAAAAATTCCTGTTCCCACTTGTCCTTCTTTTCCAGGCCACAGCCGTTGAAAGAAACAATCTTCACCATTGTTATTTAAAGGGGATTAGCGTTGGAGTATTCCAAAAGTTCTCCTTCAGCTCACCTTTCGCTGTCCAGTTCATCTCCACCGACTCCTTTCACATTCTTCTCCACTTGTGAACGTGTTTTCACTTTCCCTCTCACGGTTATTCCTGATGGTTTTGAGTCACCTCCTCCGACCCTCGATCCCTCTCTCCCAGGCGTCATCGGACTCCTACTCCGTCCCCTGGTCCTCGGAACCTCGACCCGCTCCTCGATCTCCTGCTCTCCCACCGTCACCTCTATGATTTCGTCATCGTCCTTCAAGAGCAACGTAATTTCATCGTCCACTCTCTGCTCCCCCACCTTCTCCGCTTCTTCTCTCTCCTCCGCCACCATCACCGATTCTCCTCTCTCCTCCACCGCCGTCACCTCCTCCTTCTTCTCCACACCTTCGCCGTTCGGACTTTTCTTTCTCTCCGTCTTTGTTTTCTTCTTTTTCACCTTCCCTTTCCCCACTGTCTGTGTCCCCTCATTTCCCTCCTCCGCTACCCCCTCATGTTGTCTTTTCTTCCCTCCTTCCTTCTGTTCCCCCCCTATTTCTTTCTGCCCCACCGCCACCACCACTACCTTCTCTCCCTCTATCACTTCCTCAACCTCCTCATCCTCCCCCCCCCTCTTCTTTATCCACCTCTTCCACCTCCTGCTCCGCTTCCTCCTCCACATTGTACCTCTCCCTCTCCCCCTCCTTTTCAGGCCTGGCCTGTTCTCTCCTTCTCACCCTCTCTTCCCCAGCACAATCCCTCGCAAAATGCCCAACACCCCCACACCTGTAACATTTTATCTCCGGACACTCCCTAAAAATGTGCCCCGCCCTTAGACAGTTTCTGCACACCGCCACCTGTCTGTCATGTATGACCCTTACGTATTCTGCCCCCCCCTCCACTCTAAATTGTGTCGAGTACGGCAGTGATGTTACCTTCTCATTAAGAGAAACTTTGAGGAAGCGTGTCCCGTCCGCTATCCTCATCCCCTCCCTGGTGTTCTTTACATAAGGTCTTTTGATGGGCGAAACCGCCTTAACCCCCCACTCAAACAGCCTCCTCAGGATCTGGTCATCCTCGATATATATCGGCATGTACATAAAGGACACCATCACCTCCATCGCAGTTAACTCCTCTGCCTTTATAACCACCCCCTTCACCCTCAGCCCCTCCAGCAATCTCTTCTTTCCCTCCACATATCTCATTGTCACCTCATACCTTTCCCCCTTCAGCCTGCATCCCAGCACCTCCCCACACTCATCCTGTATTTCACACAGCATGTCCAACATTGTAATCTTTCCCAAGCCCCCCTCCACCGTCACCGCCAGTGTCAGATCCGCCCGGTAACTAATGTCCTCATTCCCTTCTCCCACCCTTCCCCCCCTCTCTTTTACTTGGCTACTGCCCTGTTTCAAACTGTTTCTCTCTTTTTCTCCGTCCGTTTTCTTTCTTTGTCCAGGACCCTCCTCTTTCCTTCCGTCGTCTCCATTCACGAACTTTTGTCCTTCTCCCGTGTTCTCCCGGCTTTCCTCCTCTTCTGTTCTTCTCTGCGCACTCTCCTGTGCATTTTCTGACCCTCCGCTTGTCTTTAGAGCCTCGCCGCTCTTCCCTGCGCGTTCCTTAATGCCTCCGCTGCTATTCCTCGCGCCCTCTTCCGGGTTCTGTTCCGCTCCGCAATGTCCTCCTCCCAGTCTCTTTGAAGCCGTTGTTGTGCTTGTTCCGGATTGAAATGCACCCATCTCCTCTTCTCTCTCCATAATTCCCTTCTTTCCAGCCTTTCCTTTCATTAGTCCGGCTTTTTCCGCCTCTCTTTCCTCCCGGCTCCTCTCATCCAGCTTCCTCTCCAGCAGCAGCTTCGCTTTCTCCTCTTCATTCCTTATATTTCCCATCATGCAGGCCGCCTCTCTTACATCCTTTCCTTGTGTAGAGCCCTCAGTATCCGTCTGCATTGTCGGTTTTCCTCCCGTTTCTCCAGCATGCTCCGCTGCATTCAGCTCGGCTTCTCCCGCTTTCTTCGCCGCCCCCCGCATTCCAGACATTCCAGACATTCCAGGATTCACGTCCTTATTCTCCGTTCTTTTCTCCATTTTCTCCACAACGCACCTTCAATGTTTGTCCCCCCAGACAGCTGAGCTGTTTGGGGGGGGGGTTTTGCCGGAAAAGATCGCGATTAAAACGCTTGTTTTAAACACTTTGTCCCGTTTCCTCAGCAAACAATTGACCTGCTTCCTCCAGCACTCTCGCTGCGTTCGCGCTGTTGCTCCTCGTGTTTTCTCCTCTGATGTTCACAAAACACGGTTTGAAAGTAGGCTATCCCCCCCGACAGCAGAGCTGTTTGGGGGGCTGTTTGTCCAAAAATAAAGTGCAAAAACCGTCTTATTTGCTCCACTTTGTCCAAATTCGTCCCAAACTTTTGCGTCCACACATACACTGCTCACTCTCAATGCGCTCCTAGCGGGCGTGATCAGAGCGTTAACGCAGTGAGCCACTGGACCTGAGTACTCAAACATGCCTGCTTGTGCAGCTTAGACACTCTGAATTCACTAAATGTACAACTTTTTCTCCATCAAAAAGAACAAATGAGACATGAAATAACATCTACAGATCAAGACGAAGTGAATGGAAGCGGTCCCAGCCTCGTAGCTGTGAACAGCTGTGATCGCAGGAAAATGCTGTTCCAAAGATGTCTCAGTATATCTCCGGGACTTTTCCCTGGCTTTACCACCGTCACAATGGACAAACGAGACATGAAATAACATCAACAGATCAAGACGAAGCGAATGGAAGTACCCCCGGAGTCATAGCATGTGTAAATCGAGACGAAAGATCTCTCTCTCCCCCGCCTGCTTGCGAGGGGGAGGGGCAGTTTACACACACACGCAGCTGCTGCATGCAGCAACGCACACACAGGGAGGAGATGGCAGAGAGAACGCACTCCCCTGAAAACTCCCCTTGAATTCATCCAGACTCAGAAAATGTAAAAGTTCACTTTTTGGAGATCCATAGAAAAAGGGTGAAAATGAAAAAAAGTATGCCACAGCATGGATTCGAACACGAGACCAACCGCATCCAGGGGCGAGCGTTAACGCAGTGAGCCACTGGACCTGAGTACTCAAACATGCCTGCTTGTGCAGCTTAGACACTCTGAATTCACTAAATGTACAACTTTTTCTCCATCAAAAAGAACAAATGAGACAGGAAATAACATCTACAGATCAAGACGAAGTGAATGGAAGCGGTCCCAGCCTCGTAGCTGTGAACAGCTGTGATCGCAGGAAAATGCTGTTACAAAGATTTCTCAGTATATCTCCGGGACTTTTCCCTGGCTTTACCACCGTCACAATGGACAAACGAGACATGAAATAACATCAACAGATCAAGACGAAGCGAATGGAAGTACCCCCGGAGTCATAGCATGTGTAAATCGAGACGAAAGATCTCTCTCTCCCCCGCCTGCTTGCGAGGGGGAGGGGCAGTTTACACACACACGCAGCTGCTGCATGCAGCAACGCACACACAGGGAGGAGATGGCAGAGAGAACGCACTCCCCTGAAAACTCCCCTTGAATTCATCCAGACTCAGAAAATGTAAAAGTTCACTTTTTGGAGATCCATAGAAAAAGGGTGAAAATGATTTTTTTTTGCCACAGCATGGATTCAAACACGCGACCAACCGCATCCAGGGGCGAGCGTTAACGCAGTGAGCCACTGGACCTGAGTACTCAAACATGCCTGCGTGTGCAGCTTAGACACTCTGAATTCACTAAATGTACAACTTTTTCTCCATCAAAATGAACAAATGAGACATGAAATAACATCTACAGATCAAGACGAAGCGAATGGAAGCGGTCCCAGCCTCGTAGCTGTGAACAGCTGTGATCGCAGGAAAATGCTGTTATAAAGATTTATCAGTATATCTCCGGGATATTTCCCTGGCTTTACCACCGTCCAAATGGACAAACGAGACATGAAATAACATCAACAGATCAAGACGAAGCGAATGGAAGTACCCCCGGAGTCATAGCATGTGTAAATCGAGACGAAAGATCTCTCTCTCCCCCGCCTGCTTGCGAGGGGGAGGGGCAGTTTACACACACACGCAGCTGCTGCATGCAGCAACGCACACACAGGGAGGAGATGGCAGAGAGAACGCACTCCCCTGAAAAGTCCCCTTGAATTCCTCCAGACTCAGAAAATGTAAAAGTACACTTTTTGGAGATTCATACAAAAAGGGTGAACATGAATTTTGTTTTGCCACAGCATGGATTCGAACACACGACCAACCGCATCCAGGGGCGAGCGTTAATCCAGTGAGCCACTGGACCTGAGTACTCAAACATGCCTGCTTGTGCAGCTTAGACACTCTGAATTCACTAAATGTACAACTTTTTCTCCATCAAAATGAACAAATGAGACATGAAATAACATCTACAGATCAAGACGAAGCGAATGGAAGCGGTCCCAGCCTCGTAGCTGTGAACAGCTGTGATCGCAGGAAAATGCTGTTACAAAGATTTCTCAGTATATCTCCGGGACTTTTCCCTGGCTTTACCACCGTCACAATGGACAAACGAGACATGAAATAACATCAACAGATCAAGACGAAGCGAATGGAAGTACCCCCGGAGTCATAGCATGTGTAAATCGAGACGACAGATCTCTCTCTCCCCCGCCTGCTTGCGAGGGGGAGGGGCAGTTTACACACACACGCAGCTGCTGCATGCAGCAACGCACACACAGGGAGGAGATGGCAGAGAGAACGCACTCCCCTGAAAACTCCCCTTGAATTCCTCAAGACTCAGAAAATGTAAAAGTTCACTTTTTGGAGATCCATAGAAAAAGGGAGAACATGAATTTTGTTTTGCCACAGCATGGATTCGAACACACGACCAACCGCATCCAGGGGCGAGCGTTAACGCAGTGAGCCACTGGACCTGAGTACTCAAACATGCCTGCTTGTGCAGCTTAGACACTCTGAATTCACTAAATGTACAACTTTTTCTCCAACAAAATGAACAAATGAGACATGAAATAACATCTACAGATCAAGACGAAGCGAATGGAGGCGGTCCCAGCCTCGTAGCTGTGAACAGCTGTGATCGCAGGAAAATGCTGTTATAAAGATTTATCAGTATATCTCCGGGATATTTCCCTGGCTTTACCACCGTCCAAATGGACAAACGAGACATGAAATAACATCAACAGATCAAGACGAAGCGAATGGAAGTACCCCCGGAGTCATAGCATGTGTAAATCGAGACGAAAGATCTCTCTCTCCCCCGCCTGCTTGCGAGGGGGAGGGGCAGTTTACACACACACGCAGCTGCTGCATGCAGCAACGCACACACAGGGAGGAGATGGCAGAGAGAACGCACTCCCCTGAAAACTCCCCTTGAATTCCTCCAGACTCAGAAAATGTAAAAGTTCACTTTTTGGAGATCAATAGAAAAAGGGTGAAAATGATTTTTTTTTTGCCACAGCATGGATTCGAACACGCGACTATCCGCATCAAGGGGAGAGCTTTAACGCAGTGAGCCACTGGACCTGAGTACTCAAACATGCCTACTTGTGCAGCTTAGAAACTCTGAATTCACTAAATGTACAACTTTTTTTCCATCAAAATGAACAAATGAGACATGAAATAACATCTACAGATCAAGACGAAGCGAATGGAAGCGGTCCCAGCCTCGTAGCTGTGAACAGCTGTGATCGCAGGAAAATGCTGTTACAAAGATTTCTCAGTATATCTCCGGGACATTTCCCTGGCTTTACCACCGTCACAATGGACAAACGAGACATGAAATAACATAAACAGATCAAGACGAAGCGAATGGAATTACCCCCGGAGTCATAGCATGTGTAAATCGAGACGAAAGATCTCTCACTCCCCCGCCTGCTTGCGAGGGGGAGGGGCAGTTTACACACACACGCAGCTGCTGCATGCAGCAACGCACACACAGGGAGGAGATGGCAGAGAGAACGCACTCCCCTGAAAACTCCCCTTGAATTCCTCAAGACTCAGAAAATGTAAAAGTTCACTTTTTGGAGATCCATAGAAAAAGGGTGAAAATGAAAAAAAGTATGCCACAGCATGGATTCGAACACGCGACCAACCGGATCCAGGGGCGAGCGTTAACGCAGTGAGCCACTGGACCTGAGTACTCAAACATGCCTGCTTGTGCAGCTTAGACACTCTGAATTCACTAAATGTACAACTTTTTCTCCATCAAAATGAACAAATGAGACATGAAATAACATCTACAGATCAAGACGAAGCGAATAGAAGCAGTCCCAGCCTCGTAGCTGTGAACAGCTATGATCGCAGGAAAATGCTGTTACAAAGATTTCTCAGTATATCTCCGGGACATTTCCCTGGCTTTACCACCGTCACAATGGACAAACGAGACATGAAATAACATCAACAGATCAAGACGAAGCGAATGGAAGTACCCCCGGAGTCATAGCATGTGTAAATCGAGACGAAAGATCTCTCTCTCCCCCGCCTGCTTGCGAGGGGGAGGGGCAGTTTACACACACACGCAGCTGCTGCATGCAGCAACGCACACACAGGAAGGAGATGGCAGAGATAACGCACTCCCCTGAAAACTCCCCTTGAATTCCTCCAGACTCAGAAAATGTAAAAGTTCACTTTTTGGAGATCCATAGAAAAAGGGTGAAAATGAATTTTGTTTTGCCACAGCATGGATTCGAACACGCGACCAACCGCATCCAGGGGCGAGCGTTAACGCAGTGAGCCACTGGACCTGAGTACTCAAACATGCCTGCTTGTGCATCTTAGACACTCTGAATTCACTAAATGTACAACTTTTTCTCAATCAAAATGAACAAATGAGACATGAAATAACATCTACAGATCAAGACGAAGCGAATGGAAGCGGTCCCAGCCTCGTAGCTGTGAACAGCTGTGATTGCAGGAAAATGCTGTTACAAAGATTTCTCAGAATATCTCCGGGACTTTTCCCTGGCTTTACCACCGTCACAATGGACAAACGAGACATGAAATAACATCAACAGATCAAGACGAAGCGAATGGAAGTACCCCCGGAGTCATAGCATGTGTAAATCGAGACGACAGATCTCTCTCTCCCCCGCCTGCTTGCGAGGGGGAGGGGCAGTTTACACACACACGCAGCTGCTGCATGCAGCAACGCACACACAGGGAGGAGATGGCAGAGAGAACGCACTCCCCTGAAAACTCCCCTTGAATTCCTCCAGACTCAGAAAATGTAAAAGTTCACTTTTTGGAGATCCATAGAAAAAGGGTGAAAATGAAAAAAAGTATGCCACAGCATGGATTCGAACACGCGACCAACCGCTTCCAGGGGCGAGCGTTAACGCAGTGAGCCACTGGACCTGAGTACTCAAACATGCCTGCTTGTGCAGCTTAGACACTCTGAATTCACTAAATGTACAACTTTTTCTCCAACAAAATGAACAAATGAGACATGAAATAACATCTACAGATCAAGACGAAGCGAATGGAGGCGGTCCCAGCCTCGTAGCTGTGAACAGCTGTGATCGCAGGAAAATGCTGTTATAAAGATTTATCAGTATATCTCCGGGATATTTCCCTGGCTTTACCACCGTCCAAATGGACAAACGAGACATGAAATAACATCAACAGATCAAGACGAAGCGAATGGAAGTACCCCCGGAGTCATAGCATGTGTAAATCGAGACGAAAGATCTCTCTCTCCCCCGCCTGCTTGCGAGGGGGAGGGGCAGTTTACACACACACGCAGCTGCTGCATGCAGCAACGCACACACAGGAAGGAGATGGCAGAGATAACGCACTCCCCTGAAAACTCCCCTTGAATTCCTCCAGACTCAGAAAATGTAAAAGTTCACTTTTTGGAGATCCATAGAAAAAGGGTGAAAATGAATTTTGTTTTGCCACAGCATGGATTCGAACACGCGACCAACCGCATCCAGGGGCGAGCGTTAACTCAGTGAGCCACTGGACCTGAGTACTCAAACATGCCTGCTTGTGCAGCATAGACACTCTGAATTCACTAAATGTACAACTTTTTCTCCATCAAAATGAACAAATGAGACATGAAATAACATCTACAGATCAAGACGAAGCGAATAGAAGCGGTCCCAGCCTCGTAGCTGTGAACAGCTGTGATCGCAGGAAAATGCTGTTACAAAGATTTCTCAGTATATCTCCGGGACATTTCCCTGGCTTTACCACCGTCACAATGGACAAACGAGACATGAAATAACATCAACAGATCAAGACGAAGCGAATGGAAGTACCCCCGGAGTCATAGCATGTGTAAATCGAGACGAAAGATCTCTCTCTCCCCCGCCTGCTTGCGAGGGGGAGGGGCAGTTTACACACACACGCAGCTGCTGCATGCAGCAACGCACATACAGGGAGGAGATGGCAGAGAGAACGCACTCCCCTGAAAACTCCCCTTGAATTCCTCCAGACTCAGAAAATGTAAAAGTTCACTTTTTGGAGATCCATAGAAAAAGGGTGAAAATGAAAAAAAGTATGCCACAGCATGGATTCGAACACGCGACCAACCGCATCCAGGGGCGAGCGTTAACGCAGTGAGCCACTGGACCTGAGTACTCAAACATGCCTGCTTGTGCATCTTAGACACTCTGAATTCACTAAATGTACAACTTTTTCTCAATCAAAATGAACAAATGAGACATGAAATAACATCTACAGATCAAGACGAAGCGAATGGAAGCGGTCCCAGCCTCGTAGCTGTGAACAGCTGTGATTGCAGGAAAATGCTGTTACAAAGATTTCTCAGAATATCTCCGGGACTTTTCCCTGGCTTTACCACCGTCACAATGGACAAACGAGACATGAAATAACATCAACAGATCAAGACGAAGCGAATGGAAGTACCCCCGGAGTCATAGCATGTGTAAATCGAGACGACAGATCTCTCTCTCCCCCGCCTGCTTGCGAGGGGGAGGGGCAGTTTACACACACACGCAGCTGCTGCATGCAGCAACGCACACACAGGGAGGAGATGGCAGAGAGAACGCACTCCCCTGAAAACTCCCCTTGAATTCCTCCAGACTCAGAAAATGTAAAAGTTCACTTTTTGGAGATCCATAGAAAAAGGGTGAAAATGAAAAAAAGTATGCCACAGCATGGATTCGAACACGCGACCAACCGCATCCAGGGGAGAGCGTTAACGCAGTGAGCCACTGGACCTGAGTACTCAAACATGCCTGCTTGTGCAGCTTAGACACTCTGAATTCACTCAATGTACAACTTTTTCTCCATCAAAATGAACAAATGAGACATGAAATAACATCTACAGATCAAGACGAAGCGAATGGAAGCGGTCCCAGCCTCGTAGCTGTGAACAGCTGTGATTTCAGGAAAATGCTGTTACAAAGATTTCTCAGTATATCTCCGGGACTTTTCCCTGGCTTTACCACCGTCACAATGGACAAACGAGACATGAAATAACATCAACAGATCAAGACAAAGCGAATGGAAGTACCCCCGGAGTCATAGCATGTGTAAATCGAGACGACAGATCTCTCTCTCCCCCGCCTGCTTGCGAGGGGGAGGGGCCGTTTACACACACACGCAGCTGCTGCATGCAGCAACGCACACACAGGGAGGAGATGGCAGAGAGAACGCACTCCCCTGAAAACTCCCCTTGAATTCCTCCAGACTCAGAAAATGTAAAAGTTCACTTTTTGGAGATCCATAGAAAAAGGGTGAAAATGAAAAAAAGTATGCCACAGAATGGATTCGAACACGAGACCAACCGCATCCAGGGGCGAGCGTTAACGCAGTGAGCCACTGGACCTGAGTACTCAAACATGCCTGCTTGTGCAGCTTAGACACTCTGAATTCACTAAATGTACAACTTTTTCTCCATCAAAATGAACAAATGAGACATGAAATAACATCTACAGATCAAGACGAAGCGAATGGAAGCGGTCCCAGCCTCGTAGCTGTGAACAGCTGTGATCGCAGGAAAATGCTGTTATAAAGATTTATCAGTATATCTCCGGGATATTTCCCTGGCTTTACCACCGTCCAAATGGACAAACGAGACATGAAATAACATCAACAGATCAAGACGAAGCGAATGGAAGTACCCCCGGAGTCATAGCATGTGTAAATCGAGACGAAAGATCTCTCTCTCCCCCGCCTGCTTGCGAGGGGGAGGGGCAGTTTACACACACACGCAGCTGCTGCATGCAGCAACGCACACACAGGGAGGAGATGGCAGAGAGAACGCACTCCCCTGAAAACTCCCCTTGAATTCCTCCAGACTCAGAAAATGTAAAAGTTCACTTTTTGGAGATCCATAGAAAAAGGGTGAAAATGAATTTTGTTTTGCCACAGCATGGATTCGAACACGCGACCAACCGCATCCAGGGGCGAGCGTTAACGCAGTGAGCCACTGGACCTGAGTACTCAAACATGCCTGCTTGTGCAGCTTAGACACTCTGAATTCACTAAATGTACAACTTTTTCTCCATCAAAATGAACAAATGAGACATGAAATAACATCTACAGATCAAGACGAAGCGAATGGAAGCGGTCCCAGCCTCGTAGCTGTGAACAGCTGTGATTGCAGGAAAATGCTGTTACAAAGATTTCTCAGAATATCTCCGGGACTTTTCCCTGGCTTTACCACCGTCACAATGGACAAACGAGACATGAAATAACATCAACAGATCAAGACGAAGCGAATGGAAGTACCCCCGGAGTCATAGCATGTGTAAATCGAGACGACAGATCTCTCTCTCCCCCGCCTGCTTGCGAGGGGGAGGGGCAGTTTACACACACACGCAGCTGCTGCATGCAGCAACGCACACACAGGGAGGAGATGGCAGAGAGAACGCACTCCCCTGAAAACTCCCCTTGAATTCCTCCAGACTCAGAAAATGTAAAAGTTCACTTTTTGGAGATCCATAGAAAAAGGGTGAAAATGAAAAAAAGTATGCCACAGCATGGATTCGAACACGCGACCAACCGCATCCAGGGGCGAGCGTTAACGCAGTGAGCCACTGGACCTGAGTACTCAAACATGCCTGCTTGTGCAGCTTAGACACTCTGAATTCACTAAATGTACAACTTTTTCTCCATCAAAATGAACAAATGAGACATGAAATAACATCTACAGATCAAGACGAAGCGAATGGAAGCGGTCCCAGCCTCGTAGCTGTGAACAGCTGTGATTTCAGGAAAATGCTGTTACAAAGATTTCTCAGTATATCTCCGGGACTTTTCCCTGGCTTTACCACCGTCACAATGGACAAACGAGACATGAAATAACATCAACAGATCAAGACAAAGCGAATGGAAGTACCCCCGGAGTCATAGCATGTGTAAATCGAGACGACAGATCTCTCTCTCCCCCGCCTGCTTGCGAGGGGGAGGGGCCGTTTACACACACACGCAGCTGCTGCATGCAGCAACGCACACACAGGGAGGAGATGGCAGAGAGAACGCACTCCCCTGAAAACTCCCCTTGAATTCCTCCAGACTCAGAAAATGTAAAAGTTCACTTTTTGGAGATCCATAGAAAAAGGGTGAAAATGAAAAAAAGTATGCCACAGCATGGATTCGAACACGCGACCAACCGCATCCAGGGGCGAGCGTTAACGCAGTGAGCCACTGGACCTGAGTACTCAAACATGCCTGCTTGTGCAGCTTAGACACTCTGAATTCACTAAATGTACAACTTTTTCTCCATCAAAATGAACAAATGAGACATGAAATAACATCTACAGATCAAGACGAAGCGAATGGAAGCGGTCCCAGCCTCGTAGCTGTGAACAGCTGTGATCGCAGGAAAATGCTGTTATAAAGATTTATCAGTATATCTCCGGGATATTTCCCTGGCTTTACCACCGTCCAAATGGACAAACGAGACATGAAATAACATCAACAGATCAAGACGAAGCGAATGGAAGTACCCCCGGAGTCATAGCATGTGTAAATCGAGACGAAAGATCTCTCTCTCCCCCGCCTGCTTGCGAGGGGGAGGGGCAGTTTACACACACACGCAGCTGCTGCATGCAGCAACGCACACACAGGGAGGAGATGGCAGAGAGAACGCACTCCCCTGAAAACTCCCCTTGAATTCCTCCAGACTCAGAAAATGTAAAAGTTCACTTTTTGGAGATCCATAGAAAAAGGGTGAAAATGAATTTTGTTTTGCCACAGCATGGATTCGAACACGCGACCAACCGCATCCAGGGGCGAGCGTTAACGCAGTGAGCCACTGGACCTGAGTACTCAAACATGCCTGCTTGTGCAGCTTAGACACTCTGAATTCACTAAATGTACAACTTTTTCTCCATCAAAATGAACAAATGAGACATGAAATAACATCTACAGATCAAGACGAAGCGAATGGAAGCGGTCCCAGCCTCGTAGCTGTGAACAGCTGTGATTGCAGGAAAATGCTGTTACAAAGATTTCTCAGAATATCTCCGGGACTTTTCCCTGGCTTTACCACCGTCACAATGGACAAACGAGACATGAAATAACATCAACAGATCAAGACGAAGCGAATGGAAGTACCCCCGGAGTCATAGCATGTGTAAATCGAGACGACAGATCTCTCTCTCCCCCGCCTGCTTGCGAGGGGGAGGGGCAGTTTACACACACACGCAGCTGCTGCATGCAGCAACGCACACACAGGGAGGAGATGGCAGAGAGAACGCACTCCCCTGAAAACTCCCCTTGAATTCCTCCAGACTCAGAAAATGTAAAAGTTCACTTTTTGGAGATCCATAGAAAAAGGGTGAAAATGAAAAAAAGTATGCCACAGCATGGATTCGAACACGCGACCAACCGCATCCAGGGGCGAGCGTTAACGCAGTGAGCCACTGGACCTGAGTACTCAAACATGCCTGCTTGTGCAGCTTAGACACTCTGAATTCACTAAATGTACAACTTTTTCTCCATCAAAATGAACAAATGAGACATGAAATAACATCTACAGATCAAGACGAAGCGAATGGAAGCGGTCCCAGCCTCGTAGCTGTGAACAGCTGTGATCGCAGGAAAATGCTGTTACAAAGATTTATCAGTATATCTCCGGGATATTTCCCTGGCTTTACCACCGTCCAAATGGACAAACGAGACATGACATAACATAAACAGATCAAGACGAAGCGAATGGAAGTACCCCCGGAGTCATAGCATGTGTAAATCGAGACGAAAGATCTCTCTCTCCCCCGCCTGCTTGCGAGGGGGAGGGGCAGTTTACACACACACGCAGCTGCTGCATGCAGCAACGCACACACAGGGAGGAGATGGCAGAGAGAACGCACTCACCTGAAAACTCCCCTTGAATTCCTCCAGACTCAGAAAATGTAAAAGTTCACTTTTTGGAGATCCATAGAAAAAGGGTGAAAATGAATTTTGTTTTGCCACAGCATGGATTCGAACACGCGACCAACCGCATCCAGGGGAGAGCGTTAACGCAGTGAGCCACTGGACCTGAGTACTCAAACATGCCTACTTGTGTAGCTTAGACACTCTGAATTCACTAAATGTACAACTTTTTCTCCATCAAAATGAACAAATGAGACATGAAATAACATCTACAGATCAAGACGAAGCGAATGGAAGTGGTCCCAGCCTCGTAGCTGTGAACAGCTGTGATCGCAGGAAAATTCTGTTTCAAAGATTTCTCAGTAGCCTATATCTCCGGGACATTTCCCTGACTTTACCACCGTCACAATGGACAAACGAGACATGAAATAACATCAACAGATCAAGACGAAGCGAAAGGAAGTACCCCCGGAGTCATAGCATGTGTAAATCGAGACGAAAGATCTCTCTCTCCCCCGCCTGCTTGCGAGGGGGAGGGGCAGTTTACACACACACGCAGCTGCTGCATGCAGCAACGCACACACAGGGAGGAGATGGCAGAGAGAACGCACTCCCCTGAAAACTCCCCTTGAATTCCTCCAGACTCAGAAAATGTAAAAGTTCACTTTTTGGAGATCCATAGAAAAAGGGTGAAAATGATTTTTTTTTTGCCACAGCATGGATTCGAACACGCGACCAACCGCATCCAGGGGCGAGCGTTAACGCAGTGAGCCACTGGACCTGAGTACTCAAACATGCCTGCTTGTGCAGCTTAGACACTCTGAATTCACTAAATGTACAACTTTTTCTCCATCAAAATGAACAAATGAGACATGAAATAACATCTACAGATCAAGACGAAGCGAATGGAAGCGGTCCCAGCCTCGTAGCTGTGAACAGCTGTGATCGCAGGAAAATGCTGTTACAAAGATTTATCAGTATATCTCCGGGATATTTCCCTGGCTTTACCACCGTCACAATGGACAAACGAGACATGAAATAACATAAACAGATCAAGACGAAGCGAATGGAAGTACCCCCGGAGTCATAGCATGTGTAAATCGAGACGAAAGATCTCTCTCTCCCCCGCCTGCTTGCGAGGGGTAGGGGCAGTTTACACACACACGCAGCTGCTGCATGCAGCAACGCACACACAGGGAGGAGATGGCAGAGAGAACGCACTCCCCTGAAAACTCCCCTTGAATTCCTCCAGACTCAGAAAATGTAAAAGTTCACTTTTTGGAGATCCATAGAAAAAGGGTAAAAATGAAAAAAAGTATGCCACAGCATGGATTCGAACACGCGACCAACCGCATCCAGGGGCGAGCGTTAACGCAGTGAGCCACTGGACCTGAGTACTCAAACATGCCTGCTTGTGCAGCTTAGACACTCTGAATTCACTAAATGTACAACTTTTTCTCCATCAAAATGAACAAATGAGACATGAAATAACATCTACAGATCAAGACGAAGCGAATGGAAGCAGTCCCAGCCTCGTAGCTGTGAACAGCTGTGATTGCAGGAAAATGCTGTTACAAAGATTTCTCAGTATATCTCCGGGACTTTTCCCTGGCTTTACCACCGTCGCAATGGACAAACGAGACATGAAATAACATCAACAGATCAAGACAAAGCGAATGGAAGTACCCCCGGAGTCATAGCATGTGTAAATCGAGACGACAGATCTCTCTCTCCCCCGCCTGCTTGCGAGGGGGAGGGGCCGTTTACACACACACGCAGCTGCTGCATGCAGCAACGCACACACAGGGAGGAGATGGCAGAGAGAACGCACTCCCCTCAAAACTCCCCTTGAATTCCTCCAGACTCAGAAAATGTAAAAGTTCACTTTTTGGAGATCCATAGAAAAAGGGTGAAAATGAATTTTTTTTTGCCACAGCATGGATTCGAACACGCGACCAACCGCATCCAGGGGCGAGCGTTAACGCAGTGAGCCACTGGACCTGAGTACTCAAACATGCATACTTGTGCAGCTTAGACACTCTGAATTCACTAAATGTACAACTTTTTCTCCATCAAAATGAACAAATGAGACATGAAATAACATCTACAGATCAAGACGAAGCGAATGGAAGTGGTCCCAGCCTCGTAGCTGTGAACAGCTTTGATCGCAGGAAAATGCTGTTATAAAGATTTCTCAGTATATCTCCGGGATATTTCCCTGGCTTTACCACCGTCCAAATGGACAAACGAGACATGAAATAACATCAACAGATCAAGACAAAGCGAATGGAAGTACCCCCGGAGTCATAGCATGTGTAAATCGAGACGAAAGATCTCTCTCTCCCCCGCCTGCTTGCGAGGGGGAGGGGCAGTTTACACACACACGCAGCTGCTGCATGCAGCAACGCACACACAGGGAGGAGATGGCAGAGAGAACGCACTCCCCTGAAAACTCCCCTTGAATTCCTCCAGACTCAGAAAATGTAAAAGTTCACTTTTTGGAGATCCATAGAAAAAGGGTGAAAATGAATTTTGTTTTGCCACAGCATGGATTCGAACACGCGACCAACCGCATCCAGGGGAGAGCGTTAACGCAGTGAGCCACTGGACCTGAGTACTCAAACATGCCTACTTGTGTAGCTTAGACACTCTGAATTCACTAAATGTACAACTTTTTCTCCATCAAAATGAACAAATGAGACATGAAATAACATCTACAGATCAAGACGAAGCGAATGGAAGTGGTCCCAGCCTCGTAGCTGTGAACAGCTGTGATCGCAGGAAAATTCTGTTTCAAAGATTTCTCAGTAGCCTATATCTCCGGGATATTTCCCTGGCTTTACCACCGTCACAATGGACAAACGAGACATGAAATAACATAAACAGATCAAGACGAAGCGAATGGAAGTACCCCCGGAGTCATAGCATGTGTAAATCGAGACGAAAGATCTCTCTCTCCCCCGCCTGCTTGCGAGGGGGAGGGGCAGTTTACACACACACGCAGCTGCTGCATGCAGCAACGCACACACAGGGAGGAGATGGCAGAGAGAACGCACTCCCCTGAAAACTCCCCTTGAATTCCTCCAGACTCAGAAAATGTAAAAGTTCACTTTTTGGAGATCCATAGAAAAAGGGTGAAAATGAATTTTGTTTTGCCACAGCATGGATTCGAACACGCGACCAACCGCATCCAGGGGAGAGCGTTAACGCAGTGAGCCACTGGACCTGAGTACTCAAACATGCCTACTTGTGTAGCTTAGACACTCTGAATTCACTAAATGTACAACTTTTTCTCCATCAAAATGAACAAATGAGACATGAAATAACATCTACAGATCAAGACGAAGCGAATGGAAGTGGTCCCAGCCTCGTAGCTGTGAACAGCTGTGATCGCAGGAAAATTCTGTTTCAAAGATTTCTCAGTAGCCTATATCTCCGGGATATTTCCCTGGCTTTACCACCGTCACAATGGACAAACGAGACATGAAATAACATAAACAGATCAAGACGAAGCGAATGGAAGTACCCCCGGAGTCATAGCATGTGTAAATCGAGACGAAAGATCTCTCTCTCCCCCGCCTGCTTGCGAGGGGGAGGGGCAGTTTACACACACACGCAGCTGCTGCATGCAGCAACGCACACACAGGGAGGAGATGGCAGAGAGAACGCACTCCCCTGAAAACTCCCCTTGAATTCCTCCAGACTCAGAAAATGTAAAAGTTCACTTTTTGGAGATCCATAGAAAAAGGGTGAAAATGATTTTTTTTTTGCCACAGCATGGATTCGAACACGCGACCAACCGCATCCAGGGGCGAGCGTTAACGCAGTGAGCCACTGGACCTGAGTACTCAAACATGCCTGCTTGTGCAGCTTAGACACTCTGAATTCACTAAATGTACAACTTTTTCTCCATCAAAATGAACAAATGAGACATGAAATAACATCTACAGATCAAGACGAAGCGAATGGAAGCGGTCCCAGCCTCGTAGCTGTGAACAGCTGTGATCGCAGGAAAATGCTGTTACAAAGATTTATCAGTATATCTCCGGGATATTTCCCTGGCTTTACCACCGTCACAATGGACAAACGAGACATGAAATAACATAAACAGATCAAGACGAAGCGAATGGAAGTACCCCCGGAGTCATAGCATGTGTAAATCGAGACGAAAGATCTCTCTCTCCCCCGCCTGCTTGCGAGGGGTAGGGGCAGTTTACACACACACGCAGCTGCTGCATGCAGCAACGCACACACAGGGAGGAGATGGCAGAGAGAACGCACTCCCCTGAAAACTCCCCTTGAATTCCTCAAGACTCAGAAAATGTAAAAGTTCACTTTTTGGAGATCCATAGAAAAAGGGTGAAAATGAAAAAAAGTATGCCACAGCATGGATTCGAACACGCGACCAACCGCATCCAGGGGCGAGCGTTAACGCAGTGAGCCACTGGACCTGAGTACTCAAACATTCATACTTGTGCATCTTAGACACTCTGAATTCACTAAATGTACAACTTTTTCTCCATCAAAATGAACAAATGAGACATGAAATAACATCTACAGATCAAGACGAAGCGAATGGAAGTGGTCCCAGCCTCGTAGCTGTGAACAGCTGTGATCGCAGGAAAATGCTGTTATAAAGATTTCTCAGTATATCTCCGGGATATTTCCCTGGCTTTACCACCGTCCAAATGGACAAACGAGACATGAAATAACATCAACAGATCAAGACAAAGCGAATGGAAGTACCCCCTGAGTCATAGCATGTGTAAATCGAGACGACAGATCTCTCTCTCCCCCGCCTGCTTGCGAGGGGGAGGGGCAGTTTACACACACACGCAGCTGCTGCATGCAGCAACGCACACACAGGGAGGAGATGGCAGAGAGAACGCACTCCCCTGAAAACTCCCCTTGAATTCCTCCAGACTCAGAAAATGTAAAAGTTCACTTTTTGGAGATCCATAGAAAAAGGGTGAAAATGAAAAAAAGTATGCCACAGCATGGATTCGAACACGCGACCAACCGCATCCAGGGGCGAGCGTTAACGCAGTGAGCCACTGGACCTGAGTACTCAAACATGCCTGCTTGTGCAGCTTAGACACTCTGAATTCACTAAATGTACAACTTTTTCTCCATCAAAATGAACAAATGAGACATGAAATAACATCTACAGATCAAGACGAAGCGAATAGAAGCGGTCCCAGCCTCGTAGCTGTGAACAGCTGTGATCGCAGGAAAATGCTGTTACAAAGATTTCTCAGTATATCTCCGGGACATTTCCCTGGCTTTACCACCGTCACAATGGACAAACGAGACATGAAATAACATCAACAGATCAAGACGAAGCGAATGGAAGTACCCCCGGAGTCATAGCATGTGTAAATCGAGACGAAAGATCTCTCTCTCCCCCGCCTGCTTGCGAGGGGGAGGGGCAGTTTACACACACACGCAGCTGCTGCATGCAGCAACGCACACACAGGGAGGAGATGGCAGAGAGAACGCACTCCCCTGAAAACTCCCCTTGAATTCCTCCAGACTCAGAAAATGTAAAAGTTCACTTTTTGGAGATCCATAGAAAAAGGGTGAAAATGAAAAAAAGTATGCCACAGCATGGATTCGAACACGCGACCAACCGCATCCAGGGGCGAGCGTTAACGCAGTGAGCCACTGGACCTGAGTACTCAAACATGCCTGCTTGTGCACCTTAGACACTCTGAATTCACTAAATGTACAACTTTTTCTCAATCAAAATGAACAAATGAGACATGAAATAACATCTACAGATCAAGACGAAGCGAATGGAAGCGGTCCCAGCTTCGTAGCTGTGAACAGCTGTGATCGCAGGAAAATGCTGTTATAAAGATTTATCAGTATATCTCCGGGATATTTCCCTGGCTTTACCACCGTCCAAATGGACAAACGAGACATGAAATAACATCAACAGATCAAGACGAAGCGAATGGAAATACCCCCGGAGTCATAGCATGTGTAAATCGAGACGAAAGATCTCTCTCTCCCCCGCCTGCTTGCGAGGGGGAGGGGCAGTTTACACACACACGCAGCTGCTGCATGCAGCAACGCACACACAGAGAGGAGATGGCAGAGAGAACGCACTCCCCTGAAAACTCCCCTTGAATTCCTCCAGACTCAGAAAATGTAAAAGTTCACTTTTTGGAGATCCATAGAAAAAGGGTGAAAATGAATTTTGTTTTGCCACAGCATGGATTCGAACACGCGACCAACCGCATCCAGGGGAGAGCGTTAACGCAGTGAGCCACTGGACCTGAGTACTCAAACATGCCTACTTGTGTAGCTTAGACAATCTGAATTCACTAAATGTACAACTTTTTCTCCATCAAAATGAACAAATGAGACATGAAATAACATCTACAGATCAAGACGAAGCGAATGGAAGCGGTCCCAGCCTCGTAGCTGTGAACAGCTGTGATCGCAGGAAAATGCTGTGACAAAGATTTATCAGTATATCTCCGGGATATTTCCCTGGCTTTACCACCGTCACAATGGACAAACGAGACATGAAATAACATAAACAGATCAAGACGAAGCGAATGGAAGTACCCCCGGAGTCATAGCATGTGTAAATCGAGATGAAAGATCTCTCTCTCCCCCGCCTGCTTGCGAGGGGGAGGGGCAGTTTACACACACACGCAGCTGCTGCATGCAGCAACGCACACACAGGGAGGAGATGGCAGAGAGAACGCACTCCCCTGAAAACTCCCCTTGAATTCCTCCAGACTCAGAAAATGTAAAAGTTCACTTTTTGGAGATCCATAGAAAAAGGGTGAAAATGATTTTTTTTTGCCACAGCATGAATTCGAACACGCGACCAACCGCATCCAGGGGCAAGCGTTAACGCAGTGAGCCACTGGACCTGAGTACTCAAACATGCCTGCTTGTGCAGCTTAGACACTCTGAATTCACTAAATGTACAACTTTTTCTCCATCAAAATGAACAAATGAGACATGAAATAACATCTACAGATCAAGACGAAGCGAATGGAAGCGGTCCCAGCCTCGTAGCTGTGAACAGCTGTGATTGCAGGAAAATGCTGTTACAAAGATTTATCAGTATATCTCCGGGATATTTCCCTGGCTTTACCACCGTCACAATGGACAAACGAGACATGAAATAACATAAACAGATCAAGACGAAGCGAATGGAAGTACCCCCGGAGTCATAGCATGTGTAAATCGAGACGAAAGATCTCTCTCTCCCCCGCCTGCTTGGGAGGGGTAGGGGCAGTTTACACACAAACGCAGCTGCTGCATGCAGCAACGCACACACAGGGAGGAGATGGCAGAGAGAACGCACTCCCCTCAAAACTCCCCTTGAATTCCTCCAGACTCAGAAAATGTAAAAGTTCACTTTTTGGAGATCCATAGAAAAAGGGTGAAAATGAATTTTTTTTTGCCACAGCATGGATTCGAACACGCGACCAACCGCATCCAGGGGCGAGCGTTAACGCAGTGAGCCACTGGACCTGAGTACTCAAACATGCATACTTGTGCATCTTAGACACTCTGAATTCACTAAATGTACAACTTTTTCTCCATCAAAATGAACAAATGAGACATGAAATAACATCTACAGATCAAGACGAAGCGAATGGAAGTGGTCCCAGCCTCGTAGCTGTGAACAGCTGTGATCGCAGGAAAATGCTGTTATAAAGATTTCTCAGTATATCTCCGGGATATTTCCCTGGCTTTACCACCGTCCAAATGGACAAACGAGACATGAAATAACATCAACAGATCAAGACAAAGCGAATGGAAGTACCCCCTGAGTCATAGCATGTGTAAATCGAGACGACAGATCTCTCTCTCCCCCGCCTGCTTGCGAGGGGGAGGGGCAGTTTACACACACACGCAGCTGCTGCATGCAGCAACGCACACACAGGGAGGAGATGGCAGAGAGAACGCACTCCCCTGAAAACTCCCCTTGAATTCCTCCAGACTCAGAAAATGTAAAAGTTCACTTTTTGGAGATCCATAGAAAAAGGGTGAAAATGAAAAAAAGTATGCCACAGCATGGATTCGAACACGCGACCAACCGCATCCAGGGGCGAGCGTTAACGCAGTGAGCCACTGGACCTGAGTACTCAAACATGCCTGCTTGTGCAGCTTAGACACTCTGAATTCACTAAATGTACAACTTTTTCTCCATCAAAATGAACAAATGAGACATGAAATAACATCTACAGATCAAGACGAAGCGAATAGAAGCGGTCCCAGCCTCGTAGCTGTGAACAGCTGTGATCGCAGGAAAATGCTGTTACAAAGATTTCTCAGTATATCTCCGGGACATTTCCCTGGCTTTACCACCGTCACAATGGACAAACGAGACATGAAATAACATCAACAGATCAAGACGAAGCGAATGGAAGTACCCCCGGAGTCATAGCATGTGTAAATCGAGACGAAAGATCTCTCTCTCCCCCGCCTGCTTGCGAGGGGGAGGGGCAGTTTACACACACACGCAGCTGCTGCATGCAGCAACGCACACACAGGGAGGAGATGGCAGAGAGAACGCACTCCCCTGAAAACTCCCCTTGAATTCCTCCAGACTCAGAAAATGTAAAAGTTCACTTTTTGGAGATCCATAGAAAAAGGGTGAAAATGAAAAAAAGTATGCCACAGCATGGATTCGAACACGCGAACAACCGCATCCAGGGGCGAGCGTTAACGCAGTGAGCCACTGGACCTGAGTACTCAAACATGCCTGCTTGTGCACCTTAGACACTCTGAATTCACTAAATGTACAACTTTTTCTCAATCAAAATGAACAAATGAGACATGAAATAACATCTACAGATCAAGACGAAGCGAATGGAAGCGGTCCCAGCTTCGTAGCTGTGAACAGCTGTGATCGCAGGAAAATGCTGTTATAAAGATTTATCAGTATATCTCCGGGATATTTCCCTGGCTTTACCACCGTCCAAATGGACAAACGAGACATGAAATAACATCAACAGATCAAGACGAAGCGAATGGAAATACCCCCGGAGTCATAGCATGTGTAAATCGAGACGAAATATCTCTCTCTCCCCCGCCTGCTTGCGAGGGGGAGGGGCAGTTTACACACACACGCAGCTGCTGCATGCAGCAACGCACACACAGGGAGGAGATGGCAGAGAGAACGCACTCCCCTGAAAACTCCCCTTGAATTCCTCCAGACTCAGAAAATGTAAAAGTTCACTTTTTGGAGATCCATAGAAAAAGGGTGAAAATGAATTTTGTTTTGCCACAGCATGGATTCGAACACGCGACCAACCGCATCCAGGGGAGAGCGTTAACGCAGTGAGCCACTGGACCTGAGTACTCAAACATGCCTACTTGTGTAGCTTAGACAATCTGAATTCACTAAATGTACAACTTTTTCTCCATCAAAATGAACAAATGAGACATGAAATAACATCTACAGATCAAGACGAAGCGAATGGAAGCGGTCCCAGCCTCGTAGCTGTGAACAGCTGTGATCGCAGGAAAATGCTGTGACAAAGATTTATCAGTATATCTCCGGGATATTTCCCTGGCTTTACCACCGTCACAATGGACAAACGAGACATGAAATAACATAAACAGATCAAGACGAAGCGAATGGAAGTACCCCCGGAGTCATAGCATGTGTAAATCGAGATGAAAGATCTCTCTCTCCCCCGCCTGCTTGCGAGGGGGAGGGGCAGTTTACACACACACGCAGCTGCTGCATGCAGCAACGCACACACAGGGAGGAGATGGCAGAGAGAACGCACTCCCCTGAAAACTCCCCTTGAATTCCTCCAGACTCAGAAAATGTAAAAGTTCACTTTTTGGAGATCCATAGAAAAAGGGTGAAAATGATTTTTTTTTGCCACAGCATGAATTCGAACACGCGACCAACCGCATCCAGGGGCAAGCGTTAACGCAGTGAGCCACTGGACCTGAGTACTCAAACATGCCTGCTTGTGCAGCTTAGACACTCTGAATTCACTAAATGTACAACTTTTTCTCCATCAAAATGAACAAATGAGACATGAAATAACATCTACAGATCAAGACGAAGCGAATGGAAGCGGTCCCAGCCTCGTAGCTGTGAACAGCTGTGATTGCAGGAAAATGCTGTTACAAAGATTTATCAGTATATCTCCGGGATATTTCCCTGGCTTTACCACCGTCACAATGGACAAACGAGACATGAAATAACATAAACAGATCAAGACGAAGCGAATGGAAGTACCCCCGGAGTCATAGCATGTGTAAATCGAGACGAAAGATCTCTCTCTCCCCCGCCTGCTTGGGAGGGGTAGGGGCAGTTTACACACAAACGCAGCTGCTGCATGCAGCAACGCACACACAGGGAGGAGATGGCAGAGAGAACGCACTCCCCTGAAAACTCCCCTTGAATTCCTCCAGACTCAGAAAATGTAAAAGTTCACTTTTTGGAGATCCATAGAAAAAGGGTAAAAATGAAAAAAAGTATGCCACAGCATGGATTCGAACACGCGACCAACCGCATCCAGGGGCGAGCGTTAACGCAGTGAGCCACTGGACCTGAGTACTCAAACATGCCTGCTTGTGCAGCTTAGACACTCTGAATTCACTAAATGTACAACTTTTTCTCCATCAAAATGAACAAATGAGACATGAAATAACATCTACAGATCAAGACGAAGCGAATGGAAGCGGTCCCAGCCTCGTAGCTGTGAACAGCTGTGATCGCAGGAAAATGCTGTTATAAAGATTTAACAGTATATCTCCGGGATATTTCCCTGGCTTTACCACCGTCCAAATGGACAAACGAGACATGAAATAACATCAACAGATCAAGACGAAGCGAATGGAAGTACCCCCGGAGTCATAGCATGTGTAAATCGAGACGAAAGATCTCTCACTCCCCCGCCTGCTTGCGAGGGGGAGGGGCAGTTTACACACACACGCAGCTGCTGCATGCAGCAACGCACACACAGGGAGGAGATGGCAGAGAGAACGCACTCCCCCGAAAACTCCCCTTGAATTCCTCAAGACTCAGAAAATGTAAAAGTTCACTTTTTGGAGATCCATAGAAAAAGGGTGAAAATGAAAAAAAGTATGCCACAGCATGGATTCGAACACGCGACCAACCGCATCCAGGGGCGAGCGTTAACGCAGTGAGCCACTGGACCTGAGTACTCAAACATGCCTGCTTGTGCAGCTTAGACACTCTGAATTCACTAAATGTACAACTTTTTCTCCATCAAAATGAACAAATGAGACATGAAATAACATCTACAGATCAAGACGAAGCGAATAGAAGCAGTCCCAGCCTCGTAGCTGTGAACAGCTATGATCGCAGGAAAATGCTGTTACAAAGATTTCTCAGTATATCTCCGGGACATTTCCCTGGCTTTACCACCGTCACAATGGACAAACGAGACATGAAATAACATCAACAGATCAAGACGAAGCGAATGGAAGTACCCCCGGAGTCATAGCATGTGTAAATCGAGACGATAGATCTCTCTCTCCCCCGCCTGCTTGCGAGGGGGAGGGGCAGTTTACACACACACGCAGCTGCTGCATGCAGCAACGCACACACAGGAAGGAGATGGCAGAGAGAACGCACTCCACTGAAAACTCCCCTTGAATTCCTCCAGACTCAGAAAATGTAAAAGTTCACTTTTTGGAGATCCATAGAAAAAGGGTGAAAATGAAAAAAAGTATGCCACAGCATGGATTCGAACACGCGACCAACCGCATCCAGGGGCGAGCGTTAACGCAGTGAGCCACTGGACCTGAGTACTCAAACATGCCTGCTTGTGCAGCTTAGACACTCTGAATTCACTAAATGTACAACTTTTTCTCCATCAAAATGAACAAATGAGACATGAAATAACATCTACAGATCAAGACGAAGCGAATGGAAGCAGTCCCAGCCTCGTAGCTGTGAACAGCTGTGATTGCAGGAAAATGCTGTTACAAAGATTTCTCAGTATATCTCCGGGACTTTTCCCTGGCTTTACCACCGTCGCAATGGACAAACGAGACATGAAATAACATCAACAGATCAAGACAAAGCGAATGGAAGTACCCCCGGAGTCATAGCATGTGTAAATCGAGACGACAGATCTCTCTCTCCCCCGCCTGCTTGCGAGGGGGAGGGGCCGTTTACACACACACGCAGCTGCTGCATGCAGCAACGCACACACAGGGAGGAGATGGCAGAGAGAACGCACTCCCCTCAAAACTCCCCTTGAATTCCTCCAGACTCAGAAAATGTAAAAGTTCACTTTTTGGAGATCCATAGAAAAAGGGTGAAAATGAATTTTTTTTTGCCACAGCATGGATTCGAACACGCGACCAACCGCATCCAGGGGCGAGCGTTAACGCAGTGAGCCACTGGACCTGAGTACTCAAACATGCATACTTGTGCAGCTTAGACACTCTGAATTCACTAAATGTACAACTTTTTCTCCATCAAAATGAACAAATGAGACATGAAATAACATCTACAGATCAAGACGAAGCGAATGGAAGTGGTCCCAGCCTCGTAGCTGTGAACAGCTGTGATCGCAGGAAAATTCTGTTTCAAAGATTTCTCAGTAGCCTATATCTCCGGGACATTTCCCTGACTTTACCACCGTCACAATGGACAAACGAGACATGAAATAACATCAACAGATCAAGACGAAGCGAATGGAAGTACCCCCGGAGTCATAGCATGTGTAAATCGAGACGAAAGATCTCTCTCTCCCCCGCCTGCTTGCGAGGGGGAGGGGCAGTTTACACACACACGCAGCTGCTGCATGCAGCAACGCACACACAGGGAGGAGATGGCAGAGAGAACGCACTCCCCTGAAAACTCCCCTTGAATTCCTCCAGACTCAGAAAATGTAAAAGTTCACTTTTTGGAGATCCATAGAAAAAGGGTGAAAATGATTTTTTTTTTGCCACAGCATGGATTCGAACACGCGACCAACCGCATCCAGGGGCGAGCGTTAACGCAGTGAGCCACTGGACCTGAGTACTCAAACATGCCTACTTGTGTAGCTTAGACACTCTGAATTCACTAAATGTACAACTTTTTCTCCATCAAAATGAACAAATGAGACATGAAATAACATCTACAGATCAAGACGAAGCGAATGGAAGTGGTCCCAGCCTCGTAGCTGTGAACAGCTGTGATCGCAGGAAAATTCTGTTTCAAAGATTTCTCAGTAGCCTATATCTCCGGGACATTTCCCTGACTTTACCACCGTCACAATGGACAAACGAGACATGAAATAACATCAACAGATCAAGACGAAGCGAATGGAAGTACCCCCGGAGTCATAGCATGTGTAAATCGAGACGAAAGATCTCTCTCTCCCCCGCCTGCTTGCGACGGGGAGGGGCAGTTTACACACACACGCAGCTGCTGCATGCAGCAACGCACACACAGGGAGGAGATGGCAGAGAGAACGCACTCCCCTGAAAACTCCCCTTGAATTCCTCCAGACTCAGAAAATGTAAAAGTTCACTTTTTGGAGATCCATAGAAAAAGGGTGAAAATGAAAAAAAGTATGCCACAGCATGGATTCGAACACGCGACCAACCGCATCCAGGGGCGAGCGTTAACGCAGTGAGCCACTGGACCTGAGTACTCAAACACGCCTGCTTGTGCATCTTAGACACTCTGAATTCACTAAATGTACAACTTTTTCTCAATCAAAATGAACAAATGAGACATGAAATAACATCTACAGATCAAGACGAAGCGGTCCCAGCCTCGTAGCTGTGAACAGCTGTGATTGCAGGAAAATGCTGTTACAAAGATTTCTCAGTATATCTCCGGGACTTTTCCCTGGCTTTACCACCGTCGCAATGGACAAACGAGACATGAAATAACATCAACAGATCAAGACAAAGCGAATGGAAGTACCCCCGGAGTCATAGCATGTGTAAATCGAGACGACAGATCTCTCTCTCCCCCGCCTGCTTGCGAGGGGGAGGGGCCGTTTACACACACACGCAGCTGCTGCATGCAGCAACGCACACACAGGGAGGAGATGGCAGAGAGAACGCACTCCCCTGAAAACTCCCCTTGAATTCCTCCAGACTCAGAAAATGTAAAAGTTCACTTTTTGGAGATCCATAGAAAAAGGGTGAAAATGAAAAAAAGTATGCCACAGCATGGATTCGAACACGCGACCAACCGCATCCAGGGGCGAGCGTTAACGCAGTGAGCCACTGGACCTGAGTACTCAAACATGCCTGCTTGTGCAGCTTAGACACTCTGAATTCACTAAATGTACAACTTTTTCTCCATCAAAATGAACAAATGAGACATGAAATAACATCTACAGATCAAGACGAAGCGAATAGAAGCGGTCCCAGCCTCGTAGCTGTGAACAGCTGTGATCGCAGGAAAATGCTGTTACAAAGATTTCTCAGTATATCTCCGGGACATTTCCCTGGCTTTACCACCGTCACAATGGACAAACGAGACATGAAATAACATCAACAGATCAAGACGAAGCGAATGGAAGTACCCCCGGAGTCATAGCATGTGTAAATCGAGACGAAAGATCTCTCTCTCCCCCGCCTGCTTGCGAGGGGGAGGGGCAGTTAACACACACACGCAGCTGCTGCATGCAGCAACGCACACACAGGGAGGAGATGGCAGAGAGAACGCACTCCCCTGAAAACTCCCCTTGAATTCCTCCAGACTCAGAAAATGTAAAAGTTCACTTTTTGGAGATCCATAGAAAAAGGGTGAAAATGAAAAAAAGTATGCCACAGCATGGATTCGAACACGCGACCAACCGCATCCAGGGGCGAGCGTTAACGCAGTGAGCCACTGGACCTGAGTACTCAAACATGCCTGCTTGTGCATCTTAGACACTCTGAATTCACTAAATGTACAACTTTTTCTCAATCAAAATGAACAAATGAGACATGAAATAACATCTACAGATCAAGACGAAGCTGTCCCAGCCTCGTAGCTGTGAACAGCTGTGATTGCAGGAAAATGCTGTTACAAAGATTTCTCAGTATATCTCCGGGACTTTTCCCTGGCTTTACCACCGTCGCAATGGACAAACGAGACATGAAATAACATCAACAGATCAAGACAAAGCGAATGGAAGTACCCCCGGAGTCATAGCATGTGTAAATCGAGACGACAGATCTCTCTCTCCCCCGCCTGCTTGCGAGGGGGAGGGGCCGTTTACACACACACGCAGCTGCTGCATGCAGCAACGCACACACAGGGAGGAGATGGCAGAGAGAACGCACTCCCCTGAAAACTCCCCTTGAATTCCTCCAGACTCAGAAAATGTAAAAGTTCACTTTTTGGAGATCCATAGAAAAAGGGTGAAAATGAATTTTGTTTTGCCACAGCATGGATTCGAACACGCGACCAACCGCATCCAGGGGAGAGCGTTAACGCAGTGAGCCACTGGACCTGAGTACTCAAACATGCCTACTTGTGTAGCTTAGACACTCTGAATTCACTAAATGTACAACTTTTTCTCCATCAAAATGAACAAATGAGACATGAAATAACATCTACAGATCAAGACGAAGCGAATGGAAGTGGTCCCAGCCTCGTAGCTGTGAACAGCTGTGATCGCAGGAAAATTCTGTTTCAAAGATTTCTCAGTAGCCTATATCTCCGGGACATTTCCCTGACTTTACCACCGTCACAATGGACAAACGAGACATGAAATAACATCAACAGATCAAGACGAAGCGAATGGAAGTACCCCCGGAGTCATAGCATGTGTAAATCGAGACGAAATATCTCTCTCTCCCCCGCCTGCTTGCGAGGGGGAGGGGCAGTTTACACACACACGCAGCTGCTGCATGCAGCAACACACACACAGGGAGGAGATGGCAGAGAGAACGCACTCCCCTGAAAACTCCCCTTGAATTCCTCCAGACTCAGAAAATGTAAAAGTTCACTTTTTGGAGATCCATAGAAAAAGGGTGAAAATGAAAAAAAGTATGCCACAGCATGGATTTGAATACGCGACCAACCGCATCCAGGGGCGAGCGTTAACGCAGTGAACCACTGGACCCGAGTACTCAAACATGCCTGCTTGTGCAGCTTAGACACTCTGAATTCACTAAATGTACAACTTTTTCTCCATCAAAATGAACAGATTATACATGAAATAACATCTACAGATCAAGGCGAAGCGAATGGAAGCGGTCCCAGCCTCGTAGCTGTGAACAGCTGTGATCGCAGGAAAATGCTGTTTCAAAGATTTCTCAGTATATCTCCGGGACATTTCCCTGGCTTTACCACCGTCACAATGGACAAACGAGACATAAAATAACATCAACAGATCAAGACGAAGCGAATGGAAGTACCCCCGGAGTCATAGCATGTGTAAATCGAGACTAAAGATCTCTCTCTCCCCCGCCTGCTTGCGAGGGGGAGGGGCAGTTTACACACACACGCAGCTGCTGCATGCAGCAACGCACACACAGGGAGGAGATGGCAGAGAGAACGCACTCCCCTGAAAACTCCCCTTGAATTCCTCCAGACTCAGAAAATGTAAAAGTTCACTTTTTGGAGATCCATAGAAAAAGGCTGAAAATGAAAAAAAGTATGCCACAGCATGGATTCGAACACGCGACCAACGGCATCCAGGGGCGAGCGTTAACGCAGTGAGCCACTGGACCTGAGTACTCAAACATGCCTGCTTGTACAGCTTAGACACTCTGAATTCACTAAATGTACAACTTTCTCTCCATCAAAATGAACAAATGAGACATGAAATAACATCTACAGATCAAGACGAAGTGAATGGAAGCGGTCCCAGCCTCGTAGCTGTGAACAGCTGTGATCGCAGGAAAATGCTGTTCCAAAGATTTCTCAGTATATCTCCGGGACTTTTCCCTGGCTTTACCACCGTCACAATGGACAAACGAGACATGAAATAACATCAACAGATCAAGACGAAGCGAATGGAAGTACCCCCGGAGTCATAGCATGTGTAAATCGAGACGAAAGATCTCTCTCTCCCCCGCCTGCTTGCGAGGGGGAGGGGCAGTTTACACACACACGCAGCTGCTGCATGCAGCAACGCACACACAGGGAGGAGATGGCAGAGAGAACGCACTCCCCTGAAAACTCCCCTTGAATTCCTCCAGACTCAGAAAATGTAAAAGTTCACTTTTTGGAGATCCATAGAAAAAGGGTGAAAATGAAAAAAAGAATGCCACAGCATGGATTCGAACACGCGACCAACCGCATCCAGGGGCGAGCGTTAACGCAGTGAGCCACTGGACCTGAGTACTCAAACATGCCTGCTTGTGCATCTTAGACACTCTGAATTCACTAAATGTACAACTTTTTTTACATCAAAATGAACAAATGAGACATGAAATAACATCTACAGATCAAGACGAAGCGAATGGAAGCGGTCCCAGCCTCGTAGCTGTGAACAGCTGTGATCGCAGGAAAATGCTGTTTCAAAGATTTCTCAGTATATCTCCGGGACATTTCCCTGGCTTTACCACCGTCACAATGGACAAACGAGACATAAAATAACATCAACAGATCAAGACGAAGCGAATGGAAGTACCCCCGGAGTCATAGCATGTGTAAATCGAGACGACAGATCTCTCTCTCCCCCGCCTGCTTGCGAGGGGGAGGGGCAGTTTACACACACACGCAGCTGCTGCATGCAGCAACGCACACACAGGGAGGAGATGGCAGAGAGAACGCACTCCCCTGAAAACTCCCCTTGAATTCCTCCAGACTCAGAAAATGTAAAAGTTCACTTTTTGGAGATCCATAGAAAAAGGGTGAAAATGATTTTTTTTTTGCCACAGCATGGATTCGAACACGAGATCAACCGCATCCAGGGGCGAGCGTTAACGCAGTGAGCCACTGGACCTGAGTACTCAAACATGCCTGCTTGTGCAGCTTAGACACTCTGAATTCACTAAATGTACAACTTTTTCTCCATCAAAATGAACAAATGAGACATGAAATAACATCTACAGATCAAGACGAAGCGAATGGAAGCGGTCCCAGCCTCGTAGCTAAGAACAGCTGTGATCGCAGGAAAATGCTGTTACAAAGATTTCTCAGTATATCTCCGGGACATTTCCCTGGCTTTACCACCGTCACAATGGACAAACGAGACATGAAATAACATCAACAGATCAAGACGAAGCGAATGGAAGTACCCCCGGAGTCATAGCATGTGTAAATCGAGACGAAATATCTCTCTCTCCCCCGCCTGCTTGCGAGGGGGAGGGGCAGTTTACACACACACACGCAGCTGCTGCATGCAGCAACGCACACACAGGGAGGAGATGGCAGAGAGAACCCACTCCCCTGAAAACTCCCCTTGAATTCCTCCAGACTCAGAAAAGGTAAAAGTTCACTTTTTGGAGATCCATAGAAAAAGGGTGAAAATGATTTTTTTTTTGCCACAGCATGGATTCGAACACACGACCAACCGCATCCAGGGGCGAGCGTTAACGCAGTGAGCCACTGGACCTGAGTACTCAAACATGCCTGCTTGTGCAGCTTAGACACTCTGAATTCACTAAATGTACAACTTTTTCTCCATCAAAATGAACAAATGAGACATGAAATAACATCTACAGATCAAGACGAAGCGAATGGAAGCGGTCCCAGCCTCGTAGCTGTGAACAGCTGTGACCGCAGGAAAATGCTGTTATAAAGATTTATCAGTATATCTCCGGGATATTTCCCTGGCTTTACCACCGTCCAAATGGACAAACGAGACATGAAATAACATCAACAGATCAAGACGAAGCGAATGGAAGTACCCCCGGAGTCATAGCATGTGTAAATCGAGACGAAAGATCTCTCTCTCCCCCGCCTGCTTGCGAGGGGGAGGGGCAGTTTACACACACACGCAGCTGCTGCATGCAGCAACGCACACACAGGGAGGAGATGGCAGAGAGAACGCACTCCCCTGAAAACTCCCCTTGAATTCCTCCAGACTCAGAAAATGTAAAAGTTCACTTTTTGGAGATCCATAGAAAAAGGGTGAAAATGAAAATAAGTATGCCACAGCATGGATTCGAACACGCGACCAACCGCATCCAGGGGCGAGCGTTAACGCAGTGAGCCACTGGACCTGAGTACTCTAACATGCCTGCTTGTGCAGCTTAGACACTCTGAATTCACTAAATGTACAACTTTTTCTCCATCAAAATGAACAAATGAGACATGAAATAACATCTACAGATCAAGACGAAGCGAATAGAAGCGGTCCCAGCCTCGTAGCTGTGAACAGCTGTGATCGCAGGAAAATGCTGTTACAAAGATTTCTCAGTATATCTCCGGGACATTTCCCTGGCTTTACCACCGTCACAATGGACAAACGAGACATGAAATAAAATCAACAGATCAAGACGAAGCGAATGGAAGTACCCCCGGAGTCATAGCATGTGTAAATCGAGACGAAAGATCTCTCTCTCCCCGCCTGCTTGCGAGGGGGAGGGGCAGTTTACACACACACGCAGCTGCTGCATGCAGCAACGCACACACAGGGAGGAGATGGCAGAGAGAACGCACTCCCCTGAAAACTCCCCTTGAATTCCTCCAGACTCAGAAAATGTAAAAGTTCACTTTTTGGAGATCCATAGAAAAAGGGTGAAAATGAAAAAAAGTATGCCACAGCATGGATTTGAACACGCGACCAACCGCATCCAGGGGCGAGCGTTAACGCAGTGAGCCACTGGACCTGAGTACTCAAACATGCCTGCTTGTGCATCTTAGACACTCTGAATTCACTAAATGTTCAACTTTTTCTCAATCAAAATGAACGAATGAGACATGAAATAACATCTACAGATCAAGACGAAGCGAATGGAAGCGGTCCCAGCCTCGGAGCTGTGAACAGCTGTGATTGCGGGAAAATGCTGTTACAAAGATTTCTCAGTATATCTGCGGGACTTTTCACTGGCTTTACCACCGTCACAATGGACAAACGAGACATGAAATAACATCAACAGATCAAGACGAAGCGAATGGAAGTACCCCCGGAGTCATAGCATGTGTAAATCGAGACGACAGATCTCTCTCTCCCCCGCCTGCTTGCGAGGGGGAGGGGCAGTTTACACACACACGCAGCTGCTGCATGCAGCAACACACACACAGGGAGGAGATGGCAGAGAGAACGCACTCCCCTGAAAACTCCCCTTGAATTCCTCCAGACTCAGAAAATGTAAAAGTTCACTTTTTGGAGATCCATAGAAAAAGGGTGAAAATGAAAAAAAGTATGCCACAGCATGGATTTGAATACGCGACCAACCGCATCCAGGGGCGAGCGTTAACGCAGTGAACCACTGGACCTGAGTACTCAAACATGCCTGCTTGTGCAGCTTAGACACTCTGAATTCACTAAATGTACAACTTGTTCTCCATCAAAATGAACAAATTATACATGAAATAACATCTACAGATCAAGACGAAGCGAATGGAAGCGGTCCCAGCCTCGTAGCTGTGAACAGCTGTGATCGCAGGAAAATGCTGTTTCAAAGATTTCTCAGTATATCTCCGGGACATTTCCCTGGCTTTACCACCGTCACAATGGACAAACGAGACATAAAATAACATCAACAGATCAAGACGAAGCGAATGGAAGTACCCCCGGAGTCATAGCATGTGTAAATCGAGACGACAGATCTCTCTCTCCCCCGCCTGCTTGCGAGGGGGAGAGGCAGTTTACACACACACGCAGCTGCTGCATGCAGCAACGCACACACAGTGAGGAGATGGCAGAGAGAACGCACTCCCCTGAAAACTCCCCTTGAATTCCTCCAGACTCAGAAAATGTAAAAGTTCACTTTTTGGAGATCCATAGAAAAAGGGTGAAAATGATTTTTTTTTTGCCACAGCATGGATTCGAACACGCGACCAACCGCATCCAGGGGCGAGCGTTAACGCAGTGAGCCACTGGACCTGAGTACTCAAACATGCCTGCTTGTGCAGCTTAGACACTCTGAATTCACTAAATGTACAACTTTTTCTCCATCAAAATGAACAAATGAGACATGAAATAACATCTACAGATCAAGACGAAGCGAATGGAAGCGGTCCCAGCCTCGTAGCTGTGAACAGCTGTGATTGCAGGAAAATGCTGTTCCAAAGATTTCTCAGTATATCTCCGGGACTTTTCCCTGGCTTTACCACCGTCACAATGGACAAACGAGACATGAAATAACATCAACAGATCAAGACGAAGCGAATGGTAGTACCCCCGGAGTCATAGCATGTGTAAATCGAGACGAAAGATCTCTCTCTCCCCCGCCTGCTTGCGAGGGGGAGGGGCAGTTTACACACACACGCAGCTGCTGCATGCAGCAACGCACACACAGGGAGGAGATGGCAGAGAGAACGCACTCCCCTGAAAACTCCCCTTGAATTCCTCCAGACTCAGAAAATGTAAAAGTTCACTTTTTGGAGATCCATAGAAAAATGGTGAAAATGAAAAAAAGTATGCCACAGCATGGATTTGAACACGCGACCAACCGCATCCAGGGGCGAGCGTTAACGCAGTGAGCCACTGGACCTGAGTACTCAAACATGCCTACTTGTGCAGCTTAGACACTCTGAATTCACTAAATGTACAACTTTTTCTCCATCAAAATGAACAAATTATACATGAAATAACATCTACAGATCAAGACGAAGCGAATGGAAGCGGTCCCAGCCTCGTAGCTGTGAACAGCTGTGATCGCAGGAAAATGCTGTTTCAAAGATTTCTCAGTATATCTCCGGGACATTTCCCTGGCTTTACCACCGTCACAATGGACAAACGAGACATGAAATAACATCAACAGATCAAGACGAAGCGAATGGAAGTACCCCCGGAGTCATAGCATGTGTAAATCGAGACGACAGATCTCTCTCTCCCCCGCCTGCTTGCGAGGGGGAGGGGCAGTTTACACACACACGCAGCTGCTGCATGCAGCAACGCACACACAGGGAGGAGATGGCAGAGAGACCGCACTCCCCTGAAAACTCCCCTTGAATTCCTCCAGACTCAGAAAATGTAAAAGTTCACTTTTTGGAGATCCATAGAAAAAGGGTGAAAATGAAAAAAAGTATGCCACAGCATGGATTCGAACACGCGACCAACCGCATCCAGGGGCGAGCGTTAACGCAGTGAGCCACTGGACCTGAGTACTCAAACATGCCTGCTTGTGCAGCTTAGACACTCTGAATTCACTAAATGTACAACTTTTCTGCATCAAAATGAACAAATGAGACATGAAATAACATCTACAGATCAAGACGAAGCGAATAGAAGCAGTCCCAGCCTCGTAGCTGTGAACAGCTGTGATCGCAGGAAAATGCTGTTACAAAGATTTCTCAGTATATCTCCGGGACATTTCCCTGGCTTTACCACCGTCACAATGGACAAACGAGACATGAAATAACATCAACAGATCAAGACGAAGCGAATGGAAGTACCCCCGGAGTCATAGCATGTGTAAATCGAGACGAAAGATCTCTCTCTCCCCCGCCTGCTTGCGAGGGGGAGGGGCAGTTTACACACACACGCAGCTGCTGCATGCAGCAACGCACACACAGGGTGGAGATGGCAGAGAGAACGCACTCCCCTGAAAACTCCCCTTGAATTCCTCCAGACTCAGAAAATGTAAAAGTTCACTTTTTGGAGATCCATAGAAAAAGGGTGAAAATGAAAAAAAGTATGCCACAGCATGGATTCGAACACGCGACCAACCGCATCCAGGGGCGAGCGTTAACGCAGTGAGCCACTGGACCTGAGTACTCAAACATGCCTGCTTGTGCATCTTAGACACTCTGAATTCACTAAATGTACAACTTGTTCTCAATCAAAATGAACAAATGAGACATGAAATAACATCAACAGATCAAGACGAAGCGAATGGAAGTACCCCCGGAGTCATAGCATGTGTAAATCGAGACGAAAGATCTCTCTCTCCCCCGCCTGCTTGCGAGGGGGAGGGGCAGTTTACACACACACGCAGCTGCTGCATGCAGCAACGCACACACAGGGAGGAGATGGCAGAGAGAACGCACTCCCCTGAAAACTCCCCTTGAATTCATCCAGACTCAGAAAATGTAAAAGTTCACTTTTTGGAGATCCATAGAAAAAGGGTGAAAATGATTTTTTTTTGCCACAGCATGGATTTGAACACGCGACCAACCGCATCCAGGGGCGAGCGTTAACGCAGTGAGCCACTGGACCTGAGTACTCAAACATGCCTGCTTGTGCAGCTTAGACACTCTGAATTCACTAAATGTACAACTTTTTCTCCATCAAAATGAACAAATGAGACATGAAATAACATCGACAGATCAAGACGAAGCGAATGGAAGCGGTCCCAGCCTCGTAGCTGTGAACAGCTGTGATCGCAGGAAAATGCTGTTACAAAGATTTCTCAGTATATCTCCGGGACATTTCCCTGGCTTTACCACCGTCACAATGGACAAACGAGACATGAAATAACATCAACAGATCAAGACGAAGCGAATGGAAGTACCCCCGGAGTCATAGCATGTGTAAATCGAGACGAAAGATCTCTCACTCCCCCGCCTGCTTGCGAGGGGAAGGGGCAGTTTACACACACACGCAGCTGCTGCATGCAGCAACGCACACACAGGGAGGAGATGGCAGAGAGAACGCACTCCCCTGAAAACTCCCCTTGAATTCCTCCAGACTCAGAAAATGTAAAAGTTCACTTTTTGGAGATCCATAGAAAAAGGGTGAACATGAATTTTGTTTTGCTACAGCATGGATTCGGACACACGACCAACCGCATCCAGGGGCGAGCGTTAACGCAGTGAGCCACTGGACCTGAGTACTCAAACATGCCTGCTTGTGCAGCTTAGACACTCTGAATTCACTAAATGTACAACTTTTTCTCCATCAAAATGAACAAATGAGACATGAAATAACATCTACAGATCAAGACGAAGCGAATGGAGGCGGTCCCAGCCTCGTAGCTGTGAACAGCTGTGATCGCAGGAAAATGCTGTTATAAAGATTTATCAGTATATCTCCGGGATATTTCCCTGGCTTTACCACCGTCCAAATGGACAAACGAGACATGAAATAACATCAACAGATCAAGACGAAGCGAATGGAAGTACCCCCGGAGTCATAGCATGTGTAAATCGAGACGAAAGATCTCTCTCTCCCCCGCCTGCTTGCGAGGGGGAGGGGCAGTTTACACACACACGCAGCTGCTGCATGCAGCAACGCACACACAGGGAGGAGATGGCAGAGAGAACGCACTCCCCTGAAAACTCCCCTTGAATTCCTCAAGACTCAGAAAATGTAAAAGTTCACTTTTTGGAGATCCATAGAAAAAGGGTGAAAATGAAAAAAAGTATGCCACAGCATGGATTCGAACACGCGACCAACCGCATCCAGGGGCGAGCGTTAACGCAGTGAGCCACTGGACCTGAGTACACACAGGGAGGAGATGGCAGAGAGAACGCACTCCCCTGAAAACTCCCCTTGAATTCCTCCAGACTCAGAAAATGTAAAAGTTCACTTTTTGGAGATCCATAGAAAAAGGGTGAACATGAATTTTGTTTTGCCACAGCATGGATTCGAACACGCGCCCAACCGCATCCAGGGGCGAGCGTTAACGCAGTGAGCCACTGGACCTGAGTACTCAAACATGCCTGCTTGTGCAGCTTAGACACTCTGAATTCACTAAATGTACAACTTTTTCTCCATCAAAATGAACAAATGAGACATGAAATAACATCTACAGATCAAGACGAAGCGAATGGAAGCGGTCCCAGCCTCGTAGCTGTGAACAGCTGTGATCGCAGGAAAATGCTGTTCCAAAGATTTCTCAGTATATCTCCGGGATATTTCCCTGGCTTTACCACCATCCAAATGGACAAACGAGACATGAAATAACATCAACAGATCAAGACGAAGCGAATGGAAGTACCCCCGGAGTCATAGCATGTGTAAATCGAGACGACAGATATCTCTCTCCCCCGCCTGCTTGCGAGGGGGAGGGGCAGTTTACACACACACGCAGCTGCTGCATGCAGCAACGCACACACAGGGAGGAGATGGCAGAGAGAACGCACTCCCCTGAAAACTCCCCTTGAATTCCTCCAGACTCAGAAAATGTAAAAGTTCACTTTTTGGAGATCCATAGAAAAAGGGTGAAAATGATTTTTTTTTTGCCAGAGCATGGATTCGAACACGCGACCAACCGCATCCAGGGGGGAGCGTTAACACAGTGAGCCACTGGACCTGAGTACTCAAACATGCCTGCTTGTGCAGCTTAGACACTCTGAATTCACTAAATGTACAACTTTTTCTCCATCAAAATGAACAAATGAGACATGAAATAACATCTACAGATCAAGACGAAGCGAATGGAAGCGGTCCCAGCCTCGTAGCTGTGAACAGCTGTGATCGCAGGAAAATGCTGTTATAAAGATTTATCAGTATATCTCCGGGATATTTCCCTGGCTTTACCACCGTCCAAATGGACAAACGAGACATGAAATAACATCAACAGATCAAGACGAAGCGAATGGAAGTACCCCTGGAGTCATAGCATGTGTAAATCGAGACGAAATATCTCTCTCTCTCCCCCGCCTGCTTGCGAGGGGGAGGGGCAGTTTACACACACACGCAGCTGTTGCATGCAGCAACGCACACACAGGGAGGAGATGGCAGAGAGAACGCACTCCCCTGAAAACTCCCCTTGAATTCCTCCAGACTCAGAAAATGTAAAAGTTCACTTTTTGGAGATCCATAGAAAAAGGGTGAAAATGAAAAAAAGTATGCCACAGCATGGATTTGAACACGCGACCAACCACATCCAGGGGCGAGCGTTAACGCAGTGAGCCACTGGACCTGAGTACTCAAACATGCCTGCTTGTGCATCTTAGACACTCTGAATTCACTAAATGTACAACTTTTTCTCAATCAAAATGAACAAATCAGACATGAAATAACATCTACAGATCAAGACGAAGCGAATAGAAGCAGTCCCAGCCTCGTAGCTGTGAACAGCTGTGATTGCAGGAAAATGCTGTTACAAAGATTTCTCAGTATATCTCCGGGACTTTTCCCTGGCTTTACCACCGTCACAATGGACAAATGAGACATGAAATAACATCAACAGATCAAGACGAAGCGAATGGAAGTACCTTCGGAGTCATAGCATGTGTAAATCGAGACGAAAGATCTCTCTCTCCCCCGCCTGCTTGCGAGGGGGAGGGGCAGTTTACACACACACGCAGCTGCTGCATGCAGCAACGCACACACAGGGAGGAGATGGCAGAGAGAACGCACTCCCCTGAAAACTCCCCTTGAATTCCTCAAGACTCAGAAAATGTAAAAGTTCACTTTTTGGAGATCCATAGAAAAAGGGTGAAAATGAAAAAAAGTATGCCACAGCATGGATTCGAACACGCGACCAACCGCATCCAGGGGCGAGCGTTAACGCAGTGAGCCACTGGACCTGAGTACACACAGGGAGGAGATGGCAGAGAGAACGCACTCCCCTGAAAACTCCCCTTGAATTCCTCCAGACTCAGAAAATGTAAAAGTTCACTTTTTGGAGATCCATAGAAAAAGGGTGAACATGAATTTTGTTTTGCCACAGCATGGATTCGAACACGCGCCCAACCGCATCCAGGGGCGAGCGTTAACGCAGTGAGCCACTGGACCTGAGTACTCAAACATGCCTGCTTGTGCAGCTTAGACACTCTGAATTCACTAAATGTACAACTTTTTCTCCATCAAAATGAACAAATGAGACATGAAATAACATCTACAGATCAAGACGAAGCGAATGGAAGCGGTCCCAGCCTCGTAGCTGTGAACAGCTGTGATCGCAGGAAAATGCTGTTCCAAAGATTTCTCAGTATATCTCCGGGATATTTCCCTGGCTTTACCACCATCCAAATGGACAAACGAGACATGAAATAACATCAACAGATCAAGACGAAGCGAATGGAAGTACCCCCGGAGTCATAGCATGTGTAAATCGAGACGACAGATATCTCTCTCCCCCGCCTGCTTGCGAGGGGGAGGGGCAGTTTACACACACACGCAGCTGCTGCATGCAGCAACGCACACACAGGGAGGAGATGGCAGAGAGAACGCACTCCCCTGAAAACTCCCCTTGAATTCCTCCAGACTCAGAAAATGTAAAAGTTCACTTTTTGGAGATCCATAGAAAAAGGGTGAAAATGATTTTTTTTTTGCCAGAGCATGGATTCGAACACGCGACCAACCGCATCCAGGGGGGAGCGTTAACACAGTGAGCCACTGGACCTGAGTACTCAAACATGCCTGCTTGTGCAGCTTAGACACTCTGAATTCACTAAATGTACAACTTTTTCTCCATCAAAATGAACAAATGAGACATGAAATAACATCTACAGATCAAGACGAAGCGAATGGAAGCGGTCCCAGCCTCGTAGCTGTGAACAGCTGTGATCGCAGGAAAATGCTGTTATAAAGATTTATCAGTATATCTCCGGGATATTTCCCTGGCTTTACCACCGTCCAAATGGACAAACGAGACATGAAATAACATCAACAGATCAAGACGAAGCGAATGGAAGTACCCCTGGAGTCATAGCATGTGTAAATCGAGACGAAATATCTCTCTCTCTCCCCCGCCTGCTTGCGAGGGGGAGGGGCAGTTTACACACACACGCAGCTGTTGCATGCAGCAACGCACACACAGGGAGGAGATGGCAGAGAGAACGCACTCCCCTGAAAACTCCCCTTGAATTCCTCCAGACTCAGAAAATGTAAAAGTTCACTTTTTGGAGATCCATAGAAAAAGGGTGAAAATGAAAAAAAGTATGCCACAGCATGGATTTGAACACGCGACCAACCACATCCAGGGGCGAGCGTTAACGCAGTGAGCCACTGGACCTGAGTACTCAAACATGCCTGCTTGTGCATCTTAGACACTCTGAATTCACTAAATGTACAACTTTTTCTCAATCAAAATGAACAAATCAGACATGAAATAACATCTACAGATCAAGACGAAGCGAATAGAAGCAGTCCCAGCCTCGTAGCTGTGAACAGCTGTGATTGCAGGAAAATGCTGTTACAAAGATTTCTCAGTATATCTCCGGGACTTTTCCCTGGCTTTACCACCGTCACAATGGACAAATGAGACATGAAATAACATCAACAGATCAAGACGAAGCGAATGGAAGTACCTTCGGAGTCATAGCATGTGTAAATCGAGACGAAAGATCTCTCTCTCCCCCGCCTGCTTGCGAGGGGGAGGGGCAGTTTACACACACACGCAGCTGTTGCATGCAGCAACGCACACACAGGGAGGAGATGGCAGAGAGAACGCACTCCCCTGAAAACTCCCCTTGAATTCCTCCAGACTCAGAAAATGTAAAAGTTCACTTTTTGGAGATCCATAGAAAAAGGGTGAAAATGAAAAAAAGTATGCCACAGCATGGATTCGAACACGAGACCAACCGCATCCAGGGGCGAGCGTTAACGCAGTGAGCCACTGGACCTGAGTACTCAAACATGCCTGCTTGTGCATCTTAGACACTCTGAATTCACTAAATGTACAACTTTTTCTCAATCAAAATGAACAAATGAGACATGAAATAACATCTACAGATCAAGACGAAGCGAATGGAAGCGGTCCCAGCCTCGTAGCTAAGAACAGCTGTGATCGCAGGAAAATGATGTTCCAAAGATTTCTCAGTATATCTCCGGGACATTTCCCTGGCTTTACCACCGTCACAATGGACAAACGAGACATGAAATAACATCAACAGATCAAGACGAAGTGAATGGAAGTACCCCCGGAGTCATAGCATGTGTAAATCGAGACGAAAGATCTCTCTCTCCCCCGCCTGCTTGCGAGGGGGAGGGGCAGTTTACACACACACGCAGCTGCTGCAAGCAGCAACGCACACACAGGGAGGAGATGGCAGAGAGAACGCACTCCCCTGAAAACTCCCCTTGAATTCCTCCGGACTCAGAAAATGTAAAAGTTCACTTTTTGGAGATCCATAGAAAAAGGGTGAACATTAATTTTGTTTTGCCACAGCATGGATTCGAACACACGACCAACCGCATCCAGGGGCGAGCGTTAACGCAGTGAGCCACTGGACCTGAGTACTCAAACATGGCTGCTTGTGCATCTTAGACACTCTGAATTCACTAAATGTACAACTTTTTCTCAATCAAAATGAACAAATGAGACATGAAATAACATCTACAGATCCAGACGAAGCGAATGGAAGCGGTCCCAGCCTCGTAGCTGTGAACAGCTGTGATTGCAGGAAAATGCTGTTACAAAGATTTCTCAGTATATCTCCGGGACTTTTCCCTGGCTTTACCACCGTCACAATGGACAAACGAGACATGAAATAACATCAACAGATCAAGACGAAGCGAATGGAAGTACCCCCGGAGTCATATCATGTGTAAATCGAGACGACAGATATCTCTCTCCCCCGCCTGCTTGCGAGGGGGAGGGGCAGTTTACACACACACGCAGCTGCTGCATGCAGCAACGCACACACAGGGAGGAGATGGCAGAGAGAACGCACTCCCCTGAAAACTCCCCTTGAATTCCTCCAGACTCAGAAAATGTAAAAGTTCACTTTTTGGAGATCCATAGAAAAAAGGGTGAAAATGAAAAAAAGTATGCCACAGCATGGATTTGAACACGCGACCAACCGCATCCAGGGGCGAGCGTTAACGCAGTGAGCCACTGGACCTGAGTACTCAAACATGCCTACTTGTGCAGCTTAGACACTCTGAATTCACTAAATGTACAACTTTTTCTCCATCAAAATGAACAAATTATACATGAAATAACATCTACAGATCAAGACGAAGCGAATGGAAGCGGTCCCAGCCTCGTAGCTGTGAACAGCTGTGATCGCAGGAAAATGTTGTTTCAAAGATTTCTCAATATATCTCCGGGACATTTCCCTGGCTTTACCACCGTCACAATGGACAAACGAGACATGAAATAACATCAACAGATCAAGACGAAGCGATTGGAAGTACCCCCGGAGTCATAGCATGTGTAAATCGAGACGAAAGATCTCTCTCTCCCCCGCCTGCTTGCGAGGGGGAGGGGCAGTTTACACACACACGCAGCTGCTGCATGCAGCAACGCACACACAGGGAGGAGATGGCAGAGAGAACGCACTCCCCTGAAAACTCCCCTTGAATTCCTCCAGACTCAGAAAATGTAAAAGTTCACTTTTTGGAGATCCATAGAAAAAGGGTGAAAATGATTTTTTTGCCACAGCATGGATTTGAACACGCGACCAACCGCATCCAGGGGCGAGCGTTAACGCAGTGAGCCACTGGACCTGAGTACTCAAACATGCCTGCTTGTGCAGCTTAGACACGCTGAATTCACTAAATGTACAACTTTTTCTCCATCAAAATGAACAAATAAGACATGAAATAACATCTACAGATCAAGACGAAGCGAATGGAAGCGGTCCCAGCCTCGTAGCTGTGAACAGCTGTGATCGCAGGAAAATGCTGTTATAAAGATTTCTCAGTATATCTCCGGGATATTTCCCTGGCTTTACCACCGTCACAATGGACAAACGAGACATGAAATAACATAAACAGATCAAGACGAAGCGAATGGAAGTACCCCCGGAGTCATAGCATGTGTAAATCGAGACGACAGATCTCTCTCTCCCCCGCCTGTTTGCGAGGGGAGGGGCAGTTTACACACACACGCAGCTGCTGCATGCAGCAACGCACACACAGGGAGGAGATGGCAGAGAGAACGCACTCCCCTGAAAACTCCCCTTGAATTAATCCAGACTCAGAAAATGTAAAAGTTCACTTTTTGGAGATCCATAGAAAAAGGGTGAACATGAATTTTGTTTTGCCACAGCATGGATTCGAACACGCGACCAACCGCATCCAGGGGCGAGCGTTAACGCAGTGAGCCACTGGACCTGAGTACTCAAACATTCCTACTTGTGCAGCTTAGACACTCTGAATTCACTAAATGTACAACTTTTTCTCCATCAAAATGAACAAATGAGACATGAAATAACATCTACAGATCAAGACGAAGCGAATGGAAGCGGTCCCAGCCTCGTAGCTAAGAACAGCTGTGATCGCAGGAAAATGCTGTTACAAAGATTTCTCAGTATATCTCCGGGACATTTCCCTGGCTTTACCACCGTCACAATGGACAAACGAGACATGAAATAACATCAACAGATCAAGACGAAGCGAATGGAAGTACCCCCGGAGTCATAGCATGTGTAAATCGAGACGAAATATCTCTCTCTCCCCCGCCTGCTTGCGAGGGGGAGGGGCAGTTTACACACACACGCAGCTGCTGCATGCAGCAACGCACACACAGGGAGGAGATGGCAGAGAGAACGCACTCCCCTGAAAACTCCCCTTGAATTCCTCCAGACTCAGAAAATGTAAAAGTTCACTTTTTGGAGATCCATAGAAAAAGGGTGAAAATGAAAAAAAGTATGCCACAGCATGGATTCGAACACGCGACCAACCGCATCCAGGGGCGAGCGTTAACGCAGTGAGCCACTGGACCTGAGTACTCAAACATGCCTGCTTGTGCATCTTAGACACTCTGAATTCACTAAATGTAAAACTTTTTCTCAATCAAAATGAACAAATGAGACATGAAATAAAATCTACAGATCAAGACGAAGCGAATGGAAGCGGTCCCAGCCTCGTAGCTGTGAACAGCTGTGATCGCAGGAAAATGCTGTTATAAAGATTTCTCAGTATATCTCCGGGATATTTCCCTGGCTTTACCACCGTCACAATGGACAAACGAGACATGAAATAACATAAACAGATCAAGACGTAGCGAATGGAAGTACCCCCGGAGTCATAGCATGTGTAAATCGAGACGACAGATCTCTCTCTCCCCCGCCTGTTTGCGAGGGGAGGGGCAGTTTACACACACACGCAGCTGCTGCATGCAGCAACGCACACACAGGGAGGAGATGGCAGAGAGAACGCACTCCCCTGAAAACTCCCCTTGAATTCCTCCAGACTCAGAAAATGTAAAAGTTCACTTTTTGGAGATCCATAGAAAAAGGGTGAACATGAATTTTGTTTTGCCACAGCATGGATTCGAACACGCGACCAACCGCATCCAGGGGCGAGCGTTAACGCAGTGAGCCACTGGACCTGAGTACTCAAACATTCCTACTTGTGCAGCTTAGACACTCTGAATTCACTAAATGTACAACTTTTTCTCCATCAAAATGAACAAATGAGACATGAAATAACATCTACAGATCAAGACGAAGCGAATGGAAGCGGTCCCAGCCTCGTAGCTAAGAACAGCTGTGATCGCAGGAAAATGCTGTTACAAAGATTTCTCAGTATATCTCCGGGACATTTCCCTGGCTTTACCACCGTCACAATGGACAAACGAGACATTAAATAACATCAACAGATCAAGACAAAGCGAATGGAAGTACCCCCGGAGTCATAGCATGTGTAAATCGAGACGAAAGATCTCTCTCTCCCCCGCCTGCTTGCGAGGGGGAGGGGCAGTTTACACACACACGCAGCTGCTGCATGCAGCAACGCACACACAGGGAGGAGATGGCAGAGAGAACGCACTCCCCTGAAAACTCCCCTTGAATTCCTCCAGACTCAGAAAATGTAAAAGTTCACTTTTTGGAGATCCATAGAAAAAGGGTGAAAATGAAAAAAAGTATGCCACAGCATGGATTCGAACACGCGACCAACCGCATCCAGGGGTGAGCGTTAACGCAGTGAGCCACTGGACCTGAGTACTCTAACATGCCTGCTTGTGCAGCTTAGACACTCTGAATTCACTAAATGTACAACTTTTTCTCCATCAAAATGAACAAATGAGACATGAAATAACATCTACAGATCAAGACGAAGCGAATAGAAGCGGTCCCAGCCTCGTAGCTGTGAACAGCTGTGATCGCAGGAAAATGCTGTTACAAAGATTTCTCAGTATATCTCCGGGACATTTCCCTGACTTTACCACCGTCACAATGGACAAACGAGACATGAAATAACATCAACAGATCAAGACGAAGCGAATGGAAGTACCCCCGGAGTCATAGCATGTGTAAATCGAGACGAAATATCTCTCTCTCCCCTGCCTGCTTGCGAGGGGGAGGGGCAGTTTACACACACACGCAGCTGCTGCATGCAGCAACGCACACACAGGGAGGAGATGGCAGAGAGAACGCACTCCCCTGAAAACTCCCCTTGAATTCCTCCAGACTCAGAAAATGTAAAAGTTCACTTTTTGGAGATCCATAGAAAAAGGGTGAAAATGAAAAAAAGTATGCCACAGCATGGATTCGAACACGCGACCAACCGCATCCAGGGGCGAGCGTTAACGCAGTGAGCCACTGGACCTGAGTACTCTAACATGCCTGCTTGTGCAGCTTAGACACTCTGAATTCACTAAATGTACAACTTTTTCTCCATCAAAATGAACAAATGAGACATGAAATAACATCTACAGATCAAGACGAAGCGAATAGAAGCGGTCCCAGCCTCGTAGCTGTGAACAGCTGTGATCGCAGGAAAATGCTGTTATAAAGATTTATCAGTATATCTCCGGGATATTTCCCTGGCTTTACCACCGTCCAAATGGACAAACGAGACATGAAATAACATCAACAGATCAAGACGAAGCGAATGGAAGTACCCCCGGAGTCATAGCATGTGTAAATCGAGACGAAAGATCTCTCTCTCCCCCGCCTGCTTGCGAGGGGGAGGGGCAGTTTACACACACACGCAGCTGCTGCATGCAGCAACGCACACACAGGGAGGAGATGGCAGAGAGAACGCACTCCCCTGAAAACTCCCCTTGAATTCCTCCAGACTCAGAAAATGTAAAAGTTCACTTTTTGGAGATCCATAGAAAAAGGGTGAAAATGAAAAAAAGTATGCCACAGCATGGATTCGAACACGCGACCAACCGCATCCAGGGGCGAGCGTTAACGCAGTGAGCCACTGGACCTGAGTACTCTAACATGCCTGCTTGTGCAGCTTAGACACTCTGAATTCACTAAATGTACAACTTTTTCTCCATCAAAATGAACAAATGAGACATGAAATAACATCTACAGATCAAGACGAAGCGAATAGAAGCGGTCCCAGCCTCGTAGCTGTGAACAGCTGTGATCGCAGGAAAATGCTGTTACAAAGATTTCTCAGTATATCTCCGGGACATTTCCCTGGCTTTACCACCGTCACAATGAACAAACGAGACATGAAATAACATCAACAGATCAAGACGAAGCGAATGGAAGTACCCCCGGAGTCATAGCATGTGTAAATCGAGACGAAAGATCTCTCTCTCCCCGCCTGCTTGCGAGAGGGAGGGGCAGTTTACACACACACGCAGCTGCTGCATGCAGCAACGCACACACAGGGAGGAGATGGCAGAGAGAACGCACTCCCCTGAAAACTCCCCTTGAATTCCTCCAGACTCAGAAAATGTAAAAGTTCACTTTTTGGAGATCCATAGAAAAAGGGTGAAAATGAAAAAAAGTATGCCACAGCATGGATTTGAACACGCGACCAACCGCATCCAGGGGCGAGCGTTAACGCAGTGAGCCACTGGACCTGAGTACTCAAACATGCCTGCTTGTGCATCTTAGACACTCTGAATTCACTAAATGTACAACTTTTTCTCAATCAAAATGAACAAATGAGACATGAAATAACATCTACAGATCAAGACGAAGCGAATGGAAGCGGTCCCAGCCTCGTAGCTGTGAACAGCTGTGATTGCAGGAAAATGCTGTTACAAAGATTTCTCAGTATATCTCCGGGACTTTTCCCTGGCTTTACCACCGTCACAATGGACAAACGAGACATGAAATAACATCAACAGATCAAGACGAAGCGAATGGAAGTACCCCCGGAGTCATATCATGTGTAAATCGAGACGACAGATCTCTCTCTCCCCCGCCTGCTTGCGAGGGGGAGGGGCAGTTTACACACACACGCAGCTGCTGCATGCAGCAACGCACACACAGGGAGGAGATGACAGAGAGAACGCACTCCCCTGAAAACTCCCCTTGAATTCCTCCAGACTCAGAAAATGTAAAAGTTCACTTTTTGGAGATCCATAGAAAAAAGGGTGAAAATGAAAAAAAGTATGCCACAGCATGGATTTGAACACGCGACCAACCGCATCCAGGGGCGAGCGTTAACGCAGTGAGCCACTGGACCTGAGTACTCAAACATGCCTACTTGTGCAGCTTAGACACTCTGAATTCACTAAATGTACAACTTTTTCTCCATCAAAATGAACAAATTATACATGAAATAACATCTACAGATCAAGACGAAGCGAATGGAAGCGGTCCCAGCCTCGTAGCTGTGAACAGCTGTGATCGCAGGAAAATGTTGTTTCAAAGATTTCTCAATATATCTCCGGGACATTTCCCTGGCTTTACCACCGTCACAATGGACAAACGAGACATGAAATAACATCAACAGATCAAGACGAAGCGATTGGAAGTACCCCCGGAGTCATAGCATGTGTAAATCGAGACGAAAGATCTCTCTCTCCCCCGCCTGCTTGCGAGGGGGAGGGGCAGTTTACACACACACGCAGCTGCTGCATGCAGCAACGCACACACAGGGAGGAGATGGCAGAGAGAACGCACTCCCCTGAAAACTCCCCTTGAATTCCTCCAGACTCAGAAAATGTAAAAGTTCACTTTTTGGAGATCCATAGAAAAAGGGTGAAAATGATTTTTTTGCCACAGCATGGATTTGAACACGCGACCAACCGCATCCAGGGGCGAGCGTTAACGCAGTGAGCCACTGGACCTGAGTACTCAAACATGCCTGCTTGTGCAGCTTAGACACTCTGAATTCACTAAATGTACAACTTTTTCTCCATCAAAATGAACAAATGAGACATGAAATAAAATCTACAGATCAAGACGAAGCGAATGGAAGCGGTCCCAGCCTCGTAGCTGTGAACAGCTGTGATCGCAGGAAAATGCTGTTATAAAGATTTCTCAGTATATCTCCGGGATATTTCCCTGGCTTTACCACCGTCACAATAGACAAACGAGACATGAAATAACATAAACAGATCAAGACGAAGCGAATGGAAGTACCCCCGGAGTCATAGCATGTGTAAATCGAGACGACAGATCTCTCTCTCCCCCGCCTGTTTGCGAGGGGAGGGGCAGTTTACACACACACGCAGCTGCTGCATGCAGCAACGCACACACAGGGAGGAGATGGCAGAGAGAACGCACTCCCCTGAAAACTCCCCTTGAATTCCTCCAGACTCAGAAAATGTAAAAGTTCACTTTTTGGAGATCCATAGAAAAAGGGTGAACATGAATTTTGTTTTGCCACAGCATGGATTCGAACACGCGACCAACCGCATCCAGGGGCGAGCGTTAACGCAGTGAGCCACTGGACCTGAGTACTCAAACATTCCTACTTGTGCAGCTTAGACACTCTGAATTCACTAAATGTACAACTTTTTCTCCATCAAAATGAACAAATGAGACATGAAATAACATCTACAGATCAAGACGAAGCGAATGGAAGCGGTCCCAGCCTCGTAGCTAAGAACAGCTGTGATCGCAGGAAAATGCTGTTACAAAGATTTCTCAGTATATCTCCGGGACATTTCCCTGGCTTTACCACCGTCACAATGGACAAACGAGACATGAAATAACATCAACAGATCAAGACGAAGCGAATGGAAGTACCCCCGGAGTCATAGCATGTGTAAATCGAGACGAAATATCTCTCTCTCCCCCGCCTGCTTGCGAGGGGGAGGGGCAGTTTACACACACACGCAGCTGCTGCATGCAGCAACGCACACACAGGGAGGAGATGGCAGAGAGAACGCACTCCCCTGAAAACTCCCCTTGAATTCCTCCAGACTCAGAAAATGTAAAAGTTCACTTTTTGGAGATCCATAGAAAAAGGGTGAAAATGATTTTTTTTTTGCCACAGCATGGATTCGAACACACGACCAACCGCATCCAGGGGCGAGCGTTAACGCAGTGAGCCACTGGACCTGAGTACTCTAACATGCCTGCTTGTGCAGCTTAGACACTCTGAATTCACTAAATGTACAACTTTTTCTCCATCAAAATGAACAAATGAGACATGAAATAACATCTACAGATCAAGACGAAGCGAATAGAAGCGGTCCCAGCCTCGTAGCTGTGAACAGCTGTGATCGCAGGAAAATGCTGTTACAAAGATTTCTCAGTATATCTCCGGGACATTTCCCTGACTTTACCACCGTCACAATGGACAAACGAGACATGAAATAACATCAACAGATCAAGACGAAGCGAATGGAAGTACCCCCGGAGTCATAGCATGTGTAAATCGAGACGAAATATCTCTCTCTCCCCTGCCTGCTTGCGAGGGGGAGGGGCAGTTTACACACACACGCAGCTGCTGCATGCAGCAACGCACACACAGGGAGGAGATGGCAGAGAGAACGCACTCCCCTGAAAACTCCCCTTGAATTCCTCCAGACTCAGAAAATGTAAAAGTTCACTTTTTGGAGATCCATAGAAAAAGGGTGAAAATGAAAAAAAGTATGCCACAGCATGGATTTGAACACGCGACCAACCGCATCCAGGGGCGAGCGTTAACGCAGTGAGCCACTGGACCTGAGTACTCTAACATGCCTGCTTGTGCAGCTTAGACACTCTGAATTCACTAAATGTACAACTTTTTCTCCATCAAAATGAACAAATGAGACATGAAATAACATCTACAGATCAAGACGAAGCGAATAGAAGCGGTCCCAGCCTCGTAGCTGTGAACAGCTGTGATCGCAGGAAAATGCTGTTACAAAGATTTCTCAGTATATCTCCGGGACATTTCCCTGGCTTTACCACCGTCACAATGGACAAACGAGACATGAAATAACATCAACAGATCAAGACGAAGCGAATGGAAGTACCCCCGGAGTCATAGCATGTGTAAATCGAGACGAAAGATCTCTCTCTCCCCGCCTGCTTGCGAGAGGGAGGGGCAGTTTACACACACACGCAGCTGCTGCATGCAGCAACGCACACACAGGGAGGAGATGGCAGAGAGAACGCACTCCCCTGAAAACTCCCCTTGAATTCCTCCAGACTCAGAAAATGTAAAAGTTCACTTTTTGGAGATCCATAGAAAAAGGGTGAAAATGAAAAAAAGTATGCCACAGCATGGATTTGAACACGCGACCAACCACATCCAGGGGCGAGCGTTAACGCAGTGAGCCACTGGACCTGAGTACTCAAACATGCCTGCTTGTGCATCTTAGACACTCTGAATTCACTAAATGTACAACTTTTTCTCAATCAAAATGAACAAATGAGACATGAAATAACATCTACAGATCAAGACGAAGCGAATGGAAGCGGTCCCAGCCTCGTAGCTGTGAACAGCTGTGATTGCAGGAAAATGCTGTTACAAAGATTTCTCAGTATATCTCCGGGACGTTTCCCTGGCTTTACCACCGTCACAATGGACAAACGAGACATGAAATAACATCAACAGATCAAGACGAAGCGAATGGAAGTACCCCCGGAGTCATAGCATGTGTAAATCGAGACGAAATATCTCTCTCTCCCCTGCCTGCTTGCGAGGGGGAGGGGCAGTTTACACACACACGCAGCTGCTGCATGCAGCAACGCACACACAGGGAGGAGATGGCAGAGAGAACGCACTCCCCTGAAAACTCCCCTTGAATTCCTCCAGACTCAGAAAATGTAAAAGTTCACTTTTTGGAGATCCATAGAAAAAGGGTGAAAATGAAAAAAAGTATGCCTCAGCATGGATTCGAACACGAGACCAACCGCATCCAGGGGCGAGCGTTAACGCAGTGAGCCACTGGACCTGAGTACTCAAACATGCCTGCTTGTGCATCTTAGACACTCTGAATTCACTAAATGTACAACTTTTTCTCAATCAAAATGAACAAATGAGACATGAAATAACATCTACAGATCAAGACGAAGCGAATGGAAGCGGTCCCAGCCTCGTAGCTGTGAACAGCTGTGATTGCGGGAAAATGCTGTTACAAAGATTTCTCAGTATATCTGCGGGACTTTTCACTGGCTTTACCACCGTCACAATGGACAAACGAGACATGAAATAACATCAACAGATCAAGACGAAGCGAATGGAAGTACCCCCGGAGTCATAGCATGTGTAAATCGAGACGACAGATCTCTCTCTCCCCCGCCTGCTTGCGAGGGGGAGGGGCAGTTTACACACACACACAGCTGCTGCATGCAGCAACGCACACACAGGGAGGAGATGGCAGAGAGAACGCACTCCCCTGAAAACTCCCCTTGAATTCCTCCAGACTCAGAAAATGTAAAAGTTCACTTTTTGGAGATCCATAGAAAAAGGGTGAAAATGATTTTTTTTTTGCCACAGCATGGATTCGAACACGCGACCATCCGCATCAAGGGGAGAGCGTTAACGCAGTGAGCCACTGGACCTGAGTACTCAAACATGCCTACTTGTGCAGCTTAGAAACTCTGAATTCACTAAATGTACAACTTTTTTTCCATCAAAATGAACAAATGAGACATGAAATAACATCTAAAGATCAAGACGAAGCGAATGGAAGCGGTCCCAGCCTCGTAGCTGTGAACAGCTGAGATCGCAGGAAAATGCTGTTACAAAGATTTCTCAGTATATCTCCGGGACATTTCCCTTGCTTTACCACCGTCACAATGGACAAACGAGACATGAAATAACATAAACAGATCAAGACGAAGCGAATGGAAGTACCCCCGGAGTCATAGCATGTGTAAATCGAGACGAAAGATCTCTCTCTCCCCCGCCTGCTTGCGAGGGGGAGGGGCAGTTTACACACACACGCAGCTGCTGCATGCATGGTCTAATCGTTCTCCAGGGTCCCCGACACAATGAAACTAGTCTGGAGCTCGCTGGTGTCCCGCAAATGCTTTAATCAGGCGTTTTAACACTTTTCCCCACGAAAACGATTTTTAATCATTTTTTGGGGGCTATATAAATCAAATTCCGGTTAATGCCGAGCACAATCGTACCTTTTACTATTTTAATGTATTTGCATGATATATCTTTGGGCTATAAAAGCGACATGTTTGGATGACTTTGTCAGTTTATGGAGCTTATCCCACAAATCCCGGATGATCCGGGCCAAATTTGGGAGCTCATAGGCAGCCTGCCATAGGCCCCCACCCGTGGAATGAAAAAAAAATGAAAGAAAACGGTCAATTATATGTTAAAATAATCAAAAAATGAACTTTTAAAATTACATGGGAGAGGGGATCTGAAAAATTGGAGAAGGGGAAAAGTGTTCGGCGCTTCGGGACGAAGCCCCAAACACTTTTCCCCTCCCCCGTTGCAAGGTACAACGGAGAGGGGAATCCAGACTTCCCCTCCTCCGTTGTAAAAAACCGTTCATGTTTTACAAGCTACCTTCTGCACGAAATCGGAAACCCGGTTTTTGAGAGGACTCAGAAAAAAAACGGCTGTGTAACTTCATGGAGGAATTCATCCGCTGTATGTGCACTTTGGCTCGGATACATTTTGTTGCCTGGAGACCCCCCAGCATGGTTCTTACCAAACTTAAAGTTTTTGAACTGGGCTCTGGAGGAAGGTGAGGGGAGTTGACAGGGGACTTTACCCGCCTTATGGGGCACTATTCTCGGATACATTTTTTCATTTTCACCCATTTTTGATGGTTCTCCAAAAAATAACTCTGACTTTTTCAGAGTGTGGAGGAAGGTGAGGGGAGTTGACAGGGGACTTTACCCGCCTTATGGGGCACTATTCTCGGATACATTTTTTCATTTTCACCCATTTTTGATGGTTCTCCAAAAAATAACTCTGACTTTTTCAGAGTGTGGAGGAAGGTGAGGGGAGTTGACAGGGGACTTTACCCGCCTTATGGGGCACTATTCTCGGATACATTTTTTCATTTTCACCCATTTTTGATGGTTCTCCAAAAAATAACTCTGACTTTTTCAGAGTGTGGAGGAAGGTGAGGGGCATTGACAGGGGACTTTACCCGCCTTATGTGGCACTATTCTCGGATACATTTTTTCATTTTCACCCATTTTTGATGGTTCTCCAAAAAATAACTCTGACTTTTTCAGAGTGTGGAGGAAGGTGAGGGGAGTTGACAGGGGACTTTACCCGCCTTATGGGGCACTATTCTCGGATACATTTTTTCATTTTCACCCATTTTTGATGGTTCTCCAAAAAATAACTCTGACTTTTTCAGAGTGTGGAGGAAGGTGAGGGGAGTTGACAGGGGACTTTACCCGCCTTATGGGGCACTATTCTCGGATACATTTTTTCATTTTCACCCATTTTTGATGGTTCTCCAAAAAATAACTCTGACTTTTTCAGAGTGTGGAGGAAGGTGAGGGGAGTTGACAGGGGACTTTACCCGCCTTATGGGGCACTATTCTCGGATACATTTTTTCATTTTCACCCATTTTTGATGGTTCTCCAAAAAGACAAGTTAGTCTTTTTTCTTCCCCCTTCCTCTTCTGATTTCTCACTGATCGAATGGCAAACGCGACCCGCCATCGGAGGGCCTCCGCCGGCCCGGCCTCGTGCCGGTGCTCTGGCGGTCGGTTCCTCCGAACTGTGGGTTCGACTCTGATGGCCGGGAGGGACGAGGGAAACGTCGGGGGGGTCTGCTGGAGGCTCCTGCTGGAGTCTTGCGTTCACTGGGACCTGGCTCGAAAAACTCGAAACCCTGACTCCAGTGCGGTGTTGCGGCCATGCGCCTCCGGGTACCAGACTCCCCTGCCTCCTCCGTGTTGCGTGGGCTGCGTGGGGGTAACCCTGCGTGTCCGTTACCCTGCGTGTCTCTTACCTCCCAGGCCGACCGATATGAAGCGTTTCCAAGACGAACCGTCTGACTCAGGGGTCCCACCACAGGTTCCGTAGCGGGGTGGAAGTTCCACCTCCCCTCTTTGCCGCGGAATGCAAAACAAACACCTGTTTCTCTCATCCTCCACTGTGGCATAGCGGCCTTAGTCGGCTGCGGCATTCAGCAATTGGCCTTGCTCCGGGCACAGGACCCTACTTCATCAAACTACCTATTTGATCCTGCGTAACAACCACATATATGCTTGTCTGCAAAGACATTGATCGAATGGCAAACGTGACCCGCCATCGGAAGGCCTCCGCCGGCCCGGCTTCGTGCCGGTGCTCTGGCGGTCGGTTCTTCCAAACTGCAGGTTTGACTCTGCTCCTGGGAGCACATATGCTTGTCTGCAAAGAGGGACATGCCTGGTCCCGCCCAGGTGTTCTTCTACAGCTAGTGTCCAGCCAGCTGCGGTATCATCAACTTTGACCCGCCATCGGAGGGCCTCCTCCCCGGGTCCAGCTTCCGGTGCTTGGCGGTCGGTTCCTCCAAACTGTGGGATTGACTCTGCTCCTGGGAGCACATATGCTTGTCTGCAAAGAGGGACATGCCTGGTCCCGCCCAGGTGTTCTTCTACGGCTAGTGTCCAGCCAGCTGCGGTATCATCAACTTTGACCCGCCATCGGAGGGCCTCCTCCCCGGGTCCAGCTTCCGGTGCTTGGCGGTCGGTTCCTCCAAACTGTGGGATTGACTCTGCTCCTGGGAGCACATATGCTTGTCTGCAAAGAGGGACATGCCTGGTCCCGCCCAGGTGTTCTTCTACGGCTAGTGTCCAGCCAGCTGCGGTATCATCAACTTTGACCCGCCATCGGAGGGCCTCCTCCCCGGGTCCAGCTTCCGGTGCTTGGCGGTCGGTTCCTCCAAACTGTGGGATTGACTCTGCTCCTGGGAGCACATATGCTTGTCTGCAAAGAGGGACATGCCTGGTCCCGCCCAGGTGTTCTTCTACGGCTAGTGTCCAGCCAGCTGCGGTATCATCAAATTTGACCCGCCATCGGAGGGCCTCCTCCCCGGGTCCAGCTTCCGGTGCTTGGCGGTCGGTTCCTCCAAACTGTGGGATTGACTCTGCTCCTGGGAGCACATATGCTTGTCTGCAAAGAGGGACATGCCTGGTCCCGCCCAGGTGTTCTTCTACGGCTAGTGTCCAGCCAGCTGCGGTATCATCAAATTTGACCCGCCATCGGAGGGCCTCCTCCCCGGGTCCAGCTTCCGGTGCTTGGCGGTCGGTTCCTCCAAACTGTGGGATTGACTCTGCTCCTGGGAGCACATATGCTTGTCTGCAAAGAGGGACATGCCTGGTCCCGCCCAGGTGTTTTTCTACGGCTAGTGTCAAGCCAGCTGCGGTATCATCAAATTTGACCCGCCATCGGAGGGCCTCCTCCCCGGGTCCAGCTTCCGGTGCTTGGCGGTCGGTTCATCCAAACTACGGGTAATCCTGGAGCGGACATAAACAAAGAATGATATTTTACAGGACATGATGGATATGTGTTTTTTCCAGGCTTTTTGGAAATAAACCAAATGTGATTTTGCAGTGCATGATATAGCTCATTTTACCCATGTGATGTTGTGCAGTACATTACTGAGCTCATTTAACGATATTGGTCTACCAGGTGAAGTGGGATGCTGCCATTTCCCAACTGGTCTCCGGAGGAATATAAGGAGAGTTGACAGGGGACTCTGCCCAGTGCTCATGAACCAAATGAGGGGTGTGTTAGAGGGGAAAGGCTCTGGCTGTTTCTGCAGCCTCTGCATCTACCTTCTCTCCCCACCCCGATACCAGCGCGTGCCTGCTGTAAAAGGCAGGTGCACGGGCTCTCACTTCCACTAACTCTGAGCCTGGCTCCCGAGCAGCACGTTCTCCCCGGCAGTCCGCCAGCAGATGAAAAACACCCACCTCTCCGCCTCTTCCGAGGGACGAGGGAACCGCGCGGGGGGGTCTGCTGGAGGTTCCTGCCGGGTGCTCCGTACTGCGTTTCACCGGGACCTGGCTCGAAAAACTCGGAACTCTGACTCCAGTGCGGTGTGGCGGTCTCGCCCTGGCCGTCCACCGTGCGCCTCCGGGTACCTGACTCCCCTGCCTCCTCCGGGGGCAGGTGCGAGGGGTTCAATGCCTCCTCCCCCCGCTGCGGCGAAAGCCGGAGCGGGACGGAGCGCCCGGAGGTACTGTTACCCCCACGTTTTGTACCCAAAACTGTCTTGTGAGTTCGTGGCAGAACCATGAAACAAAAAACAATCAATGTATCGGACCCATCGCCAGTCGCGTTGGTGCGGAGGTGGGACCATTTTAACCAGGTGGTAACCCAAGTCCTCCCCTTGGTCCGTGTTCCCTGCATTGAAGCATCGGACCCATGGTTGCAATCAGCAGTTGGCTAACGCATATAAACGGAGAAACAGAAAACCATTTAAATAGAATACATTGTGTGTGTTTTTGGAAGGATGTTGACCGAATGCCCGGTGTGCAGCCTCCGCTATCTGGCTTTGAATAAGCACCTTAAGCACAAACATGCAGTGCGGAACCTGGATGAAAGAGGCATCATTCTTAAAATGGCCAGTGGTAGAATAAATGTTCGGACCAAACCCTGTCCCATCACAGGGTGTTCGTATGCTGGGAGGAAACTACACCGTCATGTAACTCGTGACCACCCTGAGTTCTCCCGAGATGAGGCACATCAGGTCATGGCAAGGCTGAAGCATAGTGTGGCCCTGCAGTTGCTCCATGACCTCCGAGAGACTAATCCCATCATTGGAATGGCTACATCATTGGATATAGACAATGAGGAGGAATACCCGGTGCACCCTCCACCCTTCTCCCCACATACCGAGTGTGACGAAGAGGACTGCATGCAGGTGAGGCTGGACAATGTGGCATTGAGGGCTCAGAAGGATGCCCTCATTGATGAGGTGAAGACCCTGCGCTCCAGGCTAAAACAGGGTCTAAAACCCAGGAAGCAGAATGCCACTGCTGCTCTGCTTGAGGAAGACGAAGAATGTATACGATTTAAGGGCGTAGCAATCCCAAGTACCCCCGACATGAACTCAGTAGCCTCCGGCAGCAATACCCCTCTCAAGACCCCGGTGAAGACTGTCATGCGGTCCATAGAAGCCTCTGCGAGTGAGACCCCCCTCAAGTCTGTGATGCGGTCCCCAGAAGCCTCCGGAAGCAAGACCCCGGTGAAGACTGTCATGCGGTCCGACAAAGCCTCCGGAAGCAAGACCCCGGTGAAGAATGTCATGCGGTCCGACAAAGCCTCCGGAAGCAAGACCCCGGTGAAGACTGTCATGCGGTCCGACAAAGCCTCCGGTAGTGAGACCCCTCTCAAGTCTGTGATGCGGTCCCCAGAAGCCTCCGGAAGCAAGACCCCAGTGAAGACTGTCATGTGGTCCCCAGAAGCCTCCGGTAGTGAGACCCCAGTGAAGACTGTCATGCGGTCCATAGAAGCCTCTGCGAGTGAGATCCCTCTCAAGTCTGTGATGCGGTCCCCAGAAGCCTCCGGAAGCAAGACCCCGATGCAGACTGTCATGCGGTCCGTAGAAGCCTCCTGTAGTGAGACCCCTGTATGCCAGAAGACCCGTGCGTCTGTCTCCAATAAGCTGAAAGCTAATCTGGCTAAGGACTGGCCCTCTTCCCAAAATCAATGGTGCACTGGGAAGGGACTGCGGAATACCATGCGTGAAATCACGTTGCCTAAAAGCATGGAGACGTACATTCAGACATACAGAGGTCATTGTGAGGGTCTTGCACCGACAGTAAAACGGAAAGAGAATTGTATGTCCAATGTCAGCCGGATAAAGAACTTCATAGTATTCATGGCCCATGGTTTTGACCGGCTGTCAGACTGGCTGTTTCTAAAAGACACAAAGAGGGTCCGTGGCTGGAGCAAGTATATTTCAGAGTCGGGCCGGACAGTCACAACATCGCTGTTGTTCCTGAAGACTGTGAACCATTTCCTGAGGTACTTGTCTGCATCAAAGCTCCGGGGGTGCAGGCTCACCCAGTCTGATATGACCAACATCATCAGAGAGGTGAAAGCCAACATTAACGATTTGAAAAAGTCTGTCACTCTCCACCAGTTTAAGGTGAAGAGGGACAAGCTGGATCGTCTGCCGAGCCAGGCGGAGCTTCTCGCCGCCATGGCGGCCGCTGAGAAGCGCATCCCTGATCTCCTTGACCTGATGGCTAGCAATCCGACCTCAATCACCCAGTACCTGCTATATGGCTATCTAACCCTCCATTGGAGCCTCCTGTATGGCCACCGTCCGGGTGTGTATGCAAACATGACCAACACGGAGGTCTTTGAGGCGGACAGAAGGGGCACTGCTGAGGGCTACATCATCCACGTGCAGGATCACAAGACTGCCAAGACATTTGGTGAAGCACAGCTGGTGCTTACAATAAAGGAGTTTAGCTGGGTCATGCGGTGGATGGGGATAAAAGAGGGCTTGTCGGGTCCTCAGAATGAATTCTTCCTTTTCACATCGGGGAAGCAGGCTTCCAAGAACCTGAACGCTCACTTGAAGAGGGCTTGGGCTGATGCTGGGCTAGAAACAGCCGTCACCTTCACCATCTTGCGCACTGCCCTGGCTGACAATATCAAGCATCACCAAGATCCAGAAAGCAGGTCGATTCTGGCTAGGTTTATGTGCCACGACGTAAGCACTGCAGACCGGTTCTACGCGAATACGCCTGGAATAAAGGAGGCATTGAAGATCCGCTCCATGTTCAGGGCGGCGGCAGCAGCTGCAGCAGCATCATCATCAGAAGGAGGTCTACCACCGTCAGCTACCTCCGAAGAGGATTCAGGGGCGGAGAGCAGCGATACCTCTTCTTCAGGACCGATTGGTACTCCTGATAAGGGGAAAGGGGCCGTGGACTCAACCTTTTTTCCCCGGTGCACTGTACAAGTTAGATGGCTAATATGGCCCCCAGGCCCCTGTTAATCATGTTGTTATTATGTTTATTTTGTATACTGTTTTTGTAAAAGTGGTGTGATAATTAAATAAAAAAAAAAAAAAAAACATTAGTATAACCTTGAAGGTTCCCAGGGGCAAATACAGTGCCTGTCATTTTGCAGGATATAATTTAACATGTAACCTCTCCTGGAAATGGACATACTCTGTGCATTTCCAGGAGATGTTCCATGTTAAATTATATCCTGCAATATCCTCCAAAGAAGGGGTGGTAGTGTCATGAATAAGGCCGAATATGTATGCCGATGTGCGGACGGTAAAGCACCGCAAAATCCACCCCTTTAGGGTAACCAGGGGCATGAAGTTCTGTAGGGTGTGAACATCTGGGTTTAGTCCGAGTGAGGAGTGCTCGAGCGTGGGAGGATGTGTAATGCAGAGGAGGGGAACAAAAGGTGTGTGCAGGAGCAGGGAGAAAAGAGAAAATAAAAAGACTCAAAGTGTTCCACCTTCCAGCAGCAGCAGCAGCGGGCCCGCTCTGTCCGTGGTGCTGAACACCTGCCTGTCTATGTGGAGTACAAAAACAAACAAAGACAAACACCTTTAAGGTCACCAGGGGCGTGAGGTTCTGGTTCTGGCGGTGTGCATGGAGGGGTTTAGTCCGAGTGAGGAGTGCTCGAGCGTGGGAGGATGTGTAAGGCAGAGGAGGGGAACAAAAAAAAACGAATACAAATAAGTTAAAGTGTGAACCTCCAGCAGGGCAGGTGCTGCTGCTGCTGCTGCTGCTGCTGCTGCTGCTGCTGCTGCTGCTGCTGTGAAGGAGGACGAATATTGATGCTTGTGTTCGGACGGTAAAGCACCGCAAAATCCACCCCCCCTTAAAGGTGACCAGGGGCATGAGATTCTGCAGGGTGTGAACATCTGGGTTTAGTCCGTGGGGGAGTGCTTAAGTCCGGGGGCCCGGGGTCTCACGGTGCACGAGGTTATGGAAGTGCCACTGTTGCCGGAGGTCCTTAGTCCGTCCTTTGGGGCTCTGTCAGGGGCTACAGAGAGGTGGTGCTCCCGGTCCCTCTCCTGGAGGTATGAAATAACCTGAGCTCCATGTGAGGGAGCCGTGCTGGAGCTGCTTAGTCCGTCCTTTGGTGGTCTTTGAGGGGCTAATGAGAGGTGTTTTCCCCGGTCTATTTGATGGAAGTCTGACACGAGCAGAGTGTGCATGCTTTGAAACTAATCCACCCACACTTAGCATGCTATTTTAGGGTATAAATCGTACCTTGTCACCATGCACTGTGCTCCCTGGGACGACGCGCCCTCCTGTGGGGACACATGAGAACTGCACTCAAATCACTTTGTGCTTTTTAAACAGTTTAACATATTTTTTTCCACATTTAAAAAACGCTTTCTGCCCTGGAAATCATTTCTAATCATTATTACCGTTATGGAGGGGCTGCAGGAACACTTTCCCCGCCTTGCAAACATTTATTCCTGGTTCAAATAATCAATTTGTTCCGCCTGCTTTGCGTCAGCACCTCTGCGGCTGTCGGATTAACACAGATGAATGCACTTTTAACACTCACGCAGCCAGAATTCCTGCTCTTTTCCTGGGTTACAAAGTGAGGTGACGCAGCCTGTCCTCTGAGTCTCCCCGCCTCTCATAGACTTATTTCTGGGTAAAAAAAGCCATGTGCTCCGCCCCCTGGATCTCTGCATGTGTGTGTGTGTGCCTGTGAGTCTGTGGCTACTGTCCACATGCCCGCATTAGGAGGCACTATTTTCGGATACATTTTCTCATTTTCACCACTTTTCATGTTTTTATTATGTATATTGTTATATTATTATTATTATTATTATTATTATTGTATATATGTATACTGTTTTTGTAAAAATCATGTGATTATTAAATAAATAATAAAACATGAATATAACCTTGAAGTTTCCCAGGGGCAAATACAGTGCCAGGTGTCAGACTATTTAAACAATGTTTACCCAGGATTCCGACACCTTCCCTGGCTTGTAAAATGCGGTGATGCGCCCTGGAGGTATCAGACTATTTTAAACAACTTTTCCCCGCCTTTCAAACACTTGTTCCTGGCTTATAGCCTGTCATTTTGCAGGATATAATTTAACATGGAACCTCTCCCAGGGGCAAATACAGTGCCAGGTGTCAGACTATTTAAACAATGTTTACCCAGGATTCCGACACCTTCCCTGGCTTGTAAAATGCGGTGATGCGCCCTGGAGGTATCAGACTATTTTAAACAACTTTTCCCCGCCTTTCAAACACTTGTTCCTGGCTTATAGCCTGTCATTTTGGAGGATATAATTTAACATGGAACCTCTCCCAGGGGCAAATACAGTGCCAGGTGTCAGACTATTTAAACAATGTTTACCCAGGATTCCGACACCTTCCCTGGCTTGTAAAATGCGGTGATGCGCCCTGGAGGTATCAGACTATTTTAAACAACTTTTCCCCGCCTTTCAAACACTTGTTCCTGGCTTATAGCCTGTCATTTTGCAGGATATAATTTAACATGGAACCTCTCCCAGGGGCAAATACAGTGCCAGGTGTCAGACTATTTAAACAATGTTTACCCAGGATTCCGACACCTTCCCTGGCTTGTAAAATGCGGTGATGCGCCCTGGAGGTATCAGAGTATTTTAAACAACTTTTCCCCGCCTTTCAAACACTTGTTCCTGGCTTATAGCCTGTCATTTTGCAGGATATAATTTAACATGGAACCTCTCCCAGGGGCAAATACAGTGCCAGGTGTCAGACTATTTAAACAATGTTTACCCAGGATTCCGACACCTTCCCTGGCTTGTAAAATGCGGTGATGCGCCCTGGAGGTATCAGACTATTTTAAACAACTTTTCCCCGCCATTCAAACACTTGTTCCTGGCTTATAGCCTGTCATTTTGCAGGATATAATTTAACATGGAACCTCTCCCAGGGGCAAATACAGTGCCAGGTGTCAGACTATTTAAACAATGTTTACCCAGGATTCCGACACCTTCCCTGGCGTGTAAAATGCGGTGATGCGCCCTGGAGGTATCAGACTATTTTAAACAACTTTTCCCCGCCTTTCAAACACTTGTTCCTGGCTTATAGCCTGTCATTTTGCAGGATATAATTTAACATGGAACCTCTCCCAGGGGCAAATACAGTGCCAGGTGTCAGACTATTTAAACAATGTTTACCCAGGATTCCGACACCTTCCCTGGCTTGTAAAATGCGGTGATGCGCCCTGGAGGTATCAGACTATTTTAAACAACTTTTCCCCGCCTTTCAAACACTTGTTCCTGGCTTATAGCCTGTCATTTTGCAGGATATAATTTAACATGGAACCTCTCCCAGGGGCAAATACAGTGCCAGGTGTCAGACTATTTAAACAATGTTTACCCAGGATTCCGACACCTTCCCTGGCTTGTAAAATGCGGTGATGCGCCCTGGAGGTATCAGACTATTTTAAACAACTTTTCCCCGCCTTTCAAACACTTGTTCCTGGCTTATAGCCTGTCATTTTGCAGGATATAATTTAACATGGAACCTCTCCCAGGGGCAAATACAGTGCCAGGTGTCAGACTATTTAAACAATGTTTACCCAGGATTCCGACACCTTCCCTGGCTTGTAAAATGCGGTGATGCGCCCTGGAGGTATCAGACTATTTTAAACAACTTTTCCCCGCCTTTCAAACACTTGTTCCTGGCTTATAGCCTGTCATTTTGCAGGATATAATTTAACATGGAACCTCTCCCAGGGGCAAATACAGTGCCAGGTGTCAGACTATTTAAACAATGTTTACCCAGGATTCCGACACCTTCCCTGGCTTGTAAAATGCGGTGATGCGCCCTGGAGGTATCAGACTATTTTAAACAACTTTTCCCCGCCTTTCAAACACTTGTTCCTGGCTTATAGCCTGTCATTTTGCAGGATATAATTTAACATGGAACCTCTCCCAGGGGCAAATACAGTGCCAGGTGTCAGACTATTTAAACAATGTTTACCCAGGATTCCGACACCTTCCCTGGCTTGTAAAATGCGGTGATGCGCCCTGGAGGTATCAGACTATTTTAAACAACTTTTCCCCGCCTTTCAAACACTTGTTCCTGGCTTATAGCCTGTCATTTTGCAGGATATAATTTAACATGGAACCTCTCCTGGAAATGGACATACTCTGCGCATTTCCAGGAGAGGTTCCATGTTAAATTATATCCTGCAAAATGACAGGCAACAACTCTCTTCCAGACGTTTAAAAACACTTTTCCGACTATTTTAAACAACTTTTCCCCGCCTTTCAAACACTTGTTCCTGGCTTATAGCCTGTCATTTTGCAGGATATAATTTAACATGGAACCTTTCCTGGAAATGGACATACTCTGCGCATTTCCAGGAGAGGTTCCATGTTAAATTATATCCTGCAAAATGACAGGCAACAACTCTCTTCCAGACGTTTAAAAACACTTTTCCGACTATTTTAAACAACTTTTCCCCGCCTTTCAAACACTTGTTCCTGGCTTATAGCCTGTCATTTTGCAGGATATAATTTAACATGGAACCTTTCCTGGAAATGGACATACTCTGCGCATTTCCAGGAGAGGTTCCATGTTAAATTATATCCTGCAAAATGACAGGCAACAACTCTCTTCCAGACGTTTAAAAACACTTTTCCGACTATTTTAAACAACTTTTCCCCGCCTTTCAAACACTTGTTCCTGGCTTATAGCCTGTCATTTTGCAGGATATAATTTAACATGGAACCTCTCCTGGAAATGGACATATTCTGTGCATTTCCAGGAGAGGTTACATGTTAAATGATATCCTGCAAAATGACAGGCTACAACTCTCTTCCAGACGTTTAAAAACACTTTCCCCGACCATTTAAACATTATTTATGGCTTGTAAAGTGCGGTGATGAGCCCTGACAGTATCAGACTATTTAAAGGGTTACCAGGAGCATGAGAATATCCTCCACAGAAGGGGTGGTGGTGCCGTGAATAAGGCCGAATATGGATACCGATGTGCCGACGGTAAAGCACCGCAAAATCCACCCCCTTTAGGTTAACCAGGGGCATGGAGTTCTGTAGGGTGTGAACATCTGGGTTTAGTCCGTGGGGGAGTGCTTAAGTCCGGGAGTCCGGGGACTCACGGTGTGCAAGGTTATGGAGGTGCCCATGTCAGGGACACATGCTGGAGGTCTGTGGTCCGTCCTTTGGGGGTCTTGGAGGGGCCACAGAGAGGAGATTTCCCCGGTCTCTGTCCTGGATGAGTGAAATAAACAGAGTCTCCATGTCAGGGACACATGCTGGAGGTCTCTCTCCCGAGAGTGGACGTCCATTGCCTGTAAATTGGTCTAACATTAGGTCTGTCACTTTGGCTAACCGCACCACTGTCTGTCGTCTCCCGCAAGTGGACATCCATTGTCACTTTGGCTAACCGCACCACTGTCTGTCGTCTCCCGCAAGTGGACATCCATTGCCCCTAAATCGGGTCAGGGTTGACGGTTCGGGACGTCTGACACTGCGCAACCGGCGGTTCCTCCGTGCCTACACGCCGGCCACACCCTGCGCCCGCGAGCAGTCGGCTGCGCCGTCGCCGCCGCCCGCTGCCCTGGGTCATCAGCCCCCACCTATCCACCCGGGCTGGGCGACGCCCCAGGGGATTGCTCAGCGGCCGGCTGTCGGGCCCCGCGACTCGGCTATTGGCGCTTCCCCACCGACGCCTGCTGATGGGGCGTCCTCTGACCTCGCTGTTCCTACGGGTGCCTTCCTGGGTGCACCGCTCCCGGTGCCGCAGTCGCCGCCGACGCTGCCCCAGCCGACTCGGCCGGGCCGCTTGAGGAGGCCGCCTGCACGTTACGAGCCCGAGTCTGGCAGCTGGATACGGGATGTAGACCGTTAACCTATTCCGGCCCATAGCTTTCCGGTCTGGGGGGGATGAAGAGTTTATCGCCGGCCACTAGAGGGCAGTGTCACTGCTGTCGCTGCCTGGTTATGCCGTGCTCTGACCCGGAAGTGCCGAGCGGCCATTTTAGTTCAAACATTGTTCATGCACTCCGCCTCGAGTTGAGACGTTCGTCCACTCATTCATGTAAGACTGTTTCCACTATTATATTATACCATATATTATACTATATATATATTATACTATTATACTACTATACTCTGTTTCGTGGTATATATTTGTGTTGATTGAATTGCATGGATGTAATACTTTGTCAGCTTATCTTGCTGCATTATTCTGTTTTAGGGTGTCGTCATCCTTGTCAATAAATCACCGAAACTGACATTGAGGAGTGTGTTTCTTCACATGCCTACTTGTGTAGCTTAGACACTCTGAATTCACTAAATGTACAACTTTTTCTCCATCAAAATGAACAAATGAGACATGAAATAACATCTACAGATCAAGACGAAGCGAATGGAAGTACCCCCGGAGTCATAGCATGTGTAAATCGAGACGAAAGATCTCTCTCTCCCCCGCCTGCTTGCGAGGGGGAGGGGCAGTTTACACACACACGCAGCTGCTGCATGCAGCAACGCACACACAGGGAGGAGATGGCAGAGAGAATGCACTCCCCTGAAAACTCCCCTTGAATTCCTCCAGACTCAGAAAATGTAAAAGTTCACTTTTTGGAGATCCATAGAAAAAGGGTGAAAATGAATTTTGTTTTGCCACAGCATGGATTCGAACACGCGACCAACCGCATCCAGGGGAGAGCGTTAACGCAGTGAGCCACTGGACCTGAGTACTCAAACATGCCTACTTGTGTAGCTTAGACACTCTGAATTCACTAAATGTACAACTTTTTCTCCATCAAAATGAACAAATGAGACATGAAATAACATCTACAGATCAAGACGAAGCGAATGGAAGTGGTCCCAGCCTCGTAGCTGTGAACAGCTGTGATCGCAGGAAAATTCTGTTTCAAAGATTTCTCAGTAGCCTATATCTCCGGGACATTTCCCTGACTTTACCACCGTCACAATGGACAAACGAGACATGAAATAACATAAACAGATCAAGACGAAGCGAATGGAAGTACCCCCGGAGTCATAGCATGTGTAAATCGAGACGAAAGATCTCTCTCTCCCCCGCCTGCTTGCGAGGGGGAGGGGCAGTTTACACACACACGCAGCTGCTGCATGCAGCAACGCACACACAGGGAGGAGATGGCAGAGAGAACGCACTCCCCTGAAAACACCCCTTGAATTCCTCCAGACTCAGAAAATGTAAAAGTTCACTTTTTGGAGATCCATAGAAAAAGGGTAAAAATGAAAAAAAGTATGCCACAGCATGGATTCGAACACGCGACCAACCGCATCCAGGGGCGAGCGTTAACGCAGTGAGCCACTGGACCTGAGTACTCAAACATGCCTGCTTGTGCAGCTTAGACACTCTGAATTCACTAAATGTACAACTTTTTCTCCATCAAAATGAACAAATGAGACATGAAATAACATCTACAGATCAAGACGAAGCGAATGGAAGCGGTCCCAGCCTCGTAGCTGTGAACAGCTGTGATCGCAGGAAAATGCTGTTATAAAGATTTATCAGTATATCTCCGGGATATTTCCCTGGCTTTACCACCGTCCAAATGGACAAACGAGACATGAAATAACATCAACAGATCAAGACGAAGCGAATGGAAATACCCCCGGAGTCATAGCATGTGTAAATCGAGACGAAAGATCTCTCTCTCTCCCCCGCCTGCTTGCGAGGGGGAGGGGCAGTTTACACACACACGCAGCTGCTGCATGCAGCAACGCACACACAGGGAGGAGATGGCAGAGAGAACGCACTCCCCTGAAAACTCCCCTTGAATTCCTCCAGACTCAGAAAATGTAAAAGTTCACTTTTTGGAGATCCATAGAAAAAGGGTGAAAATGAAAAAAAGTATGCCACAGCATGGATTCGAACACGAGACCAACCGCATCCAGGGGCGAGCGTTAACGCAGTGAGCCACTGGACCTGAGTACTCAAACATGCCTGCTTGTGCAGCTTAGATACTCTGAATTCACTAAATGTACAACTTTTTCTCCATCAAAATGAACAAATGAGACATGAAATAACATCTACAGATCAAGACGAAGCGAATGGAAGCGGTCCCAGCCTCGTAGCTGTGAACAGCTGTGATCGCAGGAAAATGCTGTTATAAAGATTTATCAGTATATCTCCGGGATATTTCCCTGGCTTTACCACCGTCCAAATGGACAAACGAGACATGAAATAACATCAACAGATCAAGACGAAGCGAATGGAAGTACCCCCGGAGTCATAGCATGTGTAAATCGAGACGAAAGATCTCTCTCTCCCCCGCCTGCTTGCGAGGGGGAGGGGCAGTTTACACACACACGCAGCTGCTGCATGCAGCAACGCACACACAGGGAGGAGATGGCAGAGAGAACGCACTCCCCTGAAAACTCCCCTTGAATTCCTCCAGACTCAGAAAATGTAAAAGTTCACTTTTTGGAGATCCATAGAAAAAGGGTGAAAATGAATTTTGTTTTGCCACAGCATGGATTCGAACACGCGACCAACCGCATCCAGGGGAGAGCGTTAACGCAGTGAGCCACTGGACCTGAGTACTCAAACATGCCTACTTGTGTAGCTTAGACACTCTGAATTCACTAAATGTACAACTTTTTCTCCATCAAAATGAACAAATGAGACATGAAATAACATCTACAGATCAAGACGAAGCGAATGGAAGTGGTCCCAGCCTCGTAGCTGTGAACAGCTGTGATCGCAGGAAAATTCTGTTTCAAAGATTTCTCAGTAGCCTATATCTCCGGGACATTTCCCTGACTTTACCACCGTCACAATGGACAAACGAGACATGAAATAACATCAACAGATCAAGACGAAGCGAATGGAAGTACCCCCGGAGTCATAGCATGTGTAAATCGAGACGAAATATCTCTCTCTCCCCCGCCTGCTTGCGAGGGGGAGGGGCAGTTTACACACACACGCAGCTGCTGCATGCAGCAACGCACACACAGGGAGGAGATGGCAGAGAGAACGCACTCCCCTGAAAACTCCCCTTGAATTCCTCCAGACTCAGAAAATGTAAAAGTTCACTTTTTGGAGATCCATAGAAAAAGGGTGAAAATGATTTTTTTTTTGCCACAGCATGGATTCGAACACGCGACCAACCGCATCCAGGGGAGAGCGTTAACGCAGTGAGCCACTGGACCTGAGTACTCAAACATGCCTACTTGTGTAGCTTAGACACTCTGAATTCACTAAATGTACAACTTTTTCTCCATCAAAATGAACAAATGAGACATGAAATAACATCTACAGATCAAGACGAAGCGAATGGAAGTGGTCCCAGCCTCGTAGCTGTGAACAGCTGTGATCGCAGGAAAATTCTGTTTCAAAGATTTCTCAGTAGCCTATATCTCCGGGACATTTCCCTGACTTTACCACCGTCACAATGGACAAACGAGACATGAAATAACATAAACAGATCAAGACGAAGCGAATGGAAGTACCCCCGGAGTCATAGCATGTGTAAATCGAGACGAAAGATCTCTCTCTCCCCCGCCTGCTTGCGAGGGGGAGGGGCAGTTTACACACACACGCAGCTGCTGCATGCAGCAACGCACACACAGGGAGGAGATGGCAGAGAGAACGCACTCCCCTGAAAACACCCCTTGAATTCCTCCAGACTCAGAAAATGTAAAAGTTCACTTTTTGGAGATCCATAGAAAAAGGGTAAAAATGAAAAAAAGTATGCCACAGCATGGATTCGAACACGCGACCAACCGCATCCAGGGGCGAGCGTTAACGCAGTGAGCCACTGGACCTGAGTACTCAAACATGCCTGCTTGTGCAGCTTAGACACTCTGAATTCACTAAATGTACAACTTTTTCTCCATCAAAATGAACAAATGAGACATGAAATAACATCTACAGATCAAGACGAAGCGAATGGAAGCGGTCCCAGCCTCGTAGCTGTGAACAGCTGTGATCGCAGGAAAATGCTGTTATAAAGATTTATCAGTATATCTCCGGGATATTTCCCTGGCTTTACCACCGTCCAAATGGACAAACGAGACATGAAATAACATCAACAGATCAAGACGAAGCGAATGGAAATACCCCCGGAGTCATAGCATGTGTAAATCGAGACGAAAGATCTCTCTCTCTCCCCCGCCTGCTTGCGAGGGGGAGGGGCAGTTTACACACACACGCAGCTGCTGCATGCAGCAACGCACACACAGGGAGGAGATGGCAGAGAGAACGCACTCCCCTGAAAACTCCCCTTGAATTCCTCCAGACTCAGAAAATGTAAAAGTTCACTTTTTGGAGATCCATAGAAAAAGGGTGAAAATGAAAAAAAGTATGCCACAGCATGGATTCGAACACGAGACCAACCGCATCCAGGGGCGAGCGTTAACGCAGTGAGCCACTGGACCTGAGTACTCAAACATGCCTGCTTGTGCAGCTTAGATACTCTGAATTCACTAAATGTACAACTTTTTCTCCATCAAAATGAACAAATGAGACATGAAATAACATCTACAGATCAAGACGAAGCGAATGGAAGCGGTCCCAGCCTCGTAGCTGTGAACAGCTGTGATCGCAGGAAAATGCTGTTATAAAGATTTATCAGTATATCTCCGGGATATTTCCCTGGCTTTACCACCGTCCAAATGGACAAACGAGACATGAAATAACATCAACAGATCAAGACGAAGCGAATGGAAGTACCCCCGGAGTCATAGCATGTGTAAATCGAGACGAAAGATCTCTCTCTCCCCCGCCTGCTTGCGAGGGGGAGGGGCAGTTTACACACACACGCAGCTGCTGCATGCAGCAACGCACACACAGGGAGGAGATGGCAGAGAGAACGCACTCCCCTGAAAACTCCCCTTGAATTCCTCCAGACTCAGAAAATGTAAAAGTTCACTTTTTGGAGATCCATAGAAAAAGGGTGAAAATGAATTTTGTTTTGCCACAGCATGGATTCGAACACGCGACCAACCGCATCCAGGGGAGAGCGTTAACGCAGTGAGCCACTGGACCTGAGTACTCAAACATGCCTACTTGTGTAGCTTAGACACTCTGAATTCACTAAATGTACAACTTTTTCTCCATCAAAATGAACAAATGAGACATGAAATAACATCTACAGATCAAGACGAAGCGAATGGAAGTGGTCCCAGCCTCGTAGCTGTGAACAGCTGTGATCGCAGGAAAATTCTGTTTCAAAGATTTCTCAGTAGCCTATATCTCCGGGACATTTCCCTGACTTTACCACCGTCACAATGGACAAACGAGACATGAAATAACATCAACAGATCAAGACGAAGCGAATGGAAGTACCCCCGGAGTCATAGCATGTGTAAATCGAGACGAAATATCTCTCTCTCCCCCGCCTGCTTGCGAGGGGGAGGGGCAGTTTACACACACACGCAGCTGCTGCATGCAGCAACGCACACACAGGGAGGAGATGGCAGAGAGAACGCACTCCCCTGAAAACTCCCCTTGAATTCCTCCAGACTCAGAAAATGTAAAAGTTCACTTTTTGGAGATCCATAGAAAAAGGGTGAAAATGATTTTTTTTTTGCCACAGCATGGATTCGAACACGCGACCAACCGCATCCAGGGGCGAGCGTTAACGCAGTGAGCCACTGGACCTGAGTACTCAAACATGCCTGCTTGTGCAGCTTAGACACTCTGAATTCACTAAATGTACAACTTTTTCTCCATCAAAATGAACAAATGAGACATGAAATAACATCTACAGATCAAGACGAAGCGAATGGAGGCGGTCCCAGCCTCGTAGCTGTGAACAGCTGTGATCGCAGGAAAATGCTGTTATAAAGATTTATCAGTATATCTCCGGGATATTTCCCTGGCTTTACCACCGTCCAAATGGACAAACGAGACATGAAATAACATCAACAGATCAAGACGAAGCGAATGGAAGTACCCCCGGAGTCATAGCATGTGTAAATCGAGACGAAAGATCTCTCTCTCCCCCGCCTGCTTGCGAGGGGGAGGGGCAGTTTACACACACACGCAGCTGCTGCATGCAGCAACGCACACACAGGGAGGAGATGACAGAGAGAACGCACTCCCCTGAAAACTCCCCTTGAATTCCTCCAGACTCAGAAAATGTAAAAGTTCACTTTTTGGAGATCCATAGAAAAAGGGTGAAAATGAAAAAAAGTATGCCACAGCATGGATTTGAACACGCGACCAACCGCATCCAGGGGCGAGCGTTAACGCAGTGAGCCACTGGACCTGAGTACTCAAACATGCCTGCTTGTGCATCTTAGACACTCTGAATTCACTAAATGTACAACTTTTTCTCAATCAAAATGAACAAATCAGACATGAAATAACATCTACAGATCAAGACGAAGCGAATAGAAGCAGTCCCAGCCTCGTAGCTGTGAACAGCTGTGATTGCAGGAAAATGCTGTTACAAAGATTTCTCAGTATATCTCCGGGACTTTTCCCTGGCTTTACCACCGTCACAATGGACAAATGAGACATGAAATAACATCAACAGATCAAGACGAAGCGAATGGAAGTACCTTCGGAGTCATAGCATGTGTAAATCGAGACGAAAGATCTCTCTCTCCCCCGCCTGCTTGCGAGGGGGAGGGGCAGTTTACACACACACGCAGCTGTTGCATGCAGCAACGCACACACAGGGAGGAGATGGCAGAGAGAACGCACTCCCCTGAAAACTCCCCTTGAATTCCTCCAGACTCAGAAAATGTAAAAGTTCACTTTTTGGAGATCCATAGAAAAAGGGTGAACATGAATTTTGTTTTGCCACAGCATGGATTCGAACACGCGACCAACCGCATCCAGGGGCGAGCGTTAACGCAGTGAGCCACTGGACCTGAGTACTCAAACATGCCTGCTTGTGCAGCTTAGACACTCTGAATTCACTAAATGTACAACTTTTTCTCCATCAAAATGAACAAATGAGACATGAAATAACATCTACAGATCAAGACAAAGCGAATGGAAGCGGTCCCAGCCTCGTAGCTGTGAACAGCTGTGATCGCAGGAAAATGCTGTTCCAAAGATTTCTCAGTATATCTCCGGGACTTTTCCCTGGCTTTACCACCGTCACAATGGACAAACGAGACATGAAATAACATCAACAGATCAAGACGAAGTGAATGGAAGTACCCCCGGAGTCATAGCATGTGTAAATCGAGACGACAGATCTCTCTCTCCCCCGCCTGCTTGCGAGGGGGAGGGGCAGTTTACACACACACGCAGCTGCTGCATGCAGCAACGCACACACAGGGAGGAGATGGCAGAGAGAACGCACTCCCCTGAAAACTCCCCTTGAATTCCTCCAGACTCAGAAAATGTAAAAGTTCACTTTTTGGAGATCCATAGAAAAAGGGTGAAAATGAAAAAAAGTATGCCACAGCATGGATTCGAACACGCGACCAACCGCATCCAGGGGCGAGCGTTAACGCAGTGAGCCACTGGACCTGAGTACTCAAACATGCCTGCTTGTGCATCTTAGACACTCTGAATTCACTAAATGTACAACTTTTTCTCAATCAAAATGAACAAATGAGACATGAAATAACATCTACAGATCAAGACGAAGCGGTCCCAGCCTCGTAGCTGTGAACAGCTGTGATTGCAGGAAAATGCTGTTTCAAAGATTTCTCAGTATATCTCCGGGACATTTCCCTGGCTTTACCACCGTCACAATGGACAAACGAGACATGAAATAACATCAACAGATCAAGACGAAGCGAATGGAAGTACCCCCGGAGTCATAGCATGTGTAAATCGAGACGAAAGATCTCTCTCTCCCCCGCCTGCTTGCGAGGGGGAGGGGCAGTTTACACACACACGCAGCTGCTGCATGCAGCAACGCACACACAGGGAGGAGATGGCAGAGATAACGCACTCCCCTGAAAACTCCCCTTGAATTCCTCCAGACTCAGAAAATGTAAAAGTTCACTTTTTGGAGATCCATAGAAAAAGGGTGAACATGAATTTTGTTTTGCCACAGCATGGATTCGAACACGCGACCAACCGCATCCAGGGGCGAGCGTTAACGCAGTGAGCCACTGGACCTGAGTACTCAAACATGCCTGCTTGTGCAGCTTAGACACTCTGAATTCACTAAATGTACAACTTTTTCTCCATCAAAATGAACAAATGAGACATGAAATAACATCTACAGATCAAGACAAAGCGAATGGAAGCGGTCCCAGCCTCGTAGCTGTGAACAGCTGTGATCGCAGGAAAATGCTGTTCCAAAGATTTCTCAGTATATCTCCGGGACTTTTCCCTGGCTTTACCACCGTCACAATGGACAAACGAGACATGAAATAACATCAACAGATCAAGACAAAGCGAATGGAAGTACCCCCGGAGTCATAGCATGTGTAAATCGAGACGACAGATCTCTCTCTCCCCCGCCTGCTTGCGAGGGGGAGGGGCAGTTTACACACACACGCAGCTGCTGCATGCAGCAACGCACACACAGGGAGGAGATGGCAGAGAGAACGCACTCCCCTGAAAACTCCCCTTGAATACCTCCAGACTCAGAAAATGTAAAAGTTCACTTTTTGGAGATCCATAGAAAAAGGGTGAAAATGAAAAAAAGTATGCCACAGCATGGATTTGAACACGCGACCAACCGCATCCAGGGGCGAGCGTTAACGCAGTGAGCCACTGGACCTGAGTACTCAAACATGCCTACTTGTGCAGCTTAGACACTCTGAATTCACTAAATGTACAACTTTTTCTCCATCAAAATGAACAAATTATACATGAAATAACATCTACAGATCAAGACGAAGCGAATGGAAGCGGTCCCAGCCTCGTAGCTGTGAACAGCTGTGATCGCAGGAAAATGCTGTTTCAAAGATTTCTCAGTATATCTCCGGGACATTTCCCTGGCTTTACCACCGTCACAATGGACAAACGAGACATGAGATAACATCAACAGATCAAGACGAAGCGAATGGAAGTACCCCCGGAGTCATAGCATGTGTAAATCGAGACGAAAGATCTCTCTCTCCCCCGCCTGCTTGCGAGGGGGAGGGGCAGTTTACACACACACGCAGCTGCTGCATGCAGCAACGCACACACAGGGAGGAGATGGCAGAGAGAACGCACTCCCCTGAAAACTCCCCTTGAATTCATCCAGACTCAGAAAATGTAAAAGTTCACTGTTTGGAGATCCATAGAAAAAGGGTGAAAATGATTTTTTTTTGCCACAGCATGGATTCAAACACGCGACCAACCGCATCCAGGGGCGAGCGTTAACGCAGTGAGCCACTGGACCTGAGTACTCAAACATGCCTGCTTGTGCAGCTTACACACTCAATTCACTAAATGTACAACTTTTTCTCCATCAAAATGAACAAATGAGACATGAAATAACATCTACAGATCAAGACGAAGCGAATGGAAGCGGTCCCAGCCTCGTAGCTGTGAACAGCTGTGATCGCAGGAAAATGCTGTTATAAAGATTTATCAGTGTATCTCCGGGATATTTCCCTGGCTTTACCACCGTCCAAATGGACAAACGAGACATGAAATAACATCAACAGATCAAGACGAAGCGAATGGAAGTACCCCCGGAGTCATAGCATGTGTAAATCGAGACGAAAGATCTCTCTCTCCTCCGCCTGCTTGCGAGGGGGAGGGGCAGTTTACACACACACGCAGCTGCTGCATGCAGCAACGCACACACAGGGAGGAAATGGCAGAGAGAACGCACTCCCCTGAAAACTCCCCTTGAATTCCTCCAGACTCAGAAAATGTAAAAGTTCACTTTTTGGAGATCCATAGAAAAAGGGTGAAAATGATTTTTTTTTTGCCACAGCATGGATTCGAACACGAGACCAACCGCATCCAGGGGCGAGCGTTAACGCAGTGAGCCACTGGACCTGAGTACTCAAACATGCCTGCTTGTGCAGCTTAGACACTCTGAATTCACTAAATGTACAACTTTTTCTCCATCAAAATGAACAAATGAGACATGAAATAACATCTACAGATCAAGACGAAGCGAATGGAAGCGGTCCCAGCCTCGTAGCTGTGAACAGCTGTGATCGCAGGAAAATGCTGTTTTAAAGATTTATCAGTATATCTCCGGGATATTTCCCTGGCTTTACCACCGTCCAAATGGACAAACGAGACATGAAATAACATCAACAGATCAAGACGAAGCGAATGGAAGTACCCCCGGAGTCATAGCATGTGTAAATCGAGACGACAGATCTCTCTCTCCCCCGCCTGCTTGCGAGGGGGAGGGGCAGTTTACACACACACGCAGCTGCTGCATGCAGCAACGCACACACAGGGAGGAGATGGCAGAGAGAACGAACTCCCCTGAAAACTCCCCTTGAATTCCTCCAGACTCAGAAAATGTAAAAGTTCACTTTTTGGAGATCCATAGAAAAAGGGTGAACATGAATTTTGTTTTGCCACAGCATGGATTCGAACACGCGACCAACCGCATCCAGGGGCGAGCGTTAACGCAGTGAGCCACTGGACCTGAGTACTCAAACATGCCTGCTTGTGCAGCTTAGACACTCTGAATTCACTAAATGTACAACTTTTTCTCAATCAAAATGAACAAATGAGACATGAAATAACATCTACAGATCAAGACGAAGCGGTCCCAGCCTCGTAGCTGTGAACAGCTGTGATTGCAGGAAAATGCTGTTACAAAGATTTCTCAGTATATCTCCGGGACTTTTCCCTGGCTTTACCACGGTCACAATGGACAAACGAGACATGAAATAACATCAACAGATCAAGACGAAGCGAATGGAAGTACCCCCGGAGTCATAGCATGTGTAAATCGAGACGAAAGATCTCTCTCTCCCCCGCCTGCTTGCGAGGGGGAGGGGCAGTTTACACACACACGCAGCTGCTGCATGCAGCAACGCACACACAGGGAGGAGATGGCAGAGAGAACGCACTCCCCTGAAAACTCCCCTTGAATTCCTCCAGACTCAGAAAATGTAAAAGTTCACTTTTTGGAGATCCATAGGAAAAGGGTGAAAATGATTTTTTTTTTGCCACAGCATGGATTCGAACACGAGACCAACCACATCCAGGGGAGAGCGTTAACGCAGTGAGCCACTGGACCTGAGTACTCAAACATGCCTACTTGTGCAGCTTAGACACTCTGAATTCACTAAATGTACAACTTTTTCTCCATCAAAATGAACAAATGAGACATGAAATAACATCTACAGATCAAGACGAAGCGAATATAAGCGGTCCCAGCCTCGTAGCTGTGAACAGCTGTGATCGCAGGAAAATGCTGTTCCAAAGATTTCTCAGTATATCTCCGGGACATTTGCCTGGCTTTAAGACCGTCACAATGGACAAACGAGACATGAAATAACATCAACAGATCAAGACGAAGCGAATGGAAGTACCCCCGGAGTCATAGCATGTGTAAATCGAGACGAAAGATCTCTCTCTCCCCCGCCTGCTTGCGAGGGGGAGGGGCAGTTTACACACACACACAGCTGCTGCATGCAGCAACGCACACACAGGGAGGAGATGGCAGAGAGAACGCACTCCCCTGAAAACTCCCCTTGAATTCCTCCAGACTCAGAAAATGTAAAAGTTCACTTTTTGGAGATCCATAGAAAAAGGGTGAAAATGAAAAAAAGTATGCCACAGCATGGATTCGAACACGCGACCAACCGCATCCAGGGGCGAGCGTTAACGCAGTGAGCCACTGGACCTGAGTACTCAAACATGCCTGCTTGTGCAGCTTAGACACTCTGAATTCACTAAATGTACAACTTTTTCTCCATCAAAATGAACAAATGAGACATGAAATAACATCTACAGATCAAGACGAAGCGAATGGAAGCGGTCCCAGCCTCGTAGCTGTGAACAGCTGTGATCGCAGGAAAATGCTGTTATAAAGATTTATCAGTATATCTCCGGGATATTTCCCTGGCTTTACCACCGTCCAAATGGACAAACGAGACATGAAATAACATCAACAGATCAAGACGAAGCGAATGGAAGTACCCCCGGAGTCATAGCATGTGTAAATCGAGACGAAAGATCTCTCTCTCCCCCGCCTGCTTGCGAGGGGGAGGGGCAGTTTACACACACACGCAGCTGCTGCATGCAGCAACGCACACACAGGGAGGAGATGGCAGAGAGAACGCACTCCCCTGAAAACTCCCCTTGAATTCCTCCAGACTCAGAAAATGTAAAAGTTCACTTTTTGGAGATCCATAGAAAAAGGGTGAAAATGAATTTTGTTTTGCCACAGCATGGATTCGAACACGCGACCAACCGCATCCAGGGGAGAGCGTTAACGCAGTGAGCCACTGGACCTGAGTACTCAAACATGCCTACTTGTGTAGCTTAGACACTCTGAATTCACTAAATGTACAACTTTTTCTCCATCAAAATGAACAAATGAGACATGAAATAACATCTACAGATCAAGACGAAGCGAATGGAAGTGGTCCCAGCCTCGTAGCTGTGAACAGCTGTGATCGCAGGAAAATTCTGTTTCAAAGATTTCTCAGTAGCCTATATCTCCGGGACATTTCCCTGACTTTACCACCGTCACAATGGACAAACGAGACATGAAATAACATCAACAGATCAAGACGAAGCGAATGGAAGTACCCCCGGAGTCATAGCATGTGTAAATCGAGACGAAATATCTCTCTCTCCCCCGCCTGCTTGCGAGGGGGAGGGGCAGTTTACACACACACGCAGCTGCTGCATGCAGCAACGCACACACAGGGAGGAGATGGCAGAGAGAACGCACTCCCCTGAAAACTCCCCTTGAATTCCTCCAGACTCAGAAAATGTAAAAGTTCACTTTTTGGAGATCCATAGAAAAAGGGTGAAAATGATTTTTTTTTTGCCACAGCATGGATTCGAACACGCGACCAACCGCATCCAGGGGCGAGCGTTAACGCAGTGAGCCACTGGACCTGAGTACTCAAACATGCCTGCTTGTGCAGCTTAGACACTCTGAATTCACTAAATGTACAACTTTTTCTCCATCAAAATGAACAAATGAGACATGAAATAACATCTACAGATCAAGACGAAGCGAATGGAAGCAGTCCCAGCCTCGTAGCTGTGAACAGCTGTGATCGCAGGAAAATGCTGTTTTAAAGATTTATCAGTATATCTCCGGGATATTTCCCTGGCTTTACCACCGTCCAAATGGACAAACGAGACATGAAATAACATCAACAGATCAAGACGAAGCGAATGGAAGTACCCCCGGAGTCATAGCATGTGTAAATCGAGACGACAGATCTCTCTCTCCCCCGCCTGCTTGCGAGGGGGAGGGGCAGTTTACACACACACGCAGCTGCTGCATGCAGCAACGCACACACAGGGAGGAGATGGCAGAGAGAACGAACTCCCCTGAAAACTCCCCTTGAATTCCTCCAGACTCAGAAAATGTAAAAGTTCACTTTTTGGAGATCCATAGAAAAAGGGTGAACATGAATTTTATTTTGCCACAGCATGGATTCGAACACGCGACCAACCGCATCCAGGGGCGAGCGTTAACGCAGTGAGCCACTGGACCTGAGTACTCAAACATGCCTGCTTGTGCAGCTTAGACACTCTGAATTCACTAAATGTACAACTTTTTCTCCATCAAAATGAACAAATGAGACATGAAATAACATCTACAGATCAAGACAAAGCGAATGGAAGCGGTCCCAGCCTCGTAGCTGTGAACAGCTGTGATCGCAGGAAAATGCTGTTCCAAAGATTTCTCAGTATATCTCCGGGACTTTTCCCTGGCTTTACCACCGTCACAATGGACAAACGAGACATGAAATAACATCAACAGATCAAGACGAAGCGAATGGAAGTACCCCCGGAGTCATAGCATGTGTAAATCGAGACGACAGATCTCTCTCTCCCCCGCCTGCTTGCGAGGGGGAGGGGCAGTTTACACACACACGCAGCTGCTGCATGCAGCAAAGCACACACAGGGAGGAGATGGCAGAGAGAACGCACTCCCCTGAAAACTCCCCTTGAATTCAGCCAGACTCAGAAAATGTAAAAGTTCACTTTTTGGAGATCCATAGAAAAAGGGTGAAAATGAAAAAAAGTATGCCACAGCATGGATTCGAACACGCGACCAACCGCATCCAGGGGCGAGCGTTAACGCAGTGAGCCACTGGACCTGAGTACTCAAACATGCCTGCTTGTGCATCTTAGACACTCTGAATTCACTAAATGTACAACTTTTTCTCAATCAAAATGAACAAATGAGACATGAAATAACATCTACAGATCAAGACGAAGCGGTCCCAGCCTCGTAGCTGTGAACAGCTGTGATTGCAGGAAAATGCTGTTACAAAGATTTCTCAGTATATCTCCGGGACTTTTCCCTGGCTTTACCACGGTCACAATGGACAAACGAGACATGAAATAACATCAACAGATCAAGACGAAGCGAATGGAAGTACCCCCGGAGTCATAGCATGTGTAAATCGAGACGAAAGATCTCTCTCTCCCCCGCCTGCTTGCGAGGGGGAGGGGCAGTTTACACACACACGCAGCTGCTGCATGCAGCAACGCACACACAGGGAGGAGATGGCAGAGAGAACGCACTCCCCTGAAAACTCCCCTTGAATTCCTCCAGACTCAGAAAATGTAAAAGTTCACTTTTTGGAGATCCATAGAAAAAGGGTGAAAATGATTTTTTTTTTGCCACAGCATGGATTCGAACACGAGACCAACCGCATCCAGGGGAGAGCGTTAACGCAGTGAGCCACTGGACCTGAGTACTCAAACATGCCTACTTGTGCAGCTTAGACACTCTGAATTCACTAAATGTACAACTTTTTCTCCATCAAAATGAACAAATGAGACATGAAATAACATCTACAGATCAAGACGAAGCGAATATAAGCGGTCCCAGCCTCGTAGCTGTGAACAGCTGTGATCGCAGGAAAATGCTGTTCCAAAGATTTCTCAGTATATCTCCGGGACATTTCCCTGGCTTTAAGACCGTCACAATGGACAAACGAGACATGAAATAACATCAACAGATCAAGACGAAGCGAATGGAAGTACCCCCGGAGTCATAGCATGTGTAAATCGAGACGAAAGATCTCTCTCTCCCCCGCCTGCTTGCGAGGGGGAGGGGCAGTTTACACACACACACAGCTGCTGCATGCAGCAACGCACACACAGGGAGGAGATGGCAGAGAGAACGCACTCCCCTGAAAACTCCCCTTGAATTCCTCCAGACTCAGAAAATGTAAAAGTTCACTTTTTGGAGATCCATAGAAAAAGGGTGAAAATGAAAAAAAGTATGCCACAGCATGGATTCGAACACGCGACCAACCGCATCCAGGGGCGAGCGTTAACGCAGTGAGCCACTGGACCTGAGTAATCAAACATGCCTGCTTGTGCAGCTTAGACACTCTGAATTCACTAAATGTACAACTTTTTCTCCATCAAAATGAACAAATTATACATGAAATAACATCTACAGATCAAGACGAAGCGAATGGAAGCGGTCCCAGCCTCGTAGCTGTGAACAGCTGTGATCGCAGGAAAATGCTGTTTCAAAGATTTCTCAGTATATCTCCGGGACATTTCCCTGACTTTACCACCGTCACAATGGACAAACGAGACATGAAATAACATCAACAGATCAAGACGAAGCGAATGGAAGTACCCCCGGAGTCATAGCATGTGTAAATCGAGACGAAAGATCTCTCTCTCCCCCGCCTGCTTGCGAGGGGGAGGGGCAGTTTACACACACACGCAGCTGCTGCATGCAGCAACGCACACACAGGGAGGAGATGGCAGAGAGAACGCACTCCCCTGAAAACTCCCCTTGAATTCCTCCAGACTCAGAAAATGTAAAAGTTCACTTTTTGGAGATCCATAGAAAAAGGGTGAAAATGATTTTTTTTTTGCCACAGCATGGATTCGAACACGAGACCAACCGCATCCAGGGGAGAGCGTTAACGCAGTGAGCCACTGGACCCGAGTACTCAAACATGCCTACTTGTGCAGCTTAGACACTCTGAATTCACTAAATGTACAACTTTTTCTCCATCAAAATGAACAAATGAGACATGAAATAACATCTACAGATCAAGACGAAGCGAATAGAAGCGGTCCCAGCCTCGTAGCTGTGAACAGCTGTGATCGCAGGAAAATGCTGTTCCAAAGATTTCTCAGTATATCTCCGGGACATTTCCCTGGCTTTACCACCGTCACAATGGACAAACGAGACATGAAATAACATCAACAGATCAAGACGAAGCGAATGGAAGTAGCCCCGGAGTCATAGCATGTGTAAATCGAGACGAAAGATCTCTCTCTCCCCCGCCTGCTTGCGAGGGGGAGGGGCAGTTTACACACACACGCAGCTGCTGCATGCAGCAACGCACACACAGGGAGGAGATGGCAGAGAGAACGCACTCCCATGAAAACTCCCCTTGAATTCCTCCAGACTCAGAAAATGTAAAAGTTCACTTTTTGGAGATCCATAGAAAAAGGGTGAAAATGATTTTCTTTTTTGCCACAGCATGGATTCGAACACGAGACCAACCGCATCCAGGGGAGAGCGTTAACGCAGTGAGCCACTGGACCTGAGTACTCAAACATGCCTACTTGTGCAGCTTAGACACTCTGAATTCACTAAATGTACAACTTTTTCTCCATGAAAATGAACAAATGAGACATGAAATAACATCTACAGATCAAGACGAAGCGAATGGAGGCGGTCCCAGCCTCGTAGCTGTGAACAGCTGTGATCGCAGGAAAATGCTGTTACAAAGATTTATCAGTATATCTCCGGGATATTTCCCTGGCTTTACCACCGTCACAATGGACAAACGAGACATGAAATAACATAAACAGATCAAGACGAAGCGAATGGAAGTACCCCCGGAGTCATAGCATGTGTAAATCGAGACGAAAGATCTCTCTCTCCCCCGCCTGCTTGCGAGGGGGAGGGGCAGTTTACACACACACGCAGCTGCTGCATGCAGCAACGCACACACAGGGAGGAGATGGCAGAGAGAACGCACTCCCCTGAAAACTCCCCTTGAATTCCTCCAGACTCAGAAAATGTAAAAGTTCACTGTTTGGAGATCCATAGAAAAAGGGTGAAAATGATTTTTTTTTGCCACAGCATGGATTCAAACACGCGACCAACCGCATCCAGGGGCGAGCGTTAACGCAGTGAGCCACTGGACCTGAGTACTCAAACATGCCTGCTTGTGCAGCTTACACACTCAATTCACTAAATGTACAACTTTTTCTCCATCAAAATGAACAAATGAGACATGAAATAACATCTACAGATCAAGAAGAAGCGAATGGAAGCGGTCCCAGCCTCGTAGCTGTGAACAGCTGTGATCGCAGGAAAATGCTGTTATAAAGATTTATCAGTGTATCTCCGGGATATTTCCCTGGCTTTACCACCGTCCAAATGGACAAACGAGACATGAAATAACATCAACAGATCAAGACGAAGCGAATGGAAGTACCCCCGGAGTCATAGCATGTGTAAATCGAGACGAAAGATCTCTCTCTCCCCCGCCTGCTTGCGAGGGGGAGGGGCAGTTTACACACACACGCAGCTGCTGCATGCAGCAACGCACACACAGGGAGGAGATGGCAGAGAGAACGCACTCCCCTGAAAACTCCCCTTGAATTCCTCCAGACTCAGAAAATGTAAAAGTTCACTTTTTGGAGATCCATAGAAAAAGGGTGAAAATGATTTTTTTTTTGCCACAGCATGGATTCGAACACGAGACCAACCGCATCCAGGGGCGAGCGTTAACGCAGTGAGCCACTGGACCTGAGTACTCAAACATGCCTGCTTGTGCAGCTTAGACACTCTGAATTCACTAAATGTACAACTTTTTCTCCATCAAAATGAACAAATGAGACATGAAATAACATCTACAGATCAAGACGAAGCGAATGGAAGCGGTCCCAGCCTCGTAGCTGTGAACAGCTGTGATCGCAGGAAAATGCTGTTTTGAAGATTTATCAGTATATCTCCGGGATATTTCCCTGGCTTTACCACCGTCCAAATGGACAAACGAGACATGAAATAACATCAACAGATCAAGACGAAGCGAATGGAAGTACCCCCGGAGTCATAGCATGTGTAAATCGAGACGACAGATCTCTCTCTCCCCCGCCTGCTTGCGAGGGGGAGGGGCAGTTTACACACACACGCAGCTGCTGCATGCAGCAACGCACACACAGGGAGGAGATGGCAGAGAGAACGCACTCCCCTGAAAACTCCCCTTGAATTCCTCCAGACTCAGAACATGTAAAAGTTCACTTTTTGGAGATCCATACAAAAAGGGTGAACATGAATTTTGTTTTGCCACAGCATGGATTCGAACACGCGACCAACCGCATCCAGGGGCGAGCGTTAACGCAGTGAGCCACTGGACCTGAGTAATCAAACATGCCTGCTTGTGCAGCTTAGACACTCTGAATTCACTAAATGTACAACTTTTTCTCCATCAAAATGAACAAATGAGACATGAAATAACATCTACAGATCAAGACAAAGCGAATGGAAGCAGTCCCAGCCTCGTAGCTGTGAACAGCTGTGATCGCAGGAAAATGCTGTTCCAAAGATTTCTCAGTATATCTCCGGGACTTTTCCCTGACTTTACCACCGTCACAATGGACAAACGAGACATGAAATAACATCAACAGATCAAGACGAAGCGAATGGAAGTACCCCCGGAGTCATAGCATGTGTAAATCGAGACGACAGATCTCTCTCTCCCCCGCCTGCTTGCGAGGGGGAGGGGCAGTTTACACACACACGCAGCTGCTGCATGCAGCAACGCACACACAGGGAGGAGATGGCAGAGAGAACGCACTCCCCTGAAAACTCCCCTTGAATTCCTCCAGACTCAGAAAATGTAAAAGTTCACTTTTTGGAGATCCATAGAAAAAGGGTGAAAATGAAAAAAAGTATGCCACAGCATGGATTCGAACACGCGACCAACCGCATCCAGGGGCGAGCGTTAACGCAGTGAGCCACTGGACCTGAGTACTCAAACATGCCTGCTTGTGCATCTTAGACACTCTGAATTCACTAAATGTACAACTTTTTCTCAATCAAAATGAACAAATGAGACATGAAATAACATCTACAGATCAAGACGAAGCGGTCCCAGCCTCGTAGCTGTGAACAGCTGTGATTGCAGGAAAATGCTGTTACAAAGATTTCTCAGTATATCTCCGGGACTTTTCCCTGGCTTTACCACCGTCACAATGGACAAACGAGACATGAAATAACATCAACAGATCAATACGAAGCGAATGGAAGTACCCCCGGAGTCATAGCATGTGTAAATCGAGACGAAAGATCTCTCTCTCCCCCGCCTGCTTGCGAGGGGGAGGGGCAGTTTACACACACACGCAGCTGCTGCATGCAGCAACGCACACACAGGGAGGAGATGGCAGAGATAACGCACTCCCCTGAAAACTCCCCTTGAATTCCTCCAGACTCAGAAAATGTAAAAGTTCACTTTTTGGAGATCCATAGAAAAAGGGTGAACATGAATTTTGTTTTGCCACAGCATGGATTCGAACACGCGACCAACCGCATCCAGGGGCGAGCGTTAACGCAGTGAGCCACTGGACCTGAGTACTCAAACATGCCTGCTTGTGCAGCTTAGACACTCTGAATTCACTAAATGTACAACTTTTTCTCCATCAAAATGAACAAATTATACATGAAATAACATCTACAGATCAAGACGAAGCGAATGGAAGCGGTCCCAGCCTCGTAGCTGTGAACAGCTGTGATCGCAGGAAAATGCTGTTTCAAAGATTTCTCAGTATATCTCCGGGACATTTCCCTGGCTTTACCACCGTCACAATGGACAAACGAGACATGAAATAACATCAACAGATCAAGACGAAGCGAATGGAAGTACCCCCGGAGTCATAGCATGTGTAAATCGAGACGAAAGATCTCTCTCTCCCCCGCCTGCTTGCGAGGGGGAGGGGCAGTTTACACACACACGCAGCTGCTGCATGCAGCAACGCACACACAGGGAGGAGATGGCAGAGAGAACGCACTCCCCTGAAAACTCCCCTTGAATTCCTCCAGACTCAGAAAATGTAAAAGTTCACTTTTTGGAGATCCATAGAAAAAGGGTGAAAATGATTTTTTTTTTGCCACAGCATGGATTCGAACACGAGACCAACCGCATCCAGGGGAGAGCGTTAACGCAGTGAGCCACTGGACCCGAGTACTCAAACATGCCTACTTGTGCAGCTTAGACACTCTGAATTCACTAAATGTACAACTTTTTCTCCATCAAAATGAACAAATGAGACATGAAATAACATCTACAGATCAAGACGAAGCGAATAGAAGCGGTCCCAGCCTCGTAGCTGTGAACAGCTGTGATCGCAGGAAAATGCTGTTCCAAAGATTTCTCAGTATATCTCCGGGACATTTCCCTGGCTTTACCACCGTCACAATGGACAAACGAGACATGAAATAACATCAACAGATCAAGACGAAGCGAATGGAAGTAGCCCCGGAGTCATAGCATGTGTAAATCGAGACGAAAGATCTCTCTCTCCCCCGCCTGCTTGCGAGGGGGAGGGGCAGTTTACACACACACGCAGCTGCTGCATGCAGCAACGCACACACAGGGAGGAGATGGCAGAGAGAACGCACTCCCCTGAAAACTCCCCTTGAATTCATCTAGAATCAGAAAATGTAAAAGTTCACTGTTTGGAGATCCATAGAAAAAGGGTGAAAATGATTTTTTTTTTGCCAGAGCATGGATTCGAACATGCGACCAACCGCATCCAGGGGCGAGCGTTAAAACAGTGAGCCACTGGACCTGAGTACTCAAACATGCCTGCTTGTGCAGCTTAGACACTCTGAATTCACTAAATGTACAACTTTTTCTCCATCAAAATGAACAAATGAGACAAGAAATAACATCTACAGATCAAGACGAAGCGAATGGAAGCGGTCCCAGCCTCGTAGCTGTGAACAGCTGTGATCGCAGGAAAATGCTGTTATAAAGATTTATCAGTATATCTCCGGGATATTTCCCTGGCTTTACCACCGTCCAAATGGACAAACGAGACATGAAATAACATCAACAGATCAAGACGAAGCGAATGGAAGTACCCCCGGAGTCATAGCATGTGTAAATCGAGACGAAAGATCTCTCTCTCCCCCGCCTGCTTGCGAGGGGGAGGGGCAGTTTACACACACACGCAGCTGCTGCATGCAGCAACGCACACACAGGGAGGAGATGGCAGAGAGAACGCACTCCCATGAAAACTCCCCTTGAATTCCTCCAGACTCAGAAAATGTAAAAGTTCACTTTTTGGAGATCCATAGAAAAAGGGTGAAAATGATTTTTTTTTTGCCACAGCATGGATTCGAACACAAGACCAACCGCATCCAGGGGAGAGCGTTAACGCAGTGAGCCACTGGACCTGAGTACTCAAACATGCCTACTTGTGCAGCTTAGACACTCTGAATTCACTAAATGTACAACTTTTTCTCCATGAAAATGAACAAATGAGACATGAAATAACATCTACAGATCAAGACGAAGCGAATAGAAGCGGTCCCAGCCTCCTAGCTGTGAACAGCTGTGATCGCAGGAAAATGCTGTTCCAAAGATTTCTCAGTATATCTCCGGGACATTTCCCTGGCTTTACCACCGTCACAATGGACAAACGAGACATGAAATAACATCAACAGATCAAGACGAAGCGAATGGAAGTACCCCCGGAGTCATAGCATGTGTAAATCGAGACGAAAGATCTCTCTCTCCCCCGCCTGCTTGCGAGGGGGAGGGGCAGTTTACACACACACGCAGCTGCTGCATGCAGCAACGCACACACAGGGAGGAGATGGCAGAGAGAACGCACTCCCCTGAAAACTCCCCTTGAATTCCTCCAGACTCAGAAAATGTAAAAGTTCACTTTTTGGAGATCCATAGAAAAAGAGTGAACATGAATTTTGTTTTGCCACAGCATGGATTCGAACACGCGACCAACCGCATCCAGGGGCGAGCGTTAACGCAGTGAGCCACTGGACCTGAGTACTCAAACATGCCTGCTTGTGCAGCTTAGACACTCTGAATTCACTAAATGTACAACTTTTTCTCCATCAAAATGAACAAATGAGACATGAAATAACATCTACAGATCAAGACAAAGCGAATGGAAGCGGTCCCAGCCTCGTAGCTGTGAACAGCTGTGATCGCAGGAAAATGCTGTTCCAAAGATTTCTCAGTATATCTCCGGGACATTTCCCTGGCTTTACCACCGTCACAATGGACAAACGAGACATGAAATAACATCAACAGATCAAGACGAAGCGAATGGAAGTACCCCCGGAGTCATAGCATGTGTAAATCGAGACGAAAGATCTCTCTCTCCCCCGCCTGCTTGCGAGGGGGAGGGGCAGTTTACACACACACGCAGCTGCTGCATGCAGCAACGCACACACAGGGAGGAGATGGCAGAGAGAACGCACTCCCCTGAAAACTCCCCTTGAATTCCTCCAGACTCAGAAAATGTAAAAGTTCACTTTTTGGAGATCCATAGAAAAAGGGTAAAAATGAAAAAAAGTATGCCACAGCATGGATTCGAACACGCGACCAACCGCATCCAGGGGCGAGCGTTAACGCAGTGAGCCACTGGACCTGAGTACTGAAACATGCCTGCTTGTGCAGCTTAGACACTCTGAATTCACTAAATGTACAACTTTTTCTCGATCAAAATGAACAAATGAGACATGAAATAACATCTACAGATCAAGACGAAGCGAATGGAAGCGGTCCCAGCCTCGTAGCTGTGAACAGCTGTGATCGCAGGAAAATGCTGTTATAAAGATTTATCAGTATATCTCCGGGATATTTCCCTGGCTTTACCACCGTCCAAATGGACAAACAAGACATGAAATAACATCAACAGATCAAGACGAAGCGAATGGAAATACCCCCGGAGTCATAGCATGTGTAAATCGAGACGAAAGATCTCTCTCTCCCCCGCCTGCTTGCGAGGGGGAGGGGCAGTTTACACACACACGCAGCTGCTGCATGCAGCAACGCACACACAGGGAGGAGATGGCAGAGAGAACGCACTCCCCTGAAAACTCCCCTTGAATTCCTCCAGACTTAGAAAATGTAAAAGTTCACTTTTTGGAGATCCATAGAAAAAGGGTGAAAATGAAAAAAAGTATGCCACAGCATGGATTCGAACACGAGACCAACCGCATCCAGGGGCGAGCGTTAACGCAGTGAGCCACTGGACCTGAGTACTGAAACATGCCTGCTTGTGCAGCTTAGACACTCTGAATTCACTAAATGTACAACTTTTTCTCGATCAAAATGAACAAATGAGACATGAAATAACATCTACAGATCAAGACGAAGCGAATGGAAGCGGTCCCAGCCTCGTAGCTGTGAACAGCTGTGATCGCAGGAAAATGCTGTTATAAAGATTTATCAGTATATCTCCGGGACATTTCCCTGACTTTACCACTGTCACAATGGACAAACGAGACATGAAATAACATAAACAGATCAAGACGAAGCGAATGGAAGTACCCCCGGAGTCATAGCATGTGTAAATCGAGACGAAAGATCTCTCTCTCCCCCGCCTGCTTGCGAGGGGGAGGGGCAGTTTACACACACACGCAGCTGCTGCATGCAGCAACGCACACACAGGGAGGAAATGGCAGAGAGAACGCACTCCCCTGAAAACTCCCCTTGAATTCCTCCAGACTCAGAAAATGTAAAAGTTCACTTTTTGGAGATCCATAGAAAAAGGGTGAAAATGAAAAAAAGTATGCCACAGCATGGATTCGAACACGAGACCAACCGCATCCAGGGGCGAGCGTTAACGCAGTGAGCCACTGGACCTGAGTACTCAAACATGCCTGCTTGTGCATCTTAGACACTCTGAATTCACTAAATGTACAACTTTTTCTCAATCAAAATGAACAAATGAGACATGAAATAACATCTACAGATCAAGACGAAGCGAATGGAAGCAGTCCCAGCCTCGTAGCTGTGAACAGCTGTGATTGCAGGAAAATGCTGTTACAAAGATTTCTCAGTATATCTCCGGGACTATTCCCTGGCTTTACCACCGTCACAATGGACAAACGAGACATGAAATAACATCAACAGATCAAGACGAAGCGAATGGAAGTACCCCCGGAGTCATAGCATGTGTAAATCGAGACGACAGATCTCTCTCTCCCCCGCCTGCTTGCGAGGGGGAGGGGCAGTTTACACACACACGCAGCTGCTGCATGCAGCAACGCACACACAGGGAGGAGATGGCAGAGAGAACGCACTCCCCTGAAAACTCCCCTTGAATTCCTCCAGACTCAGAAAATGTAAAAGTTCACTTTTTGGAGATCCATAGAAAAAGGGTGAACATGAATTTTGTTTTGCCACAGCATGGATTCGAACACGCGACCAACCGCATCCAGGGGCGAGCGTTAACGCAGTGAGCCACTGGACCTGAGTACTCGAACATGCCTGCTTGTGCAGCTTAGACACTCTGAATTCACTAAATGTACAACTTTTTCTCCATCAAAATGAACAAATGAGACATGAAATAACATCTACAGATCAAGACAAAGCGAATGGAAGCGGTCCCAGCCTCGTAGCTGTGAACAGCTGTGATCGCAGGAAAATGCTGTTCCAAAGATTTCTCAGTATATCTCCGGGACTTTTCCCTGGCTTTACCACCGTCACAATGGACAAACGAGACATGAAATAACATCAACAGATCAAGACGAAGCAAATGGAAGTACCCCCGGAGTCATAGCATGTGTAAATCGAGACGACAGATCTCTCTCTCCCCCGCCTGCTTGCGAGGGGGAGTGGCAGTTTACACACACAAGCAGCTGCTGCATGCAGCAACGCACACACAGGGAGGAGATGGCAGAGAGAACGCACTCCCCTGAAAACTCCCCTTGAATTCCTCAAGACTCAGAAAATGTAAAAGTTCACTTTTTGGAGATCCATAGAAAAAGGGTGAAAATGAAAAAAAGTATGCCACAGCATGGATTCAAACACGCGACCAACCGCATCCAGGGGCGAGCGTTAACGCAGTGAGCCACTGGACCTGAGTACTCAAACATGCCTGCTTGTGCAGCTTAGACACTCTGAATTCACTAAATGTACAACTTTTTCTCCATCAAAATGAACAAATGAGACATGAAATAACATCTACAGATCAAGACGAAGCGAATAGAAGCAGTCCCAGCCTCGTAGCTGTGAACAGCTGTGATCGCAGGAAAATGCTGTTACAAAGATTTCTCAGTATATCTCCGGGACATTTCCCTGGCTTTACCACCGTCACAATGGACAAACGAGACATGAAATAACATCAACAGATCAAGACGAAGCGAATGGAAGTACCCCCGGAGTCATAGCATGTGTAAATCGAGACGAAAGATCTCTCTCTCCCCCGTCTGCTTGCGAGGGGGAGGGGCAGTTTACACACACACGCAGCTGCTGCATGCAGCAACGCACACACAGGGAGGAGATGGCAGAGAGAACGCACTCCCCTGAAAACTCCCCTTGAATTCCTCCAGACTCAGAAAATGTAAAAGTTCACTTTTTGGAGATCCATAGAAAAAGGGTGAACATGAATTTTGTTTTGCCACAGCATGGATTCGAACACGCGACCAACCGCATCCAGGGGCGAGCGTTAACGCAGTGAGCCACTGGACCTGAGTACTCAAACATGCCTGCTTGTGCAGCTTAGACACTCTGAATTCACTAAATGTACAACTTTTTCTCCATCAAAATGAACAAATGAGACATGAAATAACATCTACAGATCAAGACGAAGCGAATGGAAGCGGTCCCAGCCTCGTAGCTGTGAACAGCTGTGATCGCAGGAAAATGCTGTTCCAAAGATTTCTCAGTATATCTCCGGGACTTTTCCATGGCTTTACCACCGTCACAATGGACAAACGAGACATGAAATAACATCAACAGATCAAGACGAAGCGAATGGAAGTACCCCCGGAGTCATAGCATGTGTAAATCGAGACGAAAGATCTCTCTCTCCCCCGTCTGCTTGCGAGGGGGAGGGGCAGTTTACACACACACGCAGCTGCTGCATGCAGCAACGCACACACAGGGAGGAGATGGCAGAGAGAACGCACTCCCCTGAAAACTCCCCTTGAATTCCTCCAGACTCAGAAAATGTAAAAGTTCACTTTTTGGAGATCCATAGAAAAAGGGTGAACATGAATTTTGTTTTGCCACAGCATGGATTCGAACACGCGACCAACCGCATCCAGGGGCGAGCGTTAACGCAGTGAGCCACTGGACCTGAGTACTCAAACATGCCTGCTTGTGCAGCTTAGACACTCTGAATTCACTAAATGTACAACTTTTTCTCCATCAAAATGAACAAATGAGACATGAAATAACATCTACAGATCAAGACAAAGCGAATGGAAGCGGTCCCAGCCTCGTAGCTGTGAACAGCTGTGATCGCAGGAAAATGCTGTTCCAAAGATTTCTCAGTATATCTCCGGGACTTTTCCCTGGCTTTACCACCGTCACAATGGACAAACGAGACATGAAATAACATCAACAGATCAAGACGAAGCAAATGGAAGTACCCCCGGAGTCATAGCATGTGTAAATCGAGACGACAGATCTCTCTCTCCCCCGCCTGCTTGCGAGGGGGAGGGGCAGTTTACACACACACGCAGCTGCTGCATGCAGCAACGCACACACAGGGAGGAGATGGCAGAGAGAACGCACTCCCCTGAAAACTCCCCTTGAATTCCTCCAGACTCAGAAAATGTAAAAGTTCACTTTTTGGAGATCCATAGAAAAAGGGTGAAAATGAAAAAAAGTATGCCACATCATGGATTTGAACACTCGACCAACCGCATCCAGGGGCGAGCGTTAACGCAGTGAGCCACTGGACCTGAGTACTCAAACATGCCTGCTTGTGCATCTTAGACACTCTGAATTCACTAAATGTACAACTTTTTCTCAATCAAAATGAACAAATGAGACATGAAATAACATCTACAGATCAAGACGAAGCGAATGGAAGCGGTCCCAGCCTCGTAGCTGTGAACAGCTGTGATTGCGGGAAAATGCTGTTACAAAGATTTCTCAGTATATCTCCGGGACTTTTCACTGGCTTTACCACCGTCACAATGGACAAACGAGACATGAAATAACATAAACAGATCAAGACGAAGCGAATGGAAGTACCCCCGGAGTCATAGCATGTGTAAATCGAGACGACAGATCTCTCTCTCCCCCGCCTGTTTGCGAGGGGAGGGGCAGTTTACACACACACGCAGCTGCTGCATGCAGCAACGCACACACAGGGAGGAGATGGCAGAGAGAACGCACTCCCCTGAAAACTCCCCTTGAATTCCTCCAGACTCAGAAAATGTAAAAGTTCACTTTTTGGAGATCCATAGAAAAAGGGTGAACATGAATTTTGTTTTGCCACAGCATGGATTCGAACACGCGACCAACCGCATCCAGGGGCGAGCGTTAACGCAGTGAGCCACTGGACCTGAGTACTCAAACATTCCTACTTGTGCAGCTTAGACAATCTGAATTCACTAAATGTACAACTTTTTCTCCATCAAAATGAACAAATGAGACATGAAATAACATCAACAGATCAAGACGAAGCGAATGGAAGCGGTCCCAGCCTCGTAGCTAAGAACAGCTGTGATCGCAGGAAAATGCTGTTACAAAGATTTCTCAGTATATCTCCGGGACATTTCCCTGGCTTTACCACCGTCACAATGGACAAACGAGACATGAAATAACATCAACAGATCAAGACGAAGCGAATGGAAGTACCCCCGGAGTCATAGCATGTGTAAATCGAGACGAAAGATCTCTCTCTCCCCCGCCTGCTTGCGAGGGGGAGGGGCAGTTTACACACACACGCAGCTGCTGCATGCAGCAACGCACACACAGGGAGGAGATGGCAGAGAGAACGCACTCCCCTGAAAACTCCCCTTGAATTCCTCCAGACTCAGAAAATGTAAAAGTTCACTTTTTGGAGATCCATAGAAAAAGGGTGAACATGAATTTTGTTTTGCCACAGCATGGATTCGAACACGCGACCAACCGCATCCAGGGGCGAGCGTTAACGCAGTGAGCCACTGGACCTGAGTACTCAAACATGCCTGCTTGTGCATCTTAGACACTCTGAATTCACTAAATGTACAACTTTTTCTCAATCAAAATGAACAAATGAGACATGAAATAACATCTACAGATCAAGACGAAGCGAATGGAAGTACCCCCGGAGTCATAGCATGTGTAAATCGAGACGACAGATCTCTCTCTCCCCCGCCTGCTTGCGAGGGGGAGGGGCAGTTTACACACACACGCAGCTGCTGCATGCAGCAACGCACACACAGGGAGGAGATGGCAGAGAGAACGCACTCCCCTGAAAACTCCCCTTGAATTCCTCCAGACTCAGAAAATGTAAAAGTTCACTTTTTGGAGATCCATAGAAAAAGGGTGAAAATGATTTTTTTTTTGCCACAGCATGGATTCGAACACGAGACCAACCGCATCCAGGGGCGAGCGTTAACGCAGTGAGCCACTGGACCTGAGTACTCAAACATGCCTGCTTGTGCAGCTTAGACACTCTGAATTCACTAAATGTACAACTTTTTCTCCATCAAAATGAACAAATGAGACATGAAATAACATCTACAGATCAAGACGAAGCGAATGGAAGCGGTCCCAGCCTCGTAGCTAAGAACAGCTGTGATCGCAGGAAAATGCTGTTACAAAGATTTCTCAGTATATCTCCGGGACATTTCCCTGGCTTTACCACCGTCACAATGGACAAACGAGACATGAAATAACATCAACAGATCAAGACGAAGCGAATGGAAGTACCCCCGGAGTCATAGCATGTGTAAATCGAGACGAAATATCTCTCTCTCCCCCGCCTGCTTGCGAGGGGGAGGAGCAGTTTACACACACACGCAGCTGCTGCATGCAGCAACGCACACACAGGGACGAGATGGCAGAGAGAACCCACTCCCCTGAAAACTCCCCTTGAATTCCTCCAGACTCAGAAAATGTAAAAGTTCACTTTTTGGAGATCCATAGAAAAAGGGTGAAAATGATTTTTTTTTTGCCACAGCATGGATTCGAACACACGACCAACCGCATCCAGGGGCGAGCGTTAACGCAGTGAGCCAATGGACCTGAGTACTCAAATATGCCTGCTTGTGCAGCTTAGACACTCTGAATTCACTAAATGTACAACTTTTTCTCCATCAAAATGAACAAATGAGACATGAAATAACATCTACAGATCAAGACGAAGCGAATGGAAGCGGTCCCAGCCTCGTAGCTGTGAACAGCTGTGATCGCAGGAAAATGCTGTTATAAAGATTTATCAGTATATCTCCGGGATATTTCCCTGGCTTTACCACCGTCCAAATGGACAAACGAGACATGAAATAACATCAACAGATCAAGACGAAGCGAATGGAAGTACCCCCGGAGTCATAGCATGTGTAAATCGAGACGAAAGATCTCTCTCTCCCCCGCCTGCTTGCGAGGGGGAGGGGCAGTTTACACACACACGCAGCTGCTGCATAAAGCAACGCACACACAGGGAGGAGATGGCAGAGAGAACGCACTCCCCTGAAAACTCCCCTTGAATTCCTCCAGACTCAGAAAATGTAAAAGTTCACTTTTTGGAGATCCATAGAAAAAGGGTGAAAATGAAAAAAAGTATGCCACAGCATGGATTCGAACACGCGACCAACCGCATCCAGGGGCGAGCGTTAACGCAGTGAGCCACTGGACCTGAGTACTCTAACATGCCTGCTTGTGCAGCTTAGACACTCTGAATTCACTAAATGTACAACTTTTTCTCCATCAAAATGAACAAATGAGACATGAAATAACATCTACAGATCAAGACGAAGCGAATAGAAGCGGTCCCAGCCTCGTAGCTGTGAACAGCTGTGATCGCAGGAAAATGCTGTTATAAAGATTTATCAGTATATCTCCGGGATATTTCCCTGGCTTTACCACCGTCACAATGGACAAACGAGACATGAAATAACATAAACAGATCAAGACGAAGCGAATGGAAGTACCCCCGGAGTCATAGCATGTGTAAATCGAGACGACAGATCTCTCTCTCCCCCGCCTGTTTGCGAGGGGAGGGGCAGTTTACACACACACGCAGCTGCTGCATGCAGCAACGCACACACAGGGAGGAGATGGCAGAGAGAACGCACTCCCCTGAAAACTCCCCTTGAATTCCTCCAGACTCAGAAAATGTAAAAGTTCACTTTTTGGAGATCCATAGAAAAAGGGTGAACATGAATTTTGTTTTGCCACAGCATGGATTCGAACACGCGACCAACCGCATCCAGGGGCGAGCGTTAACGCAGTGAGCCACTGGACCTGAGTACTCAAACATTCCTACATGTGCAGCTTAGACACTCTGAATTCACTAAATGTACAACTTTTTCTCCATCAAAATGAACAAATGAGACATGAAATAACATCTACAGATCAAGACGAAGCGAATGAAAGCGGTCCCAGCCTCGTAGCTGTGAACAGCTGTGATCGCAGGAAAATGCTGTCACAAAGATTTCTCAGTATATCTCCGGGACATTTCCCTGGCTTTACCACCATCACAATGGACAAACGAGACATGAAATAACATAAACAGATCAAGACGAAGCAAATGGAAGTACCCCCGGAGTCATAGCATGTGTAAATCGAGACGAAAGATCTCTCTCTCCCCCGCCTACTTGCGAGGGGGAGGGGCAGTTTACACACACACGCAGCTGCTGCATGCAGCAACGCACACACAGGGAGGAGATGGCAGAGAGAACGCACTCCCCTGAAAACTCCCCTTGAATTCCTCCAGACTCAGAAAATGTAAAAGTTCACTTTTTGGAGATCCATAGAAAAAGGGTGAAAATGAAAAAAAGTATGCCACAGCATGGATTCGAACACGAGACCAACCGCATCCAGGGGCGAGCGTTAACGCAGTGAGCCACTGGACCTGAGTACTCAAACATGCCTACTTGTGCAGCTTAGACACTCTGAATTCACTAAATGTACAACTTTTTCTCCATCAAAATGAACAAATTATACATGAAATAACATCTACAGATCAAGACGAAGCGAATGGGAGCGGTCCCAGCCTCGTAGCTGTGAACAGCTGTGATCGCAGGAAAATGCTGTTTCAAAGATTTCTCAGTATATCTCCGGGACATTTCCCTGGCTTTACCACCGTCACAATGGACAAACGAGACATGAAATAACATCAACAGATCAAGACGAAGCGATTGGAAGTACCCCCGGAGTCATAGCATGTGTAAATCGAGACGAAAGATCTCTCTCTCCCCCGCCTGCTTGCGAGGGGGAGGGGCAGTTTACACACACATGCAGCTGCTGCATGCAGCAACGCACACACAGGGAGGAGATGGCAGAGAGAACGCACTCCCCTGAAAACTCCCCTTGAATTCCTCCAGACTCAGAAAATGTAAAAGTTCACTTTTTGGAGATCCATAGAAAAAGGGTGAAAATGATTTTTTTGCCACAGCATGGATTCGAACACACGACCAACCGCATCCAGGGGCGAGCGTTAACGCAGTGAGCCACTGGACCTGAGTACTCAAACATGCCTGCTTGTGCATCTTAGACACTCTGAATTCACTAAATGTACAACTTTTTCTCAATCAAAATGAACAAATGAGACATGAAATAACATCTACAGATCAAGACGAAGCGAATGGAAGCGGTCCCAGCCTCGTAGCTGTGAACAGCTGTGATTGCAGGAAAATGCTGTTACAAAGATTTCTCAGTATATCTCCGGGACTTTTCCCTGGCTTTACCACCGTCACAATGGACAAACGAGACATGAAATAACATCAACAGATCAAGACGAAGCGAATGGAAGTACCCCCGGAGTCATAGCATGTGTAAATCGAGACGAAATATCTCTCTCTCCCCCGCCTGCTTGCGAGGGGGAGGGGCAGTTTACACACACACGCAGCTGCTGCATGCAGCAACGCACACACAGGGAGGAGATGGCAGAGAGAACGCACTCCCCTGAAAACTCCCCTTGAATTCCTCCAGACTCAGAAAATGTAAAAGTTCACTTTTTGGAGATCCATAGAAAAAGGGTGAAAATGATTTTTTTTTTGCCACAGCATGGATTCGAACACACGACCAACCGCATCCAGGGGCGAGCGTTAACGCAGTGAGCCACTGGACCTGAGTACTCAAACATGCCTGCTTGTGCAGCTTAGACACTCTGAATTCACTAAATGTACAACTTTTTCTCCATCAAAATGAACAAATGAGACATGAAATAACATCTACAGATCAAGACGAAGCAAATGGAAGCGGTCCCAGCCTCGTAGCTGTGAACAGCTGTGATCGCAGGAAAATGCTGTTATAAAGATTTATCAGTATATCTCCGGGATATTTCCCTGGCTTTACCACCGTCCAAATGGACAAACGAGACATGAAATAACATCAACAGATCAAGACGAAGCGAATGGAAGTACCCCCGGAGTCATAGCATGTGTAAATCGAGACGAAAGATCTCTCTCTCCCCCGCCTGCTTGCGAGGGGGAGGGGCAGTTTACACACACACGCAGCTGCTGCATGCAGCAACGCACACACAGGGAGGAGATGGCAGAGAGAACGCACTCCCCTGAAAACTCCCCTTGAATTCCTCCAGACTCAGAAAATGTAAAAGTTCACTTTTTGGAGATCCATAGAAAAAGGGTGAAAATGAAAAAAAGTATGCCACAGCATGGATTCGAACACGCGACCAACCGCATCCAGGGGCGAGCGTTAACGCAGTGAGCCACTGGACCTGAGTACTCTAACATGCCTGCTTGTGCAGCTTAGACACTCTGAATTCACTAAATGTACAACTTTTTCTCCATCAAAATGAACAAATGAGACATGAAATAACATCTACAGATCAAGACGAAGCGAATAGAAGCGGTCCCAGCCTCGTAGCTGTGAACAGCTGTTATCGCAGGAAAATGCTGTTACAAAGATTTCTCAGTATATCTCCGGGACATTTCCCTGGCTTTACCACCGTCACAATGGACAAACGAGACATGAAATAACATCAACAGATCAAGACGAAGCGAATGGAAGTACCCCCGGAGTCATAGCATGTGTAAATCGAGACGAAAGATCTCTCTCTCCCCCGCCTGCTTGCGAGGGGGAGGGGCAGTTTACACACACACGCAGCTGCTGCATGCAGCAACGCACACACAGGGAGGAGATGGCAGAGAGAACGCACTCCCCTGAAAACTCCCCTTGAATTCCTCCAGACTCAGAAAATGTAAAAGTTCACTTTTTGGAGATCCATAGAAAAAGGGTGAAAATGAAAAAAAGTATGCCACAGCATGGATTTGAATACGCGACCAACCGCATCCAGGGGCGAGCGTTAACGCAGTGAACCACTGGACCTGAGTACTCAAACATGCCTACTTGTGCAGCTTAGACACTCTGAATTCACTAAATGTACAACTTTTTCTCCATCAAAATGAACAAATTATACATGAAATAACATCTACAGATCAAGACGAAGCGAATGGAAGCGGTCCCAGCCTCGTAGCTGTGAACAGCTGTGATCGCAGGAAAATGCTGTTTCAAAGATTTCTCAGTATATCTCCGGGACATTTCCCTGGCTTTACCACCGTCACAATGGACAAACGAGACATAAAATAACATCAACAGATCAAGACGAAGCGAATGGAAGTACCCCCGGAGTCATAGCATGTGTAAATCGAGACGAAAGATCTCTCTCTCCCCCGCCTGCTTGCGAGGGGGAGGGGCAGTTTACACACACACGCAGCTGCTGCATGCAGCAACGCACACACAGGGAGGAGATGGCAGAGAGAACGCACTCCCCTGAAAACTCCCCTTGAATTCCTCCAGACTCAGAAAATGTAAAAGTTCACTTTTTGGAGATCCATAGAAAAAGGGTGAAAATGAAAAAAAGTATGCCACAGCATGGATTCGAACACGCGACCAACCGCATCCAGGGGCGAGCGTTAACGCAGTGAGCCACTGGACCTGAGTACTCAAACATGCCTGCTTGTGCATCTTAGACACTCTGAATTCACTAAATGTACAACTTTTTCTCAATCAAAATGAACAAATGAGACATGAAATAACATCTACAGATCAAGACGAAGCGAATGGAAGCGGTCCCAGCCTCGTAGCTGTGAACAGCTGTGATTGCAGGAAAATGCTGTTACAAAGATTTCTCAGTATATCTCCGGGACTTTTCCCTGGCTTTACCACCGTCACAATGGACAAACGAGACATGAAATAACATCAACAGATCAAGACGAAGCGAATGGAAGTACCCCCGGAGTCATAGCATGTGTAAATCGAGACGACAGATCTCTCTCTCCCCCGCCTGCTTGCGAGGGGGAGGGGCAGTTTACACACACACGCAGCTGCTGCATGCAGCAACCCACACACAGGGAGGAGATGGCAGAGAGAACGCACTCCCCTGAAAACTCCCCTTGAATTCCTCCAGACTCAGAAAATGTAAAAGTTCACTTTTTGGAGATCCATAGAAAAAGGATGAAAATGAAAAAAAGTATGCCACAGCATGGATTTGAACACGCGACCAACCGCATCCAGGGGCGAGCGTTAACGCAGTGAGCCACTGGACCTGAGTACTCAAACATGCCTGCTTGTGCATCTTAGACACTCTGAATTCACTAAATGTACAACTTTTTATCAATCAAAATGAACAAATGAGACATGAAATAACATCTACAGATCAAGACGAAGCGAATGGAAGCGGTCCCAGCCTCGTAGCTGTGAACAGCTGTGATTGCAGGAAAATGCTGTTACAAAGATTTCTCAGTATATCTCCGGGACTTTTCCCTGGCTTTACCACCGTCACAATGGACAAACGAGACATGAAATAACATCAACAGATCAAGACGAAGCGAATGGAAGTACCCCCGGAGTCATAGCATGTGTAAATCGAGACGAAAGATCTCTCTCTCCCCCGCCTGCTTGCGAGGGGGAGGGGCAGTTTACACACACACGCAGCTGCTGCATGCAGCAACGCACACACAGGGAGGAGATGGCAGAGAGAACGCACTCCCCTGAAAACTCCCCTTGAATTCCTCCAGACTCAGAAAATGTAAAAGTTCACTTTTTGGAGATCCATAGAAAAAGGGTGAAAATGAAAAAAAGTATGCCACAGCATGGATTCGAACACGCGACCAACGGCATCCAGGGGCGAGCGTTAACGCAGTGAGCCACTGGACCTGAGTACTCAAACATGCCTACTTGTGCAGCTTAGACACTCTGAATTCACTAAATGTACAACTTTCTCTCCATCAAAATGAACAAATGAGACATGAAATAACATCTACAGATCAAGACGAAGTGAATGGAAGCGGTCCCAGCCTCGTAGCTGTGAACAGCTGTGATCGCAGGAAAATGCTGTTCCAAAGATTTCTCAGTATATCTCCGGGACTTTTCCCTGGCTTTACCACCGTCACAATGGACAAACGAGACATGAAATAACATCAACAGATCAAGACGAAGCGAATGGAAGTACCCCCGGAGTCATAGCATGTGTAAATCGAGACGACAGATCTCTCTCTCCCCCGCCTGCTTGCGAGGGGGAGAGGCAGTTTACACACACACGCAGCTGCTGCATGCAGCAACGCACACACAGTGAGGAGATGGCAGAGAGAACGCACTCCCCTGAAAACTCCCCTTGAATTCCTCCAGACTCAGAAAATGTAAAAGTTCACTTTTTGGAGATCAATAGAAAAAGGGTGAAAATGATTTTTTTTTTGCCACAGCATGGATTCGAACACACGACCATCCGCATCAAGGGGAGAGCGTTAACGCAGTGAGCCACTGGACCTGAGTACTCAAACATGCCTACTTGTGCAGCTTAGACACTCTGAATTCACTAAATGTACAACTTTTTCTCCATCAAAATGAACAAATTATACATGAAATAACATCTACAGATCAAGACGAAGCGAATGGAAGCGGTCCCAGCCTCGTAGCTGTGAACAGCTGTGATTGCAGGAAAATGCTGTTACAAAGATTTCTCAGTATATCTCCGGGACTTTTCCCTGGCTTTACCACCGTCACAATGGACAAACGAGACATGAAATTACATCAACAGATCAAGACGAAGCGAATGGAAGTACCCCCGGAGTCATAGCATGTGTAAATCGAGACGAAAGATCTCTCTCTCCCCCGCCTGCTTGCGAGGGGGAGGGGCAGTTTACACACACACGCAGCTGCTGCATGCAGCAACGCACACACAGGGAGGAGATGGCAGAGAGAACGCACTCCCCTGAAAACTCCCCTTGAATTCCTCCAGACTCAGAAAATGTAAAAGTTCACTTTTTGGAGATCCATAGAAAAAGGGTGAAAATGAAAAAAAGTATGCCACAGCATGGATTTGAACACGCGACCAACCGCATCCAGGGGCGAGCGTTAACGCAGTGAGCCACTGGACCTGAGTACTCAAACATGCCTACTTGTGCAGCTTAGACACTCTGAATTCACTAAATGTACAACTTTTTCTCCATCAAAATGAACAAATTATACATGAAATAACATCTACAGATCAAGACGAAGCGAATGGAAGCGGTCCCAGCCTCGTAGCTGTGAACAGCTGGGATCGCAGGAAAATGCTGTTTCAAAGATTTCTCAGTATATCTCCGGGACATTTCCCTGGCTTTACCACCGTCACAATGGACAAACGAGACATTAAATAACATCAACAGATCAAGACGAAGCGAATGGAAGTACCCCCGGAGTCATAGCATGTGTAAATCGAGACGAAAGATCTCTCTCTCCCCCGCCTGCTTGCGAGGGGGAGGGGCAGTTTACACACACACGCAGCTGCTGCATGCAGCAACGCACACACAGGGAGGAGATGGCAGAGAGAACGCACTCCCCTGAAAACTCCCCTTGAATTCCTCCAGACTCAGAAAATGTAAAACTTCACTTTTTGGAGATCCATAGAAAAAGGGTGAAAATGATTTTTTTGCCACAGCATGGATTCGAACACACGACCATCCGCATCAAGGGGAGAGCGTTAACGCAGTGAGCCACTGGACCTGAGTACTCAAACATGCCTACTTGTGCAGCTTAGACACTCTGAATTCACTAAATGTACAACTTTTTTTCCATCAAAATGAACAAATGAGACATGAAATAACATCTACAGATCAAGACGAAGCGAATGGAAGTGGTCCCAGCCTCGTAGCTGTGAACAGCTGTGATCGCAGGAAAATGCTGTTACAAAGATTTCTCAGTATATCTCCGGGACATTTCCCTGGCTTTACCACCGTCACAATGGACAAACGAGACATGAAATAACATAAACAGATCAAGACGAAGCGAATGGAAGTACCCCCGGAGTCATAGCATGTGTAAATCGAGACGAAAGATCTCTCTCTCCCCCGCCTGCTTGCGAGGGGGAGGGGCAGTTTACACACACACGCAGCTGCTGCATGCAGCAACGCACACACAGGGAGGAGATGGCAGAGAGAACGCACTCCCCTGAAAACTCCCCTTGAATTCCTCCAGACTCAGAAAATGTAAAAGTTCACTTTTTGGAGATCAATAGAAAAAGGGTGAAAATGAAAAAAAGTATGCCACAGCATGGATTCGAACACTCGACCAACGGCATCCAGGGGCGAGCGTTAACGCAGTGAGCCACTGGACCTGAGTACTCAAACATGCCTACTTGTGCAGCTTAGACACTCTGAATTCACTAAATGTACAACTTTTTCTCCATCAAAATGAACAAATGAGACATGAAATAACATCTACAGATCAAGACGAAGCGAATAGAAGCGGTCCCAGCCTCGTAGCTGTGAACAGCTGTGATCGCAGGAAAATGCATTACAAAGATTTCTCAGTATATCTCCGGGACATTTCCCTGGCTTTACCACCGTCACAATGGACAAACGAGACATGAAATAACATCAACAGATCAAGACGAAGCGAATGGAAGTACCCCCGGAGTCATAGCATGTGTAAATCGAGACGAAAGATCTCTCTCTCCCCCGCCTGCTTGCGAGGGGGAGGGGCAGTTTACACACACACGCAGCTGCTGTATGCAGCAACGCACACACAGGGAGGAGATGGCAGAGAGAACGCACTCCCCTGAAAACTCCCCTTGAATTCCTCCAGACTCAGAAAATGTAAAAGTTCACTTTTTGGAGATCCATAGAAAAAGGGTGAAAATGAAAAAAAGTATGCCACAGCATGGATTCGAACACGCGACCAACCGCATCCAGGGGCGAGCGTTAACGCAGTGAGCAACTGGACCTGAGTACTCAAACATGCCTGCTTGTGCAGCTTAGACACTCTGAATTCACTAAATGTACAACTTTTTCTCCATCAAAATGAACAAATGAGACATGAAATAACATCTACAGATCAAGACGAAGCGAATGGAAGCGGTCCCAGCCTCGTAGCTGTGAACAGCTGTGATTGCAGGAAAATGCTGTTACAAAGATTTCTCAGTATATCTCCGGGACTTTTCCCTGGCTTTACCACCGTCACAATGGACAAACGAGACATGACATAACATCAACAGATCAAGACGAAGCGAATGGAAGTACCCCCGGTGTCATAGCATGTGTAAATCGAGACGACAGATCTCTCTCTCCCCCGCCTGCTTGCGAGGGGGAGGGGCAGTTTACACACACACGCAGCTGCTGCATGCAGCAACGCACACACAGGGAGGAGATGGCAGAGAGAACGCACTCCCCTGAAAACTCCCCTTGAATTCCTCCAGACTCAGAAAATGTAAAAGTTCACTTTTTGGAGATCCATAGAAAAAGGGTGAAAATGAAAAAAAGTATGCCACAGCATGGATTTGAACACGCGACCAACCGCATCCAGGGGCGAGCGTTAACGCAGTGAGCCACTGGACATGAGTACTCAAACATGCCTGCTTGTGCATCTTAGACACTCTGAATTCACTAAATGTACAACTTTTCCTCCATCAAAATGAACAAATTATACATGAAATAACATCTACAGATCAAGACGAAGCGAATAGAAGCGGTCCCAGCCTCGTAGCTGTGAACAGCTGTGATCACAGGAAAATGCTGTTTCAAAGATTTCTCAGTATATCTCCGGGACATTTCCCTGGCTTTACCACCGTCACAATGGACAAACGAGACATGAAATAACATCAACAGATCAAGACGAAGCGAATGGAAGTACCCCCGGAGTCATAGCATGTGTAAATCGAGACGAAAGATCTCTCTCTCCCCCGCCTGCTTGCGAGGGGGAGGGGCAGTTTACACACACACGCAGCTGCTGCATGCAGCAACGCACACACAGGGAGGAGATGGCAGAGAGAACGCACTCCCCTGAAAACTCCCCTTGAATTCCTCCAGACTCAGAAAATGTAAAAGTTCACTTTTTGGAGATCCATAGAAAAAGGGTGAAAATGATTTTTTTTTGCCACAGCATGGATTCGAACACGCGACCAACCGCATCCAGGGGCGAGCGTTAACGCAGTGAGCCACTGGACCTGAGTACTCAAACATGCCTGCTTGTGCAGCTTAGACACTCTGAATTCACTAAATGTACAACTTTTTCTCCATCAAAATGAACAAATGAGACATGAAATAACATCTACAGATCAAGACGAAGCGAATGGAAGCGGTCCCAGCCTCGTAGCTGTGAACAGCTGTGATCGCAGGAAAATGCTGTTTCAAAGATTTCTCAGTATATCTCCGGGACCTTTCCCTGGCTTTACCACCATCACAATGGACAAACGAGACATGAAATAACATCAACAGATCAAGACGAAGCGAATGGAAGTACCCCCGGAGTCATAGCATGTGTAAATCGAGACGAAATATCTCTCTCTCCCCCGCCTGCTTGCGAGGGGGAGGGGCAGTTTAAACACACACGCAGCTGCTGCATGCAGCAACGCACACACAGGGAGGAGATGGCAGAGAGAACGCACTCCCCTGAAAACTCCCCTTGAATTCCTCCAGACTCAGAAAATGTAAAAGTTCACTTTTTGGAGATCCATAGAAAAAGGGTGAAAATGAAAAAAAGTATGCCACAGCATGGATTTGAACACGCGACCAACCGCATCCAAGGGCGAGCGTTAACGCAGTGAGCCACTGGACCTGAGTACTCAAACATGCCTACGTGTGCAGCTTAGACACTCTGAATTCACTAAATGTACAACTTTTTCTCCATCAAAATGAACAAATTATACATGAAATAACATCTACAGATCAAGACGAAGCGAATGGAAGCGGTCCCAGCCTCGTAGCTGTGAACAGCTGTGATCACAGGAAAATGCTGTTTCAAAGATTTCTCAGTATATCTCCGGGACATTTCCCTGGCTTTACCACCGTCACAATGGACAAACGAGACATGAAATAACATCAACAGATCAAGACGAAGCGAATGGAAGTACCCCCGGAGTCATAGCATGTGTAAATCGAGACGAAAGATCTCTCTCTCCCCCGCCTGCTTGCGAGGGGGAGGGGCAGTTTACACACACACGCAGCTGCTGCATGCAGCAACGCACACACAGGGAGGAGATGGCAGAGAGAACGCACTCCCCTGAAAACTCCCCTTGAATTCCTCCAGACTCAGAAAATGTAAAAGTTCACTTTTTGGAGATCCATAGAAAAAGGGTGAAAATGATTTTTTTTTGCCACAGCATGGATTCGAACACGCGACCAACCGCATCCAGGGGCGAGCGTTAACGCAGTGAGCCACTGGACCTGAGTACTCAAACATGCCTGCTTGTGCAGCTTAGACACTCTGAATTCACTAAATGTACAACTTTTTCTCCATCAAAATGAACAAATGAGACATGAAATAACATCTACAGATCAAGACGAAGCGAATGGAAGCGGTCCCAGCCTCGTAGCTGTGAACAGCTGTGATCGCAGGAAAATGCTGTTATAAAGATTTATCAGTATATCTCCGGGATATTTCCCTGGCTTTACCACCGTCCAAATGGACAAACGAGACATGAAATAACATCAACAGATCAAGACGAAGCGAATGGAAGTACCCCCGGAGTCATAGCATGTGTAAATCGAGACGAAAGATCTCTCTCTCCCCCGCCTGCTTGCGAGGGGGAGGGGCAGTTTACACACACACGCAGCTGCTGCATGCAGCAACGCACACACAGGGAGGAGATGGCAGAGAGAACGCACTCCCCTGAAAACTCCCCTTGAATTCCTCCAGACTCAGAAAATGTAAAAGTTCACTTTTTGGAGATCCATAGAAAAAGGGTGAAAATGAAAAAAAGTATGCCACAGCATGGATTCGAACACTCGACCAACCGCATACAGGGGCGAGCGTTAACGCAGTGAGCCACTGGACCTGAGTACTCAAACGTGCCTGCTTGTGCAGCTTAGACACTCTGAATTCACTAAATGTACAACTTTTTCTCCATCAAAATGAACAAATGAGACATGAAATAACATCTACAGATCAAGACGAAGCGAATGGAAGCGGTCCCAGCCTCGTAGCTGTGAACAGCTGTGATTGCAGGAAAATGCTGTTACAAAGATTTCTCAGTATATCTCCGGAACTTTTCCCTGGCTTTACCACCGTCGCAATGGACAAACGAGACATTAAATAACATCAACAGATCAAGACAAAGCGAATGGAAGTACCCCCGGAGTCATAGCATGTGTAAATCGAGACGAAAGATCTCTCTCTCCCCGCCTGCTTGCGAGGGGGAGGGGCAGTTTACACACACACGCAGCTGCTGCATGCAGCAACGCACACACAGGGAGGAGATTGCAGAGAGAACGCACTCCCCTGAAAACTCCCCTTGAATTCCTCCAGACTCAGAAAATGTAAAAGTTCACTTTTTGGAAATCCATACAAAAAGGGTGAAAATGATTTTTTTTTTCCCACAGCATGGATTCGAACACGCGACCAACCGCATCCAGGGGAGAGCGTTAACGCAGTGAGCCACTGGACCTGAGTCCTCAAACATGCCTGCTTGTGCAGCTTAGAAACTCTGAATTCACTAAATGTACAACTTTTTCTCCATCAAAATGAACAAATGAGACATGAAATAACATCTACAGATCAAGACGAAGCGAATGGAAGCGGTCCCAGCCTCTTAGCTGTGAACAGCTGTGATCGCAGGAAAATGCTGTTACAAAGATTTCTCAGTATATCTCCGGGACATTTCCCTGGCTTTACCACCGTCACAATGGACAAACGAGACATGAAATAACATCAACAGATCAAGACGAAGTGAATGGAAGTACCCCCGGAGTCATAGCATGTGTAAATCGAGACGAAAGATCTCTCTCTCCCCGCCTGCTTGCGAGGGGGAGGGGCAGTTTACACACACACGCAGCTGCTGCATGCAGCAACGCACACACAGGGAGGAGATGGCAGAGAGAACGCACTCCCCTGAAAACTCCCCTTGAATTCCTCCAGACTCAGAAAATGTAAAAGTTAACTTTTTGGAGATCCATAGAAAAAGGGTGAACAAGAATTTTGTTTTGCCACAGCATGGATTCAAACACGCGACCAACCGCATCCAGGTGCGAGCGTTAACGCAGTGAGCCACTGGACCTGAGTACTCAAACATGCCTACTTGTGCAGCTTAGACACTCTGAATTCACTAAATGTACAACTTTTTCTCCATGAAAATGAACAAATGAGACATGAAATAACATCTACAGATCAAGACGAAGCGAATAGAAGCGGTCCCAGCCTCGTAGCTGTGAACAGCTGTGATCGCAGGAAAATGCTGTTCCAAAGATTTCTCAGTATATCTCCGGGACATTTCCCTGGCTTTACCACCGTCACAATGGACAAACGAGACATGAAATAACATCAACAGATCAAGACGAAGCGAATGGAAGTACCCCCGGAGTCATAGCATGTGTAAATCGAGACGAAAGATCTCTCTCTCCCCCGCCTGCTTGCGAGGGGGAGGGGCAGTTTACACACACACGCAGCTGCTGCATGCAGCAACGCACACACAGGGAGGAGATGGCAGAGAGAACGCACTCCCCTGAAAACTCCCCTTGAATTCCTCCAGACTCAGAAAATGTAAAAGTTCACTTTTTGGAGATCCATAGAAAAAGGGTGAAAATGATTTTTTTTTTGCCACAGCATGGATTCGAACACGCGACCAACCGCATCCAGGGGCGAGCGTTAATGCAGTGAGCCACTGGACCTGAGTACTCAAACATGCCTGCTTGTGCAGCTTAGACACTCTGAATTCACTAAATGTACAACTTTTTCTCCATCAAAATGAACAAATGAGACATGAAATAACATCTACAGATCAAGACGAAGCGAATGGAAGTGGTCCCAGCCTCGTAGCTGTGAACAGCTTTGATCGCAGGAAAATGCTGTTATAAAGATTTATCAGTATATCTCCGGGATATTTCCCTGGCTTTACCACCGTCCAAATGGACAAACGAGACATGAAATAACATCAACAGATCAAGACGAAGCGAATGGAAGTACCCCCGGAGTCATATCATGTGTAAATCGAGACGAAAGATCTCTCTCTCCCCCGCCTGCTTGCGAGGGGGAGGGGCAGTTTACACACACACGCAGCTGCTGCATGCAGCAACGCACACACAGGGAGGAGATGGCAGAGAGAACGCACTCCCCTGAAAACTCCCCTTGAATTCCTCCAGACTCAGAAAATGTAAAAGTTCACTTTTTGGAGATCCATAGAAAAAGGGTGAAAATGAAAAAAAGTATGCCACAGCATGGATTTGAACACGCGACCAACCGCATCCAGGGGCGAGCGTTAACGCAGTGAGCCACTGGACATGAGTACTCAAACATGCCTGCTTGTGCATCTTAGACACTCTGAATTCACTAAATGTACAACTTTTCCTCCATCAAAATGAACAAATTATACATGAAATAACATCTACAGATCAAGACGAAGCGAATAGAAGCGGTCCCAGCCTCGTAGCTGTGAACAGCTGTGATCGCAGGAAAATGCTGTTTCAAAGATTTCTCAGTATATCTCCGGGACCTTTCCCTGGCTTTACCACCATCACAATGGACAAACGAGACATGAAATAACATCAACAGATCAAGACGAAGCGAATGGAAGTACCCCCGGAGTCATAGCATGTGCAAATCGAGACGAAATATCTCTCTCTCCCCCGCCTGCTTGCGAGGGGGAGGGGCAGTTTAAACACACACGCAGCTGCTGCATGCAGCAACGCACACACAGGGAGGAGATGGCAGAGAGAACGCACTCCCCTGAAAACTCCCCTTGAATTCCTCCAGACTCAGAAAATGTAAAAGTTCACTTTTTGGAGATCCATAGAAAAAGGGTGAAAATGAAAAAAAGTATGCCACAGCATGGATTCGAACACGCGACCAACCGCATCCAGGGGCGAGCATTAACGCAGTGAGCCACTGGACCTGAGTACTCAAACATGCCTGCTTGTGCAGCTTAAACACTCTGAATTCACTAAATGTACAACTTTTTCTCCATCAAAAAGAACAAATGAGACATGAAATAACATCTACAGATCAAGACGAAGTGAATGGAAGCGGTCCCAGCCTCGTAGCTGTGAACAGCTGTGATCGCAGGAAAATGCTGTTCCAAAGATTTCTCTGGGACTTTTCCCTGGCTTTACCACCGTCACAATGGACAAACGAGACATGAAATAACATCAACAGATCAAGACGAAGCGAATGGAAGTACCCCCGGAGTCATAGCATGTGTAAATCGAGACGACTGATCTCTCTCTCCCCCACCTGCTTGCGAGGGGGAGGGGCAGTTTACACACACACGCAGCTGCTGCATGCAGCAACGCACACACAGTGAGGAGATGGCAGAGAGAACGCACTCCCCTGAAAACTCCCCTTGAATTCCTCCAGACTCAGAAAATGTAAAAGTTCACTTTTTGGAGATCCATAGAAAAAGGGTGAAAATGAAAAAAAGTATGCCACAGCATGGATTCGAACACATGACCAACCGCATCCAGGGGCGAGCGTTAACGCAGTGAGCCACTGGACCTGAATACTCTAACATGCCTGCTTGTGCAGCTTAGACACTCTGAATTCACTAAATGTACAACTTTTTCTCCATCAAAATGAACAAATGAGACATGAAATAACATCTACAGATCAAGACGAAGCGAATGGAAGCGGTCCCAGCCTCGTAGCTGTGAACAGCTGTAATCGCAGGAAAATGCTGTTACAAAGATTTCTCAGTATATCTCCGGGACATTTCCCTGGCTTTACCACCATCACAATGGACAAACGAGACATGAAATAACATAAACAGATCAAGACGAAGCGAATGGAAGTACCCCCGGTTTCATAGCATGTGTAAATCGAGACGAAAGATCTCTCTCTCCCCCGCCTGCTTGCGAGGGGGAGGGGCAGTTTACACACACACGCAGCTGTTGCATGCAGCAACGCACACACAGGGAGGAGATGGCAGAGAGAACGCAATCCCCTGAAAACTCCCCTTGAATTCCTCCAGACTCAGAAAATGTAAAAGTTCACTTTTTGGAGATCCATAGAAAAAGGGTGAAAATGAAAAAAAGTATGCCACAGCATGGATTCGAACACGCGACCAACCGCATCCAGGGGCGAGCATTAACGCAGTGAGCCACTGGACCTGAGTACTCAAACATGCCTGCTTGTGCAGCTTAGACACTCTGAATTCACTAAATGTACAACTTTTTCTCCATCAAAATGAACAAATGAGACATGAAATAACATCTACAGATCAAGACGAAGCGAATGGAAGCGGTCCCAGCCTCGTAGCTGTGAACAGCTGTGATTGCAGGAAAATGCTGTTACAAAGATTTCTCAGTATATCTCCGGAACTTTTCCCTGGCTTTACCACCGTCGCAATGGACAAACGAGACATTAAATAACATCAACAGATCAAGACAAAGCGAATGGAAGTACCCCCGGAGTCATAGCATGTGTAAATCGAGACGAAAGATCTCTCTCTCCCCGCCTGCTTGCGAGGGGGAGGGGCAGTTTACACACACACGCAGCTGCTGCATGCAGCAACGCACACACAGGGAGGAGATGGCAGAGAGAACGCACTCCCCTGAAAACTCCCCTTGAATTCCTCCAGACTCAGAAAATGTAAAAGTTCACTTTTTGGAAATCCATAGAAAAAGGGTGAAAATGATTTTTTTTTTCCCACAGCATGGATTCGAACACGCGACCAACCGCATCCAGGGGAGAGCGTTAACGCAGTGAGCCACTGGACCTGAGTCCTCAAACATGCCTGCTTGTGCAGCTTAGAAACTCTGAATTCACTAAATGTACAACTTTTTCTCCATCAAAATGAACAAATGAGACATGAAATAACATCTACAGATCAAGACGAAGCGAATGGAAGCGGTCCCAGCCTCTTAGCTGTGAACAGCTTTGATAGCAGGAAAATGCTGTTACAAAGATTTCTCAGTATATCTCCGGGACATTTCCCTGGCTTTACCACCGTCACAATGGACAAACGAGACATGAAATAACATCAACAGATCAAGACGAAGTGAAGAGAAGTACCCCCGGAGTCATAGCATGTGTAAATCGAGACGAAAGATCTCTCTCTCCCCGCCTGCTTGCGAGGGGGAGGGGCAGTTTACACACACACGCAGCTGCTGCATGCAGCAACGCACACACAGGGAGGAGATGGCAGAGAGAACGCACTCCCCTGAAAACTCCCCTTGAATTCCTCCAGACTCAGAAAATGTAAAAGTTAACTTTTTGGAGATCCATAGAAAAAGGGTGAACAAGAATTTTGTTTTGCCACAGCATGGATTCAAACACGCAACCAACCGCATCCAGGTGCGAGCGTTAACGCAGTGAGCCACTGGACCTGAGTACTCAAACATGCCTACTTGTGCAGCTTAGACACTCTGAATTCACTAAATGTACAACTTTTTCTCCATCAAAATGAACAAATGAGACATGAAATAACATCTAAAGATCAAGACGAAGCGAATAGAAGCGGTCCCAGCCTCGTAGCTGTGAACAGCTGTGATCGCAGGAAAATGCTGTGACAAAGATTTATCAGTATATCTCTGGGACATTTCCCTGGCTTTACCATCGTCACAATGGACAAACGAGACATGAAATAACATCAACAGATCAAGACGAAGCGAATGGAAGTACCCCCGGAGTCATAGCATGTGTAAATCGAGACGAAAGATCTCTCTCTCCCCCGCCTGCTTGCGAGGGGGAGGGGCAGTTTACACACACACGCAGCTGCTGTATGCAGCAACGCACACACAGGGAGGAGATGGCAGAGAGAACGCACTCCCCTGAAAACTCCCCTTGAATTCCTCCAGACTCAGAAAATGTAAAAGTTCACTTTTTGGAGATCCATAGAAAAAGGGTGAAAATGAAAAAAAGTATGCCACAGCATGGATTCGAACACGCGACCAACCGCATCCAGGGGCGAGCGTTAACGCAGTGAGCCACTGGACCTGAGTACTCAAACATGCCTGCTTGTGCAGCTTAGACACTCTGAATTCACTAAATGTACAACTTTTTCTCCATCAAAATGAACAAATGAGACATGAAATAACATCTACAGATCAAGACGAAGCGAATGGAAGCGGTCCCAGCCTCGTAGCTGTGAACAGCTGTGATTGCAGGAAAATGCTGTTACAAAGATTTCTCAGTATATCTCCGGGACTTTTCCCTGGCTTTACCACCGTCACAATGGACAAACGAGACATGACATAACATCAACAGATCAAGACGAAGCGAATGGAAGTACCCCCGGTGTCATAGCATGTGTAAATCGAGACGACAGATCTCTCTCTCCCCCGCCTGCTTGCGAGGGGGAGGGGCAGTTTACACACACACGCAGCTGCTGCATGCAGCAACGCACACACAGGGAGGAGATGGCAGAGAGAACGCACTCCCCTGAAAACTCCCCTTGAATTCCTCCAGACTCAGAAAATGTAAAAGTTCACTTTTTGGAGATCCATAGAAAAAGGGTGAAAATGAAAAAAAGTATGCCACAGCATGGATTTGAACACGCGACCAACCGCATCCAGGGGCGAGCGTTAACGCAGTGAGCCACTGGACATGAGTACTCAAACATGCCTGCTTGTGCATCTTAGACACTCTGAATTCACTAAATGCACAACTTTTCCTCCATCAAAATGAACAAATTATACATGAAATAACATCTACAGATCAAGACGAAGCGAATAGAAGCGGTCCCAGCCTCGTAGCTGTGAACAGCTGTGATCGCAGGAAAATGCTGTTTCAAAGATTTCTCAGTATATCTCCGGGACCTTTCCCTGGCTTTACCACCATCACAATGGACAAACGAGACATGAAATAACATCAACAGATCAAGACGAAGCGAATGGAAGTACCCCCGGAGTCATAGCATGTGTAAATCGAGACGAAATATCTCTCTCTCCCCCGCCTGCTTGCGAGGGGGAGGGGCAGTTTAAACACACACGCAGCTGCTGCATGCAGCAACGCACACACAGGGAGGAGATGGCAGAGAGAACGCACTCCCCTGAAAACTCCCCTTGAATTCCTCCAGACTCAGAAAATGTAAAAGTTCACTTTTTGGAGATCCATAGAAAAAGGGTGAAAATGAAAAAAAGTATGCCACAGCATGGATTTGAACACGCGACCAACCGCATCCAAGGGCGAGCGTTAACGCAGTGAGCCACTGGACCTGAGTACTCAAACATGCCTACGTGTGCAGCTTAGACACTCTGAATTCACTAAATGTACAACTTTTTCTCCATCAAAATGAACAAATTATACATGAAATAACATCTACAGATCAAGACGAAGCGAATGGAAGCGGTCCCAGCCTCGTAGCTGTGAACAGCTGTGATCACAGGAAAATGCTGTTTCAAAGATTTCTCAGTATATCTCCGGGACATTTCCCTGGCTTTACCACCGTCACAATGGACAAACGAGACATGAAATAACATCAACAGATCAAGACGAAGCGAATGGAAGTACCCCCGGAGTCATAGCATGTGTAAATCGAGACGAAAGATCTCTCTCTCCCCCGCCTGCTTGCGAGGGGGAGGGGCAGTTTACACACACACGCAGCTGCTGCATGCAGCAACGCACACACAGGGAGGAGATGGCAGAGAGAACGCACTCCCCTGAAAACTCCCCTTGAATTCCTCCAGACTCAGAAAATGTAAAAGTTCACTTTTTGGAGATCCATAGAAAAAGGGTGAAAATGATTTTTTTTTGCCACAGCATGGATTCGAACACGCGACCAACCGCATCCAGGGGCGAGCGTTAACGCAGTGAGCCACTGGACCTGAGTACTCAAACATGCCTGCTTGTGCAGCTTAGACACTCTGAATTCACTAAATGTACAACTTTTTCTCCATCAAAATGAACAAATGAGACATGAAATAACATCTACAGATCAAGACGAAGCGAATGGAAGCGGTCCCAGCCTCGTAGCTGTGAACAGCTGTGATCGCAGGAAAATGCTGTTATAAAGATTTATCAGTATATCTCCGGGATATTTCCCTGGCTTTACCACCGTCCAAATGGACAAACGAGACATGAAATAACATCAACAGATCAAGACGAAGCGAATGGAAGTACCCCCGGAGTCATAGCATGTGTAAATCGAGACGAAAGATCTCTCTCTCCCCCGCCTGCTTGCGAGGGGGAGGGGCAGTTTACACACACACGCAGCTGCTGCATGCAGCAACGCACACACAGGGAGGAGATGGCAGAGAGAACGCACTCCCCTGAAAACTCCCCTTGAATTCCTCCAGACTCAGAAAATGTAAAAGTTCACTTTTTGGAGATCCATAGAAAAAGGGTGAAAATGATTTTTTTTTGCCACAGCATGGATTCGAACACGCGACCAACCGCATCCAGGGGCGAGCGTTAACGCAGTGAGCCACTGGACCTGAGTACTCAAACATGCCTGCTTGTGCAGCTTAGACACTCTGAATTCACTAAATGTACAACTTTTTCTCCATCAAAATGAACAAATGAGACATGAAATAACATCTACAGATCAAGACGAAGCGAATGGAAGCGGTCCCAGCCTCGTAGCTAAGAACAGCTGTGATCGCAGGAAAATGCTGTTCCAAAGATTTCTCAGTATATCTCCGGGACATTTCCCTGGCTTTACCACCGTCACAATGGACAAACGAGACATGAAATAACATCAACAGATCAAGACGAAGCGAATGGAAGTACCCCCGGAGTCATAGCATGTGTAAATCGAGACGAAAGATCTCTCTCTCCCCCGCCTGCTTGCGAGGGGGAGGGGCAGTTTACACACACACGCAGCTGCTGCATGCAGCAACGCACACACAGGGAGGAGATGGCAGAGAGAACCCACTCCCCTGAAAACTCCCCTTGAATTCCTCCAGACTCAGAAAATGTAAAAGGTCACTTTTTGGAGATCCATAGAAAAAGGGTGAACATGAATTTTGTTTTGCCACAGCATGGATTCGAACACGCGACCAACCGCATCCAGGGGCGAGCATTAACGCAGTGAGCCACTGGACCTGAGTACTCAAACATGCCTGCTTGTGCAGCTTAGACACTCTGAATTCACTAAATGTACAACTTTTTCTCCATCAAAATGAACAAATGAGACATGAAATAACATCTACAGATCAAGACGAAGCGAATGGAAGCGGTCCCAGCCTCGTAGCTGTGAACAGCTGTGATTGCAGGAAAATGCTGTTACAAAGATTTCTCAGTATATCTCCGGGACTTTTCCCTGGCTTTACCACCGTCACAATGGACAAACGAGACATGAAATAACATCAACAGATCAAGACGAAGCGAATGGAAGTACCCCCGGAGTCATAGCATGTCTAAATCGAGACGACAGATCTCTCTCTCCCCCGCCTGCTTGCGAGGGGGAGGGGCAGTTTACACACACACGCAGCTGCTGCATGCAGCAACGCACACACAGGGAGGAGATGGCAGAGAGAACGCACTCCCCTGAAAACTCCCCTTGAATTCCTCCAGACTCAGAACATGTAAAAGTTCACTTTTTGGAGATCCATAGAAAAAGGGTGAAAATGAAAAAAAGTATGCCACAGCATGGATTCGAACACTCGACCAACCGCATACAGGGGCGAGCGTTAACGCAGTGAGCCACTGGACCTGAGTACTCAAACATGCCTGCTTGTGCAGCTTAGACACTCTGAATTCACTAAATGTACAACTTTTTCTCCATCAAAATGAACAAATGAGACATGAAATAACATCTACAGATCAAGACGAAGCGAATGGAAGCGGTCCCAGCCTCGTAGCTGTGAACAGCTGTGATTGCAGGAAAATGCTGTTACAAAGATTTCTCAGTATATCTCCGGAACTTTTCCCTGGCTTTACCACCGTCGCAATGGACAAACGAGACATTAAATAACATCAACAGATCAAGACAAAGCGAATGGAAGTACCCCCGGAGTCATAGCATGTGTAAATCGAGACGAAAGATCTCTCTCTCCCCGCCTGCTTGCGAGGGGGAGGGGCAGTTTACACACACACGCAGCTGCTGCATGCAGCAACGCACACACAGGGAGGAGATTGCAGAGAGAACGCACTCCCCTGAAAACTCCCCTTGAATTCCTCCAGACTCAGAAAATGCAAAAGTTCACTTTTTGGAAATCCATACAAAAAGGGTGAAAATGATTTTTTTTTTCCCACAGCATGGATTCGAACACGCGACCAACCGCATCCAGGGGAGAGCGTTAACGCAGTGAGCCACTGGACCTGAGTCCTCAAACATGCCTGCTTGTGCAGCTTAGAAACTCTGAATTCACTAAATGTACAACTTTTTCTCCATCAAAATGAACAAATGAGACATGAAATAACATCTACAGATCAAGACGAAGCGAATAGAAGCAGTCCCAGCCTCGTAGCTGTGAACAGCTGTGATCGCAGGAAAATGCTGTTACAAAGATTTCTCAGTATATCTCCGGGACATTTCCCTGGCTTTACCACCGTCACAATGGACAAACGAGACATGAAATAACATCAACAGATCAAGACGAAGCGAATGGAAGTACCCCCGGAGTCATAGCATGTGTATATCGAGACGAAAGATCTCTCTCTCCCCCGCCTGCTTGCGAGGGGGAGGGGCAGTTTACACACACACGCAGCTGCTGCATGCAGCAACGCACACACAGGGAGGAGATGGCAGAGAGAACGCACTCCCCTGAAAACTCCCCTTGAATTCATCCAGACTCAGAAAATGTAAAAGTTCACTGTTTGGAGATCCATAGAAAAAGGGTGAAAATGATTTTTTTTTGCAACAGCATGGATTCAAACACGCGACCAACCGCATCCAGGGGCGAGCGTTAACGCAGTGAGCCACTGGACCTGAGTACTCAAACATGCCTGCTTGTGCAGCTTACACACTCAATTCACTAAATGTACAACTTTTTCTCCATCAAAATGAACAAATGAGACATGAAATAACATCTACAGATCAAGACGAAGCGAATGGAAGCGGTCCAAGCCTCGTAGCTGTGAACAGCTGTGATCGCAGGAAAATACTGTTATAAAGATTTATCAGTATATCTCCGGGATATTTCCCTGGCTTTACCACCGTCCAAATGGACAAACGAGTCATGAAATAACATCAACAGATCAAGACGAAGCGAATGGAAGTACCCCCGGAGTCATAGCATGTGTAAATCGAGACGAAAGATCTCTCTCTCCCCCGCCTGCTTGCGAGGGGGAGGGGCAGTTTACACACACACGCAGCTGCTGCATGCAGCAACGCACACACAGGGAGGAGATGGCAGAGAGAACGCACTCCCATGAAAACTCCCCTTGAATTCCTCCAGACTCAGAAAATGTAAAAGTTCACTTTTTGGAGATCCATAGAAAAAGGGTGAAAATGATTCTTTTTTTGCCACAGCATGGATTCGAACACGAGACCAACCGCATCCAGGGGAGAGCGTTAACGCAGTGAGCCACTGGACCTGAGTACTCAAACATGCCTACTTGTGCAGCTTAGACACTCTGAATTCACTAAATGTACAACTTTTTCTCCATCAAAATGAACAAATTATACATGAAATAACATCTACAGATCAAGACGAAGCGAATGGAAGCGGTCCCAGCCTCGTAGCTGTGAACAGCTGTGATCGCAGGAAAATGCTGTTTCAAAGATTTCTCAGTATATCTCCGGGACATTTCCCTGGCTTTACCACCGTCACAATGGACAAACGAGACATGAAATAACATAAACAGATCAAGACGAAGCGAATGGAAGTACCCCCGGAGTCATAGCATGTGTAAATCGAGACGAAAGATCTCTCTCTCCCCCGCCTGCTTGCGAGGGGGAGGGGCAGTTTACACACACACGCAGCTGCTGCATGCAGCAACGCACACACAGGGAGGAGATGGCAGAGAGAACGCACTCCCCTGAAAACTCCCCTTGAATTCCTCCAGACTCAGAAAATGTAAAAGTTCACTTTTTGGAGATCCATAGAAAAAGGGTGAAAATGAAAAAAAGTATGCCACAGCATGGATTCGAACACGCGACCAACGGCATCCAGGGGCGAGCGTTAACGCAGTGAGCCACTGGACCTGAGTACTCAAACATGCCTACTTGTGCAGCTTAGACACTCTGAATTCACTAAATGTACAACTTACTCTCCATCAAAATGAACAAATGAGACATGAAATAACATCTACAGATCAAGACGAAGTGAATGGAAGCGGTCCCAGCCTCGTAGCTGTGAACAGCTGTGATCGCAGGAAAATGCTGTTCCAAAGATTTCTCAGTATATCTCCGGGACTTTTCCCTGGCTTTACCACCGTCACAATGGACAAACGAGACATGAAATAACATCAACAGATCAAGACGAAGCGAATGGAAGTGGTCCCAGCCTCGTAGCTGTGAACAGCTGTGATTGCAGGAAAATGCTGTTACAAAGATTTCTCAGTATATCTCCGGGACTTTTCCCTGGCTTTACCACCGTCACAATGGACAAACGAGACATGAAATAACATAAACAGATCAAGACGAAGCGAATGGAAGTACCCCCGCAGTCATAGCATGTGTAAATCGAGACGATAGATCTCTCTCTCCCCCGCCTGCTTGCGAGGGGGAGGGGCAGTTTACACACACACGCAGCTGCTGCATGCAGCAACGCACACACAGGGAGGAGATGGCAGAGAGAACGCACTCCCCTGAAAACTCCCCTTGAATTCCTCCAGACTCAGAAAATGTAAAAGTTCACTTTTTGGAGATCCATAGAAAAAGGGTGAAAATGAAAAAAAGTATGCCACAGCATGGATTCGAACACGCGACCAACGGCATCCAGGGGCGAGCGTTAACGCAGTGAGCCACTGGACCTGAGTACTCAAACATGCCTACTTGTGCAGATTAGACACTCTGAATTCACTAAATGTACAACTTTTTCTCAATCAAAATGAACAAATGAGACATGAAATAACATCTACAGATCAAGACGAAGCGAATGGAAGCGGTCCCAGCCTCGTAGCTGTGAACAGCTGTGATTGCAGGAAAATGCTGTTACAAAGATTTCTCAGTATATCTCCGGGACTTTTCCCTGGCTTTACCACCGTCACAATGGACAAACGAGACATGAAATAACATCAACAGATCAAGACGAAGCGAATGGAAGTACCCCCGGAGTCATAGCATGTGTAAATCGAGACGACAGATCTCTCTCTCCCCCGCCTGCTTGCGAGGGGGAGGGGCAGTTTACACACACACGCAGCTGCTGCATGCAGCAACCCACACACAGGGAGGAGATGGCAGAGAGAACGCACTCCCCTGAAAACTCCCCTTGAATTCCTCCAGACTCAGAAAATGTAAAAGTTCACTTTTTGGAGATCCATAGAAAAAGGGTGAAAATGAAAAAAAGTATGCCACAGCATGGATTTGAACACGCGACCAACCGCATCCAGGGGCGAGCGTTAACGCAGTGAGCCACTGGACCTGAGTACTCAAACATGCCTGCTTGTGCATCTTAGACACTCTGAATTCACTAAATGTACAACTTTTTCTCAATCAAAATGAACAAATGAGACATGAAATAACATCTACAGATCAAGACGAAGCGAATGGAAGCGGTCCCAGCCTCGTAGCTGTGAACAGCTGTGATTGCAGGAAAATGCTGTTACAAAGATTTCTCAGTATATCTCCGGGACTTTTCCCTGGCTTTACCACCGTCACAATGGACAAACGAGACATGAAATAACATAAACAGATCAAGACGAAGCGAATGGAAGTACCCCCGGAGTCATAGCATGTGTAAATCGAGACGACAGATCTCTCTCTCCCCCGCCTGCTTGCGAGGGGGAGGGGCAGTTTACACACACACGCAGCTGCTGCATGCAGCAACGCACACACAGGGAGGAGATGGCAGAGAGAACGCACTCCCCTGAAAACTCCCCTTGAATTCCTCCAGACTCAGAAAATGTAAAAGTTCACTTTTTGGAGATCCATAGAAAAAAGGGTGAAAATGAAAAAAAGTATGCCACAGCATGGATTTGAACACGCGACCAACCGCATCCAGGGGCGAGCGTTAACGCAGTGAGCCACTGGACCTGAGTACTCAAACATGCCTACTTGTGCAGCTTAGACACTCTGAATTCACTAAATGTACAACTTTTTCTCTATCAAAATGAACAAATTATACATGAAATAACATCTACAGATCAAGACGAAGCGAATGGAAGCGGTCCCAGCCTCGTAGCTGTGAACAGCTGTGATCGCAGGAAAATGCTGTTTCAAAGATTTCTCAGTATATCTCCGGGACATTTCCCTGGCTTTACCACCGGCACAATGGACAAACGAGACATGAAATAACATCAACAGATCAAGACGAAGCGATTGGAAGTACCCCCGGAGTCATAGCATGTGTAAATCGAGATGAAAGATCTCTCTCTCCCCCGCCTGCTTGCGAGGGGGAGGGGCAGTTTACACACACACGCAGCTGCTGCATGCAGCAACGCACACACAGGGAGGAGATGGCAGAGAGAACGCACTCCCCTGAAAACTCCCCTTGAATTCCTCCAGACTCAGAAAATGTAAAAGTTCACTTTTTGGAGATCCATAGAAAAAGGGTGAAAATGAAAAAAAGTATGCCACAGCATGGATTCGAACACGCGACCAACGGCATCCAGGGGCGAGCGTTAACGCAGTGAGCCACTGGACCTGAGTACTCAAACATGCCTGCTTGTGCAGCTTAGACACTCTGAATTCACTAAATGTACAACTTTTTCTCCATCAAAATGAACAAATGAGACATGAAATAAAATCTACAGATCAAGACGAAGCGAATGGAAGCGGTCCCAGCCTCGTAGCTGTGAACAGCTGTGATCGCAGGAAAATGCTGTTATAAAGATTTCTCAGTATATCTCCGGGATATTTCCCTGGCTTTACCACCGTCACAATGGACAAACGAGACATGAAATAACATAAACAGATCAAGACGAAGCGAATGGAAGTACCCCCGGAGTCATAGCATGTGTAAATCGAGACGACAGATCTCTCTCTCCCCCGCCTGTTTGCGAGGGGAGGGGCAGTTTACACACACACGCAGCTGCTGCATGCAGCAACGCACACACAGGGAGGAGATGGCAGAGAGAACGCACTCCCCTGAAAACTCCCCTTGAATTCCTCCAGACTCAGAAAATGTAAAAGTTCACTTTTTGGAGATCCATAGAAAAAGGGTGAAAATGAAAAAAAGTATGCCACAGCATGGATTCGAACACGAGACCAACCGCATCCAGGGGCGAGCGTTAACGCAGTGAGCCACTGGACCTGAGTACTCAAACATGCCTGCTTGTGCATCTTAGACACTCTGAATTCACTAAATGTACAACTTTTTCTCAATCAAAATGAACAAATGAGACATGAAATAACATCTACAGATCAAGACGAAGCGAATGGAAGCGGTCCCAGCCTCGTAGCTAAGAACAGCTGTGATCGCAGGAAAATGCTGTTATAAAGATTTATCAGTATATCTCCGGGATATTTCCCTGGCTTTACCACCGTCCAAATGGACAAACGAGTCATGAAATAACATCAACAGATCAAGACGAAGCGAATGGAAGTACCCCCGGAGTCATAGCATGTGTAAATCGAGACGAAATATCTCTCTCTCCCCCGCCTGCTTGCGAGGGGGAGGGGCAGTTTACACACACACGCAGCTGCTGCATGCAGCAACGCACACACAGGGAGGAGATGGCAGAGAGAACGCACTCCCATGAAAACTCCCCTTGAATTCCTCCAGACTCAGAAAATGTAAAAGTTCACTTTTTGGAGATCCATAGAAAAAGGGTGAAAATGATTCTTTTTTTGCCACAGCATGGATTCGAACACGAGACCAACCGCATCCAGGGGAGAGCGTTAACGCAGTGAGCCACTGGACCTGAGTACTCAAACATGCCTACTTGTGCAGCTTAGACACTCTGAATTCACTAAAGGTACAACTTTTTCTCCATCAAAATGAACAAATGAGACATGAAATAACATCTACAGATCAAGACGAAGCGAATGGAAGCGGTCCCAGCCTCGTAGCTGTGAACAGCTGTGATTGCGGGAAAATGCTGTTACAAAGATTTCTCAGTATATCTCCGGGACTTTTCACTGGCTTTACCACCGTCACAATGGACAAACGAGACATGAAATAACATCAACAGATCAAGACGAAGCGAATGGAAGTACCCCCGGAGTCATAGCATGTGTAAATCGAGACGACAGATCTCTCTCTCCCCCGCCTGCTTGCGAGGGGGAGGGGCAGTTTACACACACACGCAGCTGCTGCATGCAGCAACGCACACACAGGGAGGAGATGGCAGAGAGAACGCACTCCCCTGAAAACTCCCCTTGAATTCCTCCAGACTCAGAAAATGTAAAAGTTCACTTTTTGGAGATCCATAGAAAAAGGGTGAAAATGAAAAAAAGTATGCCACAGCATGGATTTGAATACGCGACCAACCGCATCCAGGGGCGAGCGTTAACGCAGTGAACCACTGGACCTGAGTACTCAAACATGCCTACTTGTGCAGCTTAGACACTCTGAATTCACTAAATGTACAACTTTTTCTCCATCAAAATGAACAAATTATACATGAAATAACATCTACAGATCAAGACGAAGCGAATGGAAGCGGTCCCAGCCTCGTAGCTGTGAACAGCTGTGATCGCAGGAAAATGCTGTTTCAAAGATTTCTCAGTATATCTCCGGGACATTTCCCTGGCTTTACCACCGTCACAATGGACAAACGAGACATAAAATAACATCAACAGATCAAGACGAAGCGAATGGAAGTACCCCCGGAGTCATAGCATGTGTAAATCGAGACGAAAGATCTCTCTCTCCCCCGCCTGCTTGCGAGGGGGAGGGGCAGTTTACACACACACGCAGCTGCTGCATGCAGCAACGCACACACAGGGAGGAGATGGCAGAGAGAACGCACTCCCCTGAAAACTCCCCTTGAATTCCTCCAGACTCAGAAAATGTAAAAGTTCACTTTTTGGAGATCCATAGAAAAAGGGTGAAAATGAAAAAAAGTATGCCACAGCATGGATTCGAACACACGACCAACCGCATCCAGGGGCGAGCGTTAACGCAGTGAGCCACTGGACCTGAGTACTCAAACATGCCTGCTTGTGCATCTTAGACACTCTGAATTCACTAAATGTACAACTTTTTCTCAATCAAAATGAACAAATGAGACATGAAATAACATCTACAGATCAAGACGAAGCGAATGGAAGCGGTCCCAGCCTCGTAGCTGTGAACAGCTGTGATTGCAGGAAAATGCTGTTACAAAGATTTCTCAGTATATCTCCGGGACTTTTCCCTGGCTTTACCACCGTCACAATGGACAAACGAGACATGAAATAACATCAACAGATCAAGACGAAGCGAATGGAAGTACCCCCGGAGTCATAGCATGTGTAAATCGAGACGACAGATCTCTCTCTCCCCCGCCTGCTTGCGAGGGGGAGGGGCAGTTTACACACACACGCAGCTGCTGCATGCAGCAACCCACACACAGGGAGGAGATGGCAGAGAGAACGCACTCCCCTGAAAACTCCCCTTGAATTCCTCCAGACTCAGAAAATGTAAAAGTTCACTTTTTGGAGATCCATAGAAAAAGGGTGAAAATGAAAAAAAGTATGCCACAGCATGGATTCGAACACGCGACCAACGGCATCCAGGGGCGAGCGTTAACGCAGTGAGCCACTGGACCTGAGTACTCAAACATGCCTACTTGTGCAGCTTAGACACTCTGAATTCACTAAATGTACAACTTTCTCTCCATCAAAATGAACAAATGAGACATGAAATAACATCTACAGATCAAGACGAAGTGAATGGAAGCGGTCCCAGCCTCGTAGCTGTGAACAGCTGTGATCGCAGGAAAATGCTGTTCCAAAGATTTCTCAGTATATCTCCGGGACTTTTCCCTGGCTTTACCACCGTCACAATGGACAAACGAGACATGAAATAACATCAACAGATCAAGACGAAGCGAATGGACGCGGTCCCAGCCTCGTAGCTGTGAACAGCTGTGATTGCAGGAAAATGCTGTTACAAAGATTTCTCAGTATATCTCCGGGACTTTTCCCTGGCTTTACCACCGTCACAATGGACAAACGAGACATGAAATAACATAAACAGATCAAGACGAAGCGAATGGAAGTACCCCCGCAGTCATAGCATGTGTAAATCGAGACGAAAGATCTCTCTCTCCCCCGCCTGCTTGCGAGGGGGAGGGGCAGTTTACACACACACGCAGCTGCTGCATGCAGCAACGCACACACAGGGAGGAGATGGCAGAGAGAACGCACTCCCCTGAAAACTCCCCTTGAATTCCTCCAGACTCAGAAAATGTAAAAGTTCACTTTTTGGAGATCCATAGAAAAAGGGTGAAAATGAAAAAAAGTATGCCACAGCATGGATTCGAACACGCGACCAACGGCATCCAGGGGCGAGCGTTAACGCAGTGAGCCACTGGACCTGAGTACTCAAACATGCCTACTTGTGCAGCTTAGACACTCTGAATTCACTAAATGTACAACTTTCTCTCCATCAAAATGAACAAATGAGACATGAAATAACATCTACAGATCAAGACGAAGTGAATGGAAGCGGTCCCAGCCTCGTAGCTGTGAACAGCTGTGATCGCAGGAAAATGCTGTTCCAAAGATTTCTCAGTATATCTCCGGGACTTTTCCCTGGCTTTACCACCGTCACAATGGACAAACGAGACATGAAATAACATCAACAGATCAAGACGAAGCGAATGGAAGTACCCCCGGAGTCATAGCATGTGTACATCGAGACGACAGATCTCTCTCTCCCCCGCCTGCTTGCGAGGGGGAGAGGCAGTTTACACACACACGCAGCTGCTGCATGCAGCAACGCACACACAGTGAGGAGATGGCAGAGAGAACGCACTCCCCTGAAAACTCCCCTTGAATTCCTCCAGACTCAGAAAATGTAAAAGTTCACTTTTTGGAGATCCATAGAAAAAGGGTGAAAATGAAAAAAAGTATGCCACAGCATGGATTCGAACACGCGACCAACCGCATCCAGGGGCGAGCGTTAACGCAGTGAGCCACTGTACCTGAGTACTCAAACATGCCTGCTTGTGCATCTTAGACACTCTGAATTCACTAAATGTACAACTTTTTCTCAATCAAAATGAACAAATGAGACATGAAATAACATCTACAGATCAAGACGAAGCGAATGGAAGCGGTCCCAGCCTCGTAGCTGTGAACAGCTGTGATTGCAGGAAAATGCTGTTACAAAGATTTCTCAGTATATCTCCGGGACTTTTCCCTGGCTTTACCACCGTCACAATGGACAAACGAGACATGAAATAACATAAACAGATCAAGACGAAGCGAATGGAAGTACCCCCGGAGTCATAGCATGTGTAAATCGAGACGAAAGATCTCTCTCTCTCCCCCGCCTGCTTGCGAGGGGGAGGGGCAGTTTACACACACACGCAGCTGCTGCATGCAGCAACGCACACACAGGGAGGAGATGGCAGAGAGAACGCACTCCCCTGAAAACTCCCCTTGAATGCCTCCAGACTCAGAAAATGTAAAAGTTCACTTTTTGGAGATCCATAGAAAAAGGGTGAAAATGAAAAAAAGTATGCCACAGCATGGATTCGAACACGCGACCAACGGCATCCAGGGGCGAGCGTTAACGCAGTGAGCCACTGGACCTGAGTACTCAAACATGCCTACTTGTGCAGCTTAGACACTCTGAATTCACTAAATGTACAACTTTCTCTCCATCAAAATGAACACATGAGACATGAAATAACATCTACAGATCAAGACGAAGTGAATGGAAGTACCCCCGGAGTCATAGCATGTGTAAATCGAGACGACAGATCTCTCTCTCCCCCGCCTGCTTGCGAGGGGGAGAGGCAGTTTACACACACACGCAGCTGCTGCATGCAGCAACGCACACACAGTGAGGAGATGGCAGAGAGAACGCACTCCCCTGAAAACTCCCCTTGAATTCCTCCAGACTCAGAAAATGTAAAAGTTCACTTTTTGGAGATCCATAGAAAAAGGGTGAACATGAAAAAAAGTATGCCACAGCATGGATTCGAACACGGGACCAACCGCATCCAGGGGCGAGCGTTAACGCAGTGAGCCACTGGACCTGAGTACTCAAACATGCCTGCTTGTGCATCTTAGACACTCTGAATTCACTAAATGTACAACTTTTTTTTACATCAAAATGAACAAATGAGACATGAAATAACATCTAAAGATCAAGACGAAGCGAATGGAAGTGGTCCCAGCCTCGTAGCTGTGAACAACTGTGATCGCAGGAAAATGCTGTTACAAAGATTTCTCAGTATATCTCCGGGACATTTCCCTGGCTTTACCACCGTCACAATGGACAAACGAGACATGAAATAACATCAACAGATCAAGACGAAGCGAATGGAAGTACCCCCGGAGTCATAGCATGTGTAAATCGAGACGAAAGATCTCTCTCTCCCCCGCCTGCTTGCGAGGGGGAGGGGCAGTTTACACACACACGCAGCTGCTGCATGCAGCAACGCACACACAGGGAGGAGATGGCAGAGAGAACGCACTCCCCTGAAAACTCCCCTTGAATTCCTCCAGACTCAGAAAATGTAAAAGTTCACTTTTTGGAGATCCATAGAAAAAGGGTGAAAATGAAAAAAAGTATGCCACAGCACGGATTTGAACACGCGACCAACCGCATCCAGGGGCGAGCGTTAACGCAGTGAGCCACTGGACCTGAGTACTCAAACATGCCTACTTGTGCAGCTTAGACACTCTGAATTCACTAAATGTACAACTTTTTCTCCATCAAAATGAACAAATGAGACATGAAATAACATCTACAGATCAAGACGAAGCGAATAGAAGCGGTCCCAGCCTCGTAGCTGTGAACAGCTGTGATCGCAGGAAAATGCTGTTTCAAAGATTTCTCAGTATATCTCCGGGACATTTCCCTGGCTTTACCACCGTCACAATGGACAAACGAGACATGAAATAACATCAACAGATCAAGACGAAGCGAATGGAAGTACCCCCGGAGTCATAGCATGTGTAAATCGAGACGAAAGATCTCTCTCTCCCCCGCCTGCTTGCGAGGGGGAGGGGCAGTTTACACACACACGCAGCTGCTGCATGCAGCAACGCACAAACAGGGAGGAGATGGCAGAGAGAACGCACTCCCCTGAAAACTCCCCTTGAATTCCTCCAGACTCAGAAAATGTAAAAGTTCACTTTTTGGAGATCCATAGAAAAAGGGTGAAAATGAAAAAAAGTATGCCACAGCATGGATTTGAACACGCGACCAACCGCATCCAGGGGCGAGCGTTAACGCAGTGAGCCACTGGACCTGAGTACTCAAACATGCCTACTTGTGCAGCTTAGACACTCTGAATTCACTAAATGTACAACTTTTTCTCCATCAAAATGAACAAATTATACATGAAATAACATCTACAGATCAAGACGAAGCGAATGAAAGCGGTCCCAGCCTCGTAGCTGTGAACAGCTGTGATCGCAGGAAAATGCTGTTTCAAAGATTTCTCAGTATATCTCCGGGACATTTCCCTGGCTTTACCACAGTCACAATGGACAAACGAGACATGAAATAACATCAACAGATCAAGACGAAGCGAATGGAAGTACCCCCGGAGTCATAGCATGTGTAAATCGAGACGAAAGATCTCTCTCTCCCCCGCCTGCTTGCGAGGGGGAGGGGCAGTTTACACACACACGCAGCTGCTGCATGCAGCAACGCACACACAGGGAGGAGATGGCAGAGAGAACGCACTCCCCTGAAAACTCCCCTTGAATTCCTCCAGACTCAGAAAATGTAAAAGTTCACTTTTTGGAGATCCATAGAAAAAGGGTGAAAATGATTTTTTTTTTGCCACAGCATGGATTCGAACACGCAACCAACCGCATCCAGGGGCGAGTGTTAACGCAGTGAGCCACTGGACCTGAGTACTCAAACATGCCTACTTGTGCAGCTTAGAAACTCTGAATTCACTAAATGTACAACTTTTTTTCCATCAAAATGAACAAATGAGACATGAAATAACATCTACAGATCAAGACGAAGCGAATGAAAGCGGTCCCAGCCTCGTAGCTGTGAACAGCTGTGATCGCAGGAAAATAATGTCACAAAGACTTCTCAGTATATCTCCGGGACATTTCCCTGGCTTTACCACCATCACAATGGACAAACGAGACATGAAATAACATAAACAGATCAAGACGAAGCAAATGGAAGTACCCCCGGAGTCATAGCATGTGTAAATCGAGACGAAAGATCTCTCTCTCCCCCGCCTGCTTGCGAGGGGGAGGGGCAGTTTACACACACACGCAGCTGCTGCATGCAGCAACGCACACACAGGGAGGAGATGGCAGAGAGAACGCACTCCCCTGAAAACTCCCCTTGAATTCCTCCAGACTCAGAAAATGTAAAAGTTCACTTTTTGGAGATCCATAGAAAAAGGGTGAAAATGAAAAAAGGTATGCCACAGCATGGATTCGAACACGAGACCAACCGCATCCAGGGGCGAGCGTTAACGCAGTGAGCCACTGGACCTGAGTACTCAAACATGCCTGCTTGTGCATCTTAGACACTCTGAATTCACTAAATGTACAACTTTTTCTCAATCAAAATGAACAAATGAGACATGAAATAACATCTACAGATCAAGACGAAGCGAATGGAAGCGGTCCCAGCCTCGTAGCTAAGAACATCTGTGATCGCAGGAAAATGCTGTTCCAAAGATTTCTCAGTATATCTCCGGGACATTTCCCTGGCTTTACCACCGTCACAATGGACAAACGAGACATGAAATAACATCAACAGATCAAGACGAAGCGAATGGAAGTACCCCCGGAGTCATAGCATGTGTAAATCGAGACGAAAGATCTCTCTCTCCCCCGCCTGCTTGCGAGGGGGAGGGGCAGTTTACACACACACGCAGCTGCTGCAAGCAGCAACGCACACACAGGGAGGAGATGGCAGAGAGAACCCACTCCCCTGAAAACTCCCCTTGAATTCCTCCAGACTCAGAAAATGTAAAAGTTCACTTTTTGGAGATCCATAGAAAAAGGGTGAACATTAATTTTGTTTTGCCACAGCATGGATTCGAACACACGACCAACCGCATCCAGGGGCGAGCGTTAACGCAGTGAGCCACTGGACCTGAGTACTCAAACATGGCTGCTTGTGCATCTTAGACACTCTGAATTCACTAAATGTACAACTTTTTCTCAATCAAAATGAACAAATGAGACATGAAATAACATCTACAGATCCAGACGAAGCGAATGGAAGCGGTCCCAGCCTCGTAGCTGTGAACAGCTGTGATTGCAGGAAAATGCTGTTACAAAGATTTCTCAGTATATCTCCGGGACTTTTCCCTGGCTTTACCACCGTCACAATGGACAAACGAGACATGAAATAACATCAACAGATCAAGACGAAGCGAATGGAAGTACCCCCGGAGTCATATCATGTGTAAATCGAGACGACAGATCTCTCTCTCCCCCGCCTGCTTGCGAGGGGGAGGGGCAGTTTACACACACACGCAGCTGCTGCATGCAGCAACGCACACACAGGGAGGAGATGGCAGAGAGAACGCACTCCCCTGAAAACTCCCCTTGAATTCCTCCAGACTCAGAAAATGTAAAAGTTCACTTTTTGGAGATCCATAGAAAAAAGGGTGAAAATGAAAAAAAGTATGCCACAGCATGGATTTGAACACGCGACCAACCGCATCCAGGGGCGAGCGTTAACGCAGTGAGCCACTGGACCTGAGTACTCAAACATGCCTAATTGTGCAGCTTAGACACTCTGAATTCACTAAATGTACAACTTTTTCTCCATCAAAATGAACAAATTATACATGAAATAACATCTACAGATCAAGACGAAGCGAATGGAAGCGGTCCCAGCCTCGTAGCTGTGAACAGCTGTGATCGCAGGAAAATGCTGTTTCAAAGATTTCTCAGTATATCTCCGGGACATTTCCCTGGCTTTACCACCGTCACAATGGACAAACGAGACATGAAATAACATCAACAGATCAAGACGAAGCGATTGGAAGTACCCCCGGAGTCATAGCATGTGTAAATCGAGACGAAAGATCTCTCTCTCCCCCGCCTGCTTGCGAGGGGGAGGGGCAGTTTACACACACACGCAGCTGCTGCATGCAGCAACGCACACACAGGGAGGAGATGGCAGAGAGAACGCACTCCCCTGAAAACTCCCCTTGAATTCCTCCAGACTCAGAAAATGTAAAAGTTCACTTTTTGGAGATCCATAGAAAAAGGGTGAAAATGATTTTTTTGCCACAGCATGGATTTGAACACGCGACCAACCGCATCCAGGGGCGAGCGTTAACGCAGTGAGCCACTGGACCTGAGTACTCAAACATGCCTGCTTGTGCAGCTTAGACACTCTGAATTCACTAAATGTACAACTTTTTCTCCATCAAAATGAACAAATGAGACATGAAATAAAATCTACAGATCAAGACGAAGCGAATGGAAGCGGTCCCAGCCTCGTAGCTGTGAACAGCTGTGATCGCAGGAAAATGCTGTTATAAAGATTTCTCAGTATATCTCCGGGATATTTCCCTGGCTTTACCACCGTCACAATGGACAAACGAGACATGAAATAACATCAACAGATCAAGACGAAGCGAATGGAAGTACCCCCGGAGTCATAGCATGTGTAAATCGAGACGAAAGATCTCTCTCTCCCCCGCCTGCTTGCGAGGGGGAGGGGCAGTTTACACACACACGCAGCTGCTGCATGCAGCAACGCACACACAGGGAGGAGATGGCAGAGAGAACGCACTCCCCTGAAAACTCCCCTTGAATTCCTCCAGACTCAGAAAATGTAAAAGTTCACTTTTTGGAGATCCATAGAAAAAGGGTGAAAATGAAAAAAAGTATGCCACAGCGTGGATTTGAACACGCGACCAACCGCATCCAGGGGCGAGCGTTAACGCAGTGAGCCACTGGACCTGAGTACTCAAACATGCCTACTTGTGCAGCTTAGACACTCTGAATTCACTAAATGTACAACTTTCTCTCCATCAAAATGAACAAATGAGACATGAAATAACATCTACAGATCAAGACGAAGTGAATGGAAGCGGTCCCAGCCTCGTAGCTGTGAACAGCTGTGATCGCAGGAAAATGCTGTTCCAAAGATTTCTCAGTATATCTCCGGGACTTTTCCCTGGCTTTACCACCGTCACAATGGACAAACGAGACATGAAATAACATCAACAGATCAAGACGAAGCGAATGGAAGTACCCCCGGAGTCATAGCATGTGTAAATCGAGACGACAGATCTCTCTCTCCCCCGCCTGCTTGCGAGGGGGAGGGGCAGTTTACACACACACGCAGCTGCTGCATGCAGCAACGCACACACAGTGAGGAGATGGCAGAGAGAACGCACTCCCCTGAAAACTCCCCTTGAATTCCTCCAGACTCAGAAAATGTAAAAGTTCACTTTTTGGAGATCCATAGAAAAAGGGTGGAAATGAAAAGAAGTATGCCACAGCATGGACTCGAACACTTGACCAACCGCATCCAGGGGCGAGCGTTAACGCAGTGAGCCACTGGACCTGAGTACTCTAACATGCCTGCTTGTGCAGCTTAGACACTCTGAATTCACTAAATGTACAACTTTTTCTCCATCAAAATGAACAAATGAGACATGAAATAACATCTACAGATCAAGACGAAGCGAATAGAAGCGGTCCCAGCCTCGTAGCTGTGAACAGCTGTGATCGCAGGAAAATGCTGTTACAAAGATTTCTCAGTATATCTCCGGGACATTTCCCTGGCTTTACCACCGTCACAATGGACAAACGAGACATGAAATAACATCAACAGATCAAGACGAAGCGAATGGAAGTACCCCCGGAGTCATAGCATGTGTAAATCGAGACGAAAGATCTCTCTCTCCCCCGCCTGCTTGCGAGGGGGAGGGGCAGTTTACACACACACGCAGCTGCTGCATGCAGCAACGCACACACAGGGAGGAGATGGCAGAGAGAACGCACTCCCCTGAAAACTCCCCTTGAATTCCTCCAGACTCAGAAAATGTAAAACTTCACTTTTTGGAGATCAATAGAAAAAGGGTGAAAATGATTTTTTTTTTGCCACAGCATGGATTCGAACACACGACCATCCGCATCAAGGGGAGAGCGTTAACGCAGTGAGCCACTGGACCTGAGTACTCAAACATGCCTACTTGTGCAGCTTAGACACTCTGAATTCACTAAATGTACAACTTTTTCTCCATCAAAATGAACGGATTATACATGAAATAACATCTACAGATCAAGACGAAGCGAATGGAAGCGGTCCCAGCCTCGTAGCTGTGAACAGCTGTGATCGCAGGAAAATGCTGTTTCAAAGATTTCTCAGTATATCTCCAGGACATTTCCCTGGCTTTACCACCGTCACAATGGACAAACGAGACATGAAATAACATCAACAGATCAAGACGAAGCGAATGGAAGTACCCCCGGAGTCATAGCATGTGTAAATCGAGACGAAAGATCTCTCTCTCCCCCGCCTGCTTGCGAGGGGGAGGGGCAGTTTACACACACACGCAGCTGCTGCATGCAGCAACGCACACACAGGGAGGAGATGGCAGAGAGAACGCACTCCCCTGAAAACTCCCCTTGAATTCCTCCAGACTCAGAAAATGTAAAAGTTCACTTTTTGGAGATCCATAGAAAAAGGGTGAAAATGAAAAAAAGTATGCCACAGCATGGATTCGAACACGAGACCAACCGCATCCAGGGGCGAGCGTTAACGCAGTGAGCCACTGGACCTGAGTACTCAAACATGCCTACTTGTGCAGCTTAGACACTCTGAATTCACTAAATGTACAACTTTTTCTCCATCAAAATGAACAAATTATACATGAAATAACATCTACAGATCAAGACGAAGCGAATGGAAGCGGTCCCAGCCTCGTAGCTGTGAACAGCTGTGATCGCAGGAAAATGCTGTTTCAAAGATTTCTCAGTATATCTCCGGGACATTTCCCTGGCTTTACCACCGTCACAATGGACAAACGAGACATGAAATAACATCAACAGATCAAGACGAAGCGATTGGAAGTACCCCCGGAGTCATAGCATGTGTAAATCGAGACGAAAGATCTCTCTCTCCCCCGCCTGCTTGCGAGGGGGAGGGGCAGTTTACACACACATGCAGCTGCTGCATGCAGCAACGCACACACAGGGAGGAGATGGCAGAGAGAACGCACTCCCCTGAAAACTCCCCTTGAATTCCTCCAGACTCAGAAAATGTAAAAGTTCACTTTTTGGAGATCCATAGAAAAAGGGTGAAAATGATTTTTTTGCCACAGCATGGATTCGAACACGCGACCAACCGCATCCAGGGGCGAGCGTTAACGCAGTGAGCCACTGGACCTGAGTACTCAAACATGCCTGCTTGTGCAGCTTAGACACTCTGAATTCACTAAATGTACAACTTTTTCTCCATCAAAATGAACAAATGAGACATGAAATAAAATCTACAGATCAAGACGAAGCGAATGGAAGCGGTCCCAGCCTCGTAGCTGTGAACAGCTGTGATCGCAGGAAAATGCTGTTATAAAGATTTCTCAGTATATCTCCGGGATATTTCCCTGGCTTTACCACCGTCACAATGAACAAACGAGACATGAAATAACATAAACAGATCAAGACGAAGCGAATGGAAGTACCCCCGGAGTCATAGCATGTGTAAATCGAGACGACAGATCTCTCTCTCCCCCGCCTGTTTGCGAGGGGAGGGGCAGTTTACACACACACGCAGCTGCTGCATGCAGCAACGCACACACAGGGAGGAGATGGCAGAGAGAACGCACTCCCCTGAAAACTCCCCTTGAATTCCTCCAGACTCAGAAAATGTAAAAGTTCACTTTTTGGAGATCCATAGAAAAAGGGTGAACATGAATTTTGTTTTGCCACAGCATGGATTCGAACACGCGACCAACCGCATCCAGGGGCGAGCGTTAACGCAGTGAGCCACTGGACCTGAGTACTCAAACATTCCTACTTGTGCAGCTTAGACACTCTGAATTCACTAAATGTACAACTTTTTCTCCATCAAAATGAACAAATGAGACATGAAATAACATCTACAGATCAAGACGAAGCGAATGGAAGCGGTCCCAGCCTCGTAGCTGTGAACAGCTGTGATCGCAGGAAAATGCTGTTTCAAAGATTTCTCAGTATATCTCCGGGACATTTCCCTGGCTTTACCACCGTCACAATGGACAAACGAGACATAAAATAACATCAACAGATCAAGACGAAGCGAATGGAAGTACCCCCGGAGTCATAGCATGTGTAAATCGAGACGAAAGATCTCTCTCTCCCCCGCCTGCTTGCGAGGGGGAGGGGCAGTTTACACACACATGCAGCTGCTGCATGCAGCAACGCACACACAGGGAGGAGATGGCAGAGAGAACGCACTCCCCTGAAAACTCCCCTTGAATTCCTCCAGACTCAGAAAATGTAAAAGTTCACTTTTTGGAGATCCATAGAAAAAGGGTGAAAATAATTTTTTTTTTGCCACAGCATGGATTCGAACACGAGACCAACCGCATCCAGGGGCGAGCGTTAACGCAGTGAGCCACTGGACCTGAGTACTCAAACATGCCTGCTTGTGCAGCTTAGACACTCTGAATTCACTAAATGTACAACTTTTTCTCCATCAAAATGAACAAATGAGACATGAAATAAAATCTACAGATCAAGACGAAGCGAATGGAAGCGGTCCCAGCCTCGTAGCTGTGAACAGCTGTGATCGCAGGAAAATGCTGTTATAAAGATTTATCAGTGTATCTCCGGGATATTTCCCTGGCTTTACCACCGTCCAAATGGACAAACGAGACATGAAATAACATCAACAGATCAAGACGAAGCGAATGGAAGTACCCCCGGAGTCATAGCATGTGTAAATCGAGACGAAATATCTCTCTCTCCCCCGCCTGCTTGCGAGGGGGAGGGGCAGTTTACACACACACGCAGCTGCTGCATGCAGCAACGCACACACAGGGAGGAGATGGCAGAGAGAACGCACTCCCCTGAAAACTCCCCTTGAATTCCTCCAGACTCAGAAAATGTAAAAGTTCACTTTTTGGAGATCCATAGAAAAAGGGTGAAAATGAAAAAAAGTATGCCACAGCATGGATTTGAACACGCGACCAACCGCATCCAGGGGCGAGCGTTAACGCAGTGAGCCACTGGACCTGAGTACTCAAACATGCCTACTTGTGCAGCTTAGACACTCTGAATTCACTAAATGTACAACTTTTTCTCCATCAAAATGAACAAATTATACATGAAATAACATCTACAGATCAAGACGAAGCGAATGAAAGCGGTCCCAGCCTCGTAGCTGTGAACAGCTGTGATCGCAGGAAAATGCTGTTTCAAAGATTTCTCAGTATATCTCCGGGACATTTCCCTGGCTTTACCACAGTCACAATGGACAAACGAGACATGAAATAACATCAACAGATCAAGACGAAGCGAATGGAAGTACCACCGGAGTCATAGCATGTGTAAATCGAGACGAAAGATCTCTCTCTCCCCCGCCTGCTTGCGAGGGGGAGGGGCAGTTTACACACACACGCAGCTGCTGCATGCAGCAACGCACACACAGGGAGGAGATGGCAGAGAGAACGCACTCCCCTGAAAACTCCCCTTGAATTCCTCCAGACTCAGAAAATGTAAAAGTTCACTTTTTGGAGATCCATAGAAAAAGGGTGAAAATGATTTTCTTTTTTTGCCACAGCATGGATTCGAACACGCGACCAACCGCATCCAGGGGCGAGTGTTAACGCAGTCAGCCACTGGACCTGAGTACTCAAACATGCCTACTTGTGCAGCTTAGAAACTCTGAATTCACTAAATGTACAACTTTTTTTCCATCAAAATGAACAAATGAGACATGAAATAACATCTACAGATCAAGACGAAGCGAATGAAAGCGGTCCCAGCCTCGTAGCTGTGAACAGCTGTGATCGCAGGAAAATGCTGTCACAAAGATTTCTCAGTATATCTCCGGGACATTTCCCTGGCTTTACCACCATCACAATGGACACACGAGACATGAAATAACATAAACAGATCAAGACGAAGCAAATGGAAGTACCCCCGGAGTCATAGCATGTGTAAATCGAGACGAAAGATCTCTCTCTCCCCCGCCTGCTTGCGAGGGGGAGGGGCAGTTTACACACACACGCAGCTGCTGCATGCAGCAACGCACACACAGGGAGGAGATGGCAGAGAGAACGCACTCCCCTGAAAACTCCCCTTGAATTCCTCCAGACTCAGAAAATGTAAAAGTTCACTTTTTGGAGATCCATAGAAAAAGGGTGAAAATGAAAATAAGTATGCCACAGCATGGATTCGAACACGCGACCAACCGCATCCAGGGGCGAGCGTTAACGCAGTGAGCCACTGGACCTGAGTACTCTAACATGCCTGCTTGTGCAGCTTAGACACTCTGAATTCACTAAATGTACAACTTTTTCTCCATCAAAATGAACAAATTATACATGAAATAACATCTACAGATCAAGACGAAGCGAATGGAAGCGGTCCCAGCCTCGTAGCTGTGAACAGCTGTGATCGCAGGAAAATGCTGTTTCAAAGATTTCTCAGTATATCTCCGGGACTTTTCCCTGGCTTTACCACCGTCACAATGGACAAACGAGACATAAAATAACATCAACAGATCAAGACGAAGCGAATGGAAGTACCCCCGGAGTCATAGCATGTGTAAATCGAGACGAAAGATCTCTCTCTCCCCCGCCTGCTTGCGAGGGGGAGGGGCAGTTTACACACACACGCAGCTGCTGCATGCAGCAACGCACACACAGGGAGGAGATGGCAGAGAGAACGCACTCCCCTGAAAACTCCCCTTGAATTCCTCCAGACTCAGAAAATGTAAAAGTTCACTTTTTGGAGATCCATAGAAAAAGGGTGAAAATGAAAAAAAGTATGCCACAGCATGGATTTGAACACGCGACCAACCGCATCCAGGGGCGAGCGTTAACGCAGTGAGCCACTGGACCTGAGTACTCAAACATGCCTGCTTGTGCATCTTAGACACTCTGAATTCACTAAATGTACAACTTTTTCTCAATCAAAATGAACAAATGAGACATGAAATAACATCTACAGATCAAGACGAAGCGAATGGAAGCGGTCCCAGCCTCGGAGCTGTGAACAGCTGTGATTGCGGGAAAATGCTGTTACAAAGATTTCTCAGTATATCTGCGGGACTTTTCACTGGCTTTACCACCGTCACAATGGACAAACGAGACATGAAATAACATCAACAGATCAAGAAGAAGCGAATGGAAGTACCCCCGGAGTCATAGCATGTGTAAATCGAGACGACAGATCTCTCTCTCCCCCGCCTGCTTGCGAGGGGGAGGGGCAGTTTACACACACACGCAGCTGCTGCATGCAGCAACACACACACAGGGAGGAGATGGCAGAGAGAACGCACTCCCCTGAAAACTCCCCTTGAATTCCTCCAGACTCAGAAAATGTAAAAGTTCACTTTTTGGAGATCCATAGAAAAAGGGTGAAAATGAAAAAAAGTATGCCACAGCATGGATTCGAACACGCGACCAACGGCATCCAGGGGCGAGCGTTAACGCAGTGAGCCACTGGACCTGAGTACTCAAACATGCCTGCTTGTGCAACTTAGACACTCTGAATTCACTAAATGTACAACTTTTTTTACATCAAAATGAACAAATGAGACATGAAATAACATCTACAGATCAAGACGAAGCGAATGGAAGTGGTCCCAGCCTCGTAGCTGTGAACAACTGTGATCGCAGGAAAATGCTGTTACAAAGATTTCTCAGTATATCTCCGGGACATTTCCCTGGCTTTACCACAGTCACAATGGACAAACGAGACATGAAATAACATCAACAGATCAAGACGAAGCGAATGGAAGTACCCCCGGAGTCATAGCATGTGTAAATCGAGACGAAAGATCTCTCTCTCCCCCGCCTGCTTGCGAGGGGGAGGGGCAGTTTACACACACACGCAGCTGCTGCATGCAGCAACGCACACACAGGGAGGAGATGGCAGAGAGAACGCACTCCCCTGAAAACTCCCCTTGAATTCCTCCAGACTCAGAAAATGTAAAAGTTCACTTTTTGGAGATCCATAGAAAAAGGGTGAAAATGAAAAAAAGAATGCCACAGCATGGATTCGAACACGCGACCAACCGCATCCAGGGGCGAGCGTTAACGCAGTGAGCCACTGGACCTGAGTACTCAAACATGCCTGCTTGTGCATCTTAGACACTCTGAATTCACTAAATGTACAACTTTTTTTACATCAAAATGAACAAATGAGACATGAAATAACATCTACAGATCAAGACGAAGCGAATGGAAGCGGTCCCAGTCTCGTAGCTGTGAACAGCTGTGATCGCAGGAAAATGCTGTTTCAAAGATTTCTCAGTATATCTCCGGGACATTTCCCTGGCTTTACCACCGTCACAATGGACAAACGAGACATAATATAACATCAACAGATCAAGACGAAGCGAATGGAAGTACCCCCGGAGTCATAGCATGTGTAAATCGAGACGAAAGATCTCTCTCTCACCCGCCTGCATGCGAGGGGGAGGGGCAGTTTACACACACACGCAGCTGCTGCATGCAGCAACGCACACACAGGGAGGAGATGGCAGAGAGAACGCACTCCCCTGAAAACTCCCCTTGAATTCCTCCAGACTCAGAAAATGTAAAACTTCACTTTTTGGAGATCAATAGAAAAAGGGTGAAAATGATTTTTTTTTTGCCACAGCATGGATTCGAACACACGACCATCCGCATCAAGGGGAGAGCGTTAACACAGTGAGCCACTGGACCTGAGTACTCAAACATGCCTACTTGTGCAGCTTAGACACTCTGAATTCACTAAATGTACAACTTTTTCTCCATCAAAATGAACAAATTATACATGAAATAACATCTACAGATCAAGACGAAGCGAATGGAAGCGGTCCCAGCCTCGTAGCTGTGAACAGCTGTGATCGCAGGAAAATGCTGTTTCAAAGATTTCTCAGTATATCTCCGGGACATTTCCCTGGCTTTACCACCGTCACAATGGACAAACGAGACATGAAATAACATCAACAGATCAAGACGAAGCGAATGGAAGTACCCCCGGAGTCATAGCATGTGTAAATCGAGACGAAAGATCTCTCTCTCCCCCGCCTGCTTGCGAGGGGGAGGGGCAGTTTACACACACACGCAGCTGCTGCATGCAGCAACGCACACACAGGGAGGAGATGGCAGAGAGAACGCACTCCCCTGAAAACTCCCCTTGAATTCCTCCAGACTCAGAAAATGTAAAACTTGACTTTTTGGAGATCAATAGAAAAAGGGTGAAAATGATTTTTTTTTTGCCACAGCATGGATTCGAACACACGACCATCCGCATCAAGGGGAGAGCGTTAACGCAGTGAGCCACTGGACCTGAGTACTCAAACATGCCTACTTGTGCAGCTTAGACACTCTGAATTCACTAAATGTACAACTTTTTCTCCATCAAAATGAACAAATTATACATGAAATAACATCTACAGATCAAGACGAAGCGAATGGAAGCGGTCCCAGCCTCGTAGCTGTGAACAGCTGTGATTGCAGGAAAATGCTGTTACAAAGATTTCTCAGTATATCTCCGGGACTTTTCCCTGGCTTTACCACCGTCACAATGGACAAACGAGACATGAAATAACATCAACAGATCAAGACGAAGCGAATGGAAGTACCCCCGGAGTCATAGCATGTGTAAATCAAGACGAAAGATCTCTCTCTCCCCCGCCTGCTTGCGAGGGGTAGGGGCAGTTTACACACACACGCAGCTGCTGCATGCAGCAACGCACACACAGGGAGGAGATGGCAGAGAGAACGCACTCCCCTGAAAACTCCCCTTGAATTCCTCCAGACTCAGAAAATGTAAAAGTTCACTTTTTGGAGATCCATAGAAAAAGGGTGAAAATGAAAAAAAGTATGCCACAGCATGGATTCGAACACGCGACCAACGGCATCCAGGGGCGAGCGTTAACGCAGTGAGCCACTGGACCTGAGTACTCAAACATGCCTACTTGTGCAGCTTAGACACTCTGAATTCACTAAATGTACAACTTTCTCTCCATCAAAATGAACAAATGAGACATGAAATAACATCTACAGATCAAGACGAAGTGAATGGAAGCGGTCCCAGCCTCGTAGCTGTGAACAGCTGTGATCGCAGGAAAATGCTGTTCCAAAGATTTCTCAGTATATCTCCGGGACTTTTCCCTGGCTTTACCACCGTCACAATGGACAAACGAGACATGAAATAACATCAACAGATCAAGACGAAGCGAATGGAAGTACCCCCGGAGTCATAGCATGTGTAAATCGAGACGACAGATCTCTCTCTCCCCCGCCTGCTTGCGAGGGGGAGGGGCAGTTTACACACACACGCAGCTGCTGCATGCAGCAACGCACACACAGGGAGGAGATGGCAGAGAGAACGCACTCCCCTGAAAACTCCCCTTGAATTCCTCCAGACTCAGAAAATGTAAAAGTTCACTTTTTGGAGATCCATAGAAAAAGGGTGGAAATGAAAAGAAGTATGCCACAGCATGGACTCGAACACTTGACCAACCGCATCCAGGGGCGAGCGTTAACGCAGTGAGCCACTGGACCTGAGTACTCAAACATGCCTACTTGTGCAGCTTAGACACTCTGAATTCACTAAATGTACAACTTTTTCTCCATCAAAATGAACAAATTATACATGAAATAACATCTACAGATCAAGACGAAGCGAATGAAAGCGGTCCCAGCCTCGTAGCTGTGAACAGCTGTGATCGCAGGAAAATGCTGTTTCAAAGATTTCTCAGTATATCTCCGGGACATTTCCCTGGCTTTACCACAGTCACAATGGACAAACGAGACATGAAATAACATCAACAGATCAAGACGAAGCGAATGGAAGTACCCCCGGAGTCATAGCATGTGTAAATCGAGACGAAAGATCTCTCTCTCCCCCGCCTGCTTGCGAGGGGGAGGGGCAGTTTACACACACACGCAGCTGCTGCATGCAGCAACGCACACACAGGGAGGAGATGGCAGAGAGAACGCACTCCCCTGAAAACTCCCCTTGAATTCCTCCAGACTCAGAAAATGTAAAAGTTCACTTTTTGGAGATCCATAGAAAAAGGGTGAAAATGATTATTTTTTTGCCACAGCATGGATTCGAACACGCGACCAACCGCATCCAGGGGCGAGCGTTAACGCAGTGAGCCACTGGACCTGAGTACTCAAACATGCCTGCTTGTGTATCTTAGACACTCTGAATTCACTAAATGTACAACTTTTTCTCAATCAAAATGAACAAATGAGACATGAAATAACATCTACAGATCAAGACGAAGCGAATGGAAGAGGTCCCAGCCTCGTAGCTAAGAACAGCTGTGATCGCAGGAAAATGCTGATCCAAAGATTTCTCAGTATATCTCCGGGACATTTCCCTGGCTTTACCACCGTCACAATGGACAAACGAGACATGAAATAACATCAACAGATCAAGACGAAGCGAATGGAAGTACCCCCGGAGTCATAGCATGTGTAAATCGAGACGAAAGATCTCTCTCTCCCCCGCCTGCTTGCGAGGGGGAGGGGCAGTTTACACACACACGCAGCTGCTGCATGCAGCAACGCACACACAGGGAGGAGATGGCAGAGAGAACGCACTCCCCTGAAAACTCCCCTTGAATTCCTCCAGACTCAGAAAATGTAAAAGTTCACTTTTTGGAGATCCATAGAAAAAGGGTGAAAATGAAAAAAAGTATGCCACAGCATGGATTTGAACACGCGACCAACCGCATCCAGGGGCGAGCGTTAACGCAGTGAGCCACTGGACCTGAGTACTCAAACATGCCTGCTTGTGCATCTTAGACACTCTGAATTCACTAAATGTACAACTTTTTCTCAATCAAAATGAACAAATGAGACATGAAATAACATCTACAGATCAAGACGAAGCGAATGGAAGCGGTCCCAGCCTCGTAGCTGTGAACAGCTGTGATTGCAGGAAAATGCTGTTACAAAGATTTCTCAGTATATCTCCGGGACGTTTCCCTGGCTTTACCACCGTCACAATGGACAAACGAGACATGAAATAACATCAACAGATCAAGACGAAGCGAATGGAAGTACCCCCGGAGTCATAGCATGTGTAAATCGAGACGACAGATCTCTCTCTCCCCCGCCTGCTTGCGAGGGGGAGGGGCAGTTTACACACACACGCAGCTGCTGCATGCAGCAACGCACACACAGGGAGGAGATGGCAGAGAGAACGCACTCCCCTGAAAACTCCCCTTGAATTCCTCCAGACTCAGAAAATGTAAAAGTTCACTTTTTGGAGATCCATAGAAAAAGGGTGAAAATGATTTTTTTTTTGCCACAGCATGGATTCGAACACGAGACCAACCGCATCCAGGGGCGAGCGTTAACGCAGTGAGCCACTGGACCTGAGTACTCAAACATGCCTGCTTGTGCAGCTTAGACACTCTGAATTCACTAAATGTACAACTTTTTCTCCATCAAAATGAACAAATGAGACATGAAATAACATCTACAGATCAAGACGAAGCGAATGGAGGCGGTCCCAGCCTCGTAGCTGTGAACAGCTGTGATCGCAGGAAAATGCTGTTCCAAAGATTTCTCAGTATATCTCCGGGACCTTTCCCTGGCTTTACCACCGTTACAATGGACAAACGAGACATGAAATAACATCAACAGATCAAGACGAAGCGAATGGAAGTACCCCCGGAGTCATAGCATGTGTAAATCGAGACGACAGATCTCTCTCTCCCCCGCCTGCTTGCGAGGGGGAGGGGCAGTTTACACACACACGCAGCTGTTGCATGCAGCAACGCACACACAGGGAGGAGATGGCAGAGAGAACCCACTCCCCTGAAAACTCCCCTTGAATTCCTCCAGACTCAGAAAATGTAAAAGTTCACTTTTTGGAGATCCATAGAAAAAGGATGAAAATGAAAAAAAGTATGCCACAGCATGGATTCGAACACGCGACCAACCGCATCCAGGGGCGAGCGTTAATGCAGTGAGCAACTGGACCTGAGTACTCAAACATGCCTACTTGTGCAGCTTAGACACTCTGAATTCACTAAATGTACAACTTTCTCTCCATCAAAATGAACAAATGAGACATGAAATAACATCTACAGATCAAGACGAAGCGAATGGAAGCGGTCCCAGCCTCGTAGCTGTGAACAGCTGTGATCGCAGGAAAATGCTGTTCCAAAGATTTCTCAGTATATCTCCGGGACATTTCCCTGGCTTTACCACCGTCACAATGGACAAACGAGACATGAAATAACATCAACAGATCAAGACGAAGCGAATGGAAGTACCCCCGGAGTCATAGCATGTGTAAATCGAGACGACAGATCTCTCTCTCCCCCGCCTGCTTGCGAGGGGGAGGGGCAGTTTACACACACACGCAGCTGCTGCATGCAGCAACGCACACACAGGGAGGAGATGGCAGAGAGAACGCACTCCCCTGAAAACTCCCCTTGAATTCCTCCAGACTCAGAAAATGTAAAAGTTCACTTTTTGGAGATCCATAGAAAAAGGGTGAAAATGAAAAAAAGTATGCCACAGCATGGATTCGAACACACGACCAACCGCATCCAGGGGCGAGCATTAACGCAGTGAGCCACTGGACCTGAGTACTCAAACATGCCTGCTTGTGCAGCTTAGACACTCTGAATTCACTAAATGTACAACTTTTTCTCCATCAAAATGAACAAATGAGACATGAAATAACATCTACAGATCAAGACGAAGCGAATGGAAGTGGTCCCAGCCTCGTAGCTGTGAACAGCTGTGATCGCAGGAAAATGCTGTTACAAAGATTTCTCAGTATATCTCCGGAACTTTTCCCTGGCTTTACCACCGTCACAATGGACACACGAGACATGAAATAACATCAACAGATCAAGACAAAGCGAATGGAAGTACCCCCGGAGTCATAGCAGGTGTAAATCGAGACGACAGATCTCTCTCTCCCCTGCCTGCTTGCGAGGGGGAGGGGCAGTTTACACACACACGCAGCTGCTGCATGCAGCAACGCACACACAGGGAGGAGATGGCAGAGAGAACGCACTCCCCTGAAAACTCCCCTTGAATTCCTCCAGACTCAGAAAATGTAAAAGTTCACTTTTTGGAGATCCATAGAAAAAGGGTGAAAATGAAAAAAAGTATGCCACAGCATGGATTCGAACACGCGACCAACCGCATCCAGGGGCGAGCATTAACGCAGTGAGCCACTGGACCTGAGTACTCAAACATGCCTGCTTGTGCAGCTTAAACACTCTGAATTCACTAAATGTACAACTTTTTCTCCATCAAAAAGAACAAATGAGACATGAAATAACATATACAGATCAAGACGAAGTGAATGGAAGCGGTCCCAGCCTCGTAGCTGTGAACAGCTGTGATCGCAGGAAAATGCTGTTCCAAAGATTTCTCAGTATATCTCTGGGACTTTTCCCTGGCTTTACCACCGTCACAATGGACAAACGAGACATGAAATAACATCAACAGATCAAGACGAAGCGAATGGAAGTACCCCCGGAGTCATAGCATGTGTAAATCGAGACGACAGATCTCTCTCTCCCCCGCCTGCTTGCGAGGGGGAGGGGCAGTTTACACACACACGCAGCTGCTGCATGCAGCAACGCACACACAGTGAGGAGATGGCAGAGAGAACGCACTCCCCTGAAAACTCCCCTTGAATTCCTCCAGACTCAGAAAATGTAAAAGTTCACTTTTTGGAGATCCATAGAAAAAGGGTGAAAATGAAAAAAAGTATGCCACAGCATGGATTCGAACACATGACCAACCGCATCCAGGGGCGAGCGTTAACGCAGTGAGCCACTGGACCTGAATACTCTAACATGCCTGCTTGTGCAGCTTAGACACTCTGAATTCACTAAATGTACAACTTTTTCTCCATCAAAATGAACAAATGAGACATGAAATAACATCTACAGATCAAGACGAAGCGAATGGAAGCGGTCCCAGCCTCGTAGCTGTGAACAGCTGTGATTGCAGGAAAATGCTGTTACAAAGATTTCTCAGTATATCTCCGGAACTTTTCCCTGGCTTTACCACCGTCGCAATGGACAAACGAGACATTAAATAACATCAACAGATCAAGACAAAGCGAATGGAAGTACCCCCGGAGTCATAGCATGTGTAAATCGAGACGAAAGATCTCTCTCTCCCCGCCTGCTTGCGAGGGGGAGGGGCAGTTTACACACACACGCAGCTGCTGCATGCAGCAACGCACACACAGGGAGGAGATGGCAGAGAGAACGCACTCCCCTGAAAACTCCCCTTGAATTCCTCCAGACTCAGAAAATGTAAAAGTTCACTTTTTGGAAATCCATACAAAAAGGGTGAAAATGATTTTTTTTTTCCCACAGCATGGATTCGAACACGCGACCAACCGCATCCAGGGGAGAGCGTTAACGCAGTGAGCCACTGGACCTGAGTCCTCAAACATGCCTGCTTGTGCAGCTTAGAAACTCTGAATTCACTAAATGTACAACTTTTTCTCCATCAAAATGAACAAATGAGACATGAAATAACATCTACAGATCAAGACGAAGCGAATGGAAGCGGTCCCAGCCTCTTAGCTGTGAACAGCTGTGATAGCAGGAAAATGCTGTTACAAAGATTTCTCAGTATATCTCCGGGACATTTCCCTGGCTTTACCACCGTCACAATGGACAAACGAGACATGAAATAACATCAACAGATCAAGACGAAGTGAATGGAAGTACCCCCGGAGTCATAGCATGTGTAAATCGAGACGAAAGATCTCTCTCTCCCCGCCTGCTTGCGAGGGGGAGGGGCAGTTTACACACACACGCAGCTGCTGCATGCAGCAACGCACACACAGGGAGGAGATGGCAGAGAGAACGCACTCCCCTGAAAACTCCCCTTGAATTACTCCAGACTCAGAAAATGTAAAAGTTAACTTTTTGGAGATCCATAGAAAAAGGGTGAACAAGAATTTTGTTTTGCCACAGCATGGATTCAAACACGCAACCAACCGCATCCAGGTGCGAGCGTTAACGCAGTGAGCCACTGGACCTGAGTACTCAAACATGCCTACTTGTGCAGCTTAGACACTCTGAATTCACTAAATGTACAACTTTTTCTCCATCAAAATGAACAAATGAGACATGAAATAACATCTAAAGATCAAGACGAAGCGAATAGAAGCGGTCCCAGCCTCGTAGCTGTGAACAGCTGTGATCGCAGGAAAATGCTGTGACAAAGATTTATCAGTATATCTCTGGGACATTTCCCTGGCTTTACCATCGTCACAATGGACAAACGAGACATGAAATAACAGCAACAGATCAAGACGAAGCGAATGGAAGTACCCCCGGAGTCATAGCATGTGTAAATCGAGACGAAAGATCTCTCTCTCCCCCGCCTGCTTGCGAGGGGGAGGGGCAGTTTACACACACACGCAGCTGCTGTATGCAGCAACGCACACACAGGGAGGAGATGGCAGAGAGAACGCACTCCCCTGAAAACTCCCCTTGAATTCCTCCAGACTCAGAAAATGTAAAAGTTCACTTTTTGGAGATCCATAGAAAAAGGGTGAAAATGAAAAAAAGTATGCCACAGCATGGATTTGAACACGCGACCAACCGCATCCAAGGGCGAGCGTTAACGCAGTGAGCCACTGGACCTGAGTACTCAAACATGCCTACGTGTGCAGCTTAGACACTCTGAATTCACTAAATGTACAACTTTTTCTCCATCAAAATGAACAAATTATACATGAAATAACATCTACAGATCAAGACGAAGCGAATGGAAGCGGTCCCAGCGTCGTAGCTGTGAACAGCTGTGATCACAGGAAAATGCTGTTTCAAAGATTTCTCAGTATATCTCCGGGACATTTCCCTGGCTTTACCACCGTCACAATGGACAAACGAGACATGAAATAACATCAACAGATCAAGACGAAGCGAATGGAAGTACCCCCGGAGTCATAGCATGTGTAAATCGAGACGAAAGATCTCTCTCTCCCCCGCCTGCTTGCGAGGGGGAGGGGCAGTTTACACACACACGCAGCTGCTGCATGCAGCAACGCACACACAGGGAGGAGATGGCAGAGAGAACGCACTCCCCTGAAAACTCCCCTTGAATTCCTCCAGACTCAGAAAATGTAAAAGTTCACTTTTTGGAGATCCATAGAAAAAGGGTGAAAATGATTTTTTTTTGCCACAGCATGGATTCGAACACGCGACCAACCGCATCCAGGGGCGAGCGTTAACGCAGTGAGCCACTGGACCTGAGTACTCAAACATGCCTGCTTGTGCAGCTTAGACACTCTGAATTCACTAAATGTACAACTTTTTCTCCATCAAAATGAACAAATGAGACATGAAATAACATCTACAGATCAAGACGAAGCGAATGGAAGCGGTCCCAGCCTCGTAGCTGTGAACAGCTGTGATCGCAGGAAAATGCTGTTTCAAAGATTTCTCAGTATATCTCCGGGACCTTTCCCTGGCTTTACCACCATCACAATGGACAAACGAGACATGAAATAACATCAACAGATCAAGACGAAGCGAATGGAAGTACCCCCGGAGTCATAGCATGTGTAAATCGAGACGAAATATCTCTCTCTCCCCCGCCTGCTTGCGAGGGGGAGGGGCAGTTTAAACACACACGCAGCTGCTGCATGCAGCAACGCACACACAGGGAGGAGATGGCAGAGAGAACGCACTCCCCTGAAAACTCCCCTTGAATTCCTCCAGACTCAGAAAATGTAAAAGTTCACTTTTTGGAGATCCATAGAAAAAGGGTGAAAATGAAAAAAAGTATGCCACAGCATGGATTTGAACACGCGACCAACCGCATCCAAGGGCGAGCGTTAACGCAGTGAGCCACTGGACCTGAGTACTCAAACATGCCTACGTGTGCAGCTTAGACACTCTGAATTCACTAAATGTACAACTTTTTCTCCATCAAAATGAACAAATTATACATGAAATAACATCTACAGATCAAGACGAAGCGAATGGAAGCGGTCCCAGCCTCGTAGCTGTGAACAGCTGTGATCACAGGAAAATGCTGTTTCAAAGATTTCTCAGTATATCTCCGGGACATTTCCCTGGCTTTACCACCGTCACAATGGACAAACGAGACATGAAATAACATCAACAGATCAAGACGAAGCGAATGGAAGTACCCCCGGAGTCATAGCATGTGTAAATCGAGACGAAAGATCTCTCTCTCCCCCGCCTGCTTGCGAGGGGGAGGGGCAGTTTACACACACACGCAGCTGCTGCATGCAGCAACGCACACACAGGGAGGAGATGGCAGAGAGAACGCACTCCCCTGAAAACTCCCCTTGAATTCCTCCAGACTCAGAAAATGTAAAAGTTCACTTTTTGGAGATCCATAGAAAAAGGGTGAAAATGATTTTTTTTTGCCACAGCATGGATTCGAACACGCGACCAACCGCATCCAGGGGCGAGCGTTAACGCAGTGAGCCACTGGACCTGAGTACTCAAACATGCCTGCTTGTGCAGCTTAGACACTCTGAATTCACTAAATGTACAACTTTTTCTCCATCAAAATGAACAAATGAGACATGAAATAACATCTACAGATCAAGACGAAGCGAATGGAAGCGGTCCCAGCCTCGTAGCTGTGAACAGCTGTGATCGCAGGAAAATGCTGTTATAAAGATTTATCAGTATATCTCCGGGATATTTCCCTGGCTTTACCACCGTCCAAATGGACAAACGAGACATGAAATAACATCAACAGATCAAGACGAAGCGAATGGAAGTACCCCCGGAGTCATAGCATGTGTAAATCGAGACGAAAGATCTCTCTCTCCCCCGCCTGCTTGCGAGGGGGAGGGGCAGTTTACACACACACGCAGCTGCTGCATGCAGCAACGCACACACAGGGAGGAGATGGCAGAGAGAACGCACTCCCCTGAAAACTCCCCTTGAATTCCTCCAGACTCAGAAAATGTAAAAGTTCACTTTTTGGAGATCCATAGAAAAAGGGTGAAAATGAAAAAAAGTATGCCACAGCATGGATTCGAACACTCGACCAACCGCATACAGGGGCGAGCGTTAACGCAGTGAGCCACTGGACCTGAGTACTCAAACATGCCTGCTTGTGCAGCTTAGACACTCTGAATTCACTAAATGTACAACTTTTTCTCCATCAAAATGAACAAATGAGACATGAAATAACATCTACAGATCAAGACGAAGCGAATGGAAGCGGTCCCAGCCTCGTAGCTGTGAACAGCTGTGATTGCAGGAAAATGCTGTTACAAAGATTTCTCAGTATATCTCCGGAACTTTTCCCTGGCTTTACCACCGTCGCAATGGACAAACGAGACATTAAATAACATCAACAGATCAAGACAAAGCGAATGGAAGTACCCCCGGAGTCATAGCATGTGTAAATCGAGACGAAAGATCTCTCTCTCCCCGCCTGCTTGCGAGGGGGAGGGGCAGTTTACACACACACGCAGCTGCTGCATGCAGCAACGCACACACAGGGAGGAGATTGCAGAGAGAACGCACTCCCCTGAAAACTCCCCTTGAATTCCTCCAGACTCAGAAAATGTAAAAGTTCACTTTTTGGAAATCCATACAAAAAGGGTGAAAATGATTTTTTTTTTCCCACAGCATGGATTCGAACACGCGACCAACCGCATCCAGGGGAGAGCGTTAACGCAGTGAGCCACTGGACCTGAGTCCTCAAACATGCCTGCTTGTGCAGCTTAGAAACTCTGAATTCACTAAATGTACAACTTTTTCTCCATCAAAATGAACAAATGAGACATGAAATAACATCTACAGATCAAGACGAAGCGAATGGAAGCGGTCCCAGCCTCTTAGCTGTGAACAGCTGTGATCGCAGGAAAATGCTGTTACAAAGATTTCTCAGTATATCTCCGGGACATTTCCCTGGCTTTACCACCGTCACAATGGACAAACGAGACATGAAATAACATCAACAGATCAAGACGAAGTGAATGGAAGTACCCCCGGAGTCATAGCATGTGTAAATCGAGACGAAAGATCTCTCTCTCCCCGCCTGCTTGCGAGGGGGAGGGGCAGTTTACACACACACGCAGCTGCTGCATGCAGCAACGCACACACAGGGAGGAGATGGCAGAGAGAACGCACTCCCCTGAAAACTCCCCTTGAATTCCTCCAGACTCAGAAAATGTAAAAGTTAACTTTTTGGAGATCCATAGAAAAAGGGTGAACAAGAATTTTGTTTTGCCACAGCATGGATTCAAACACGCGACCAACCGCATCCAGGTGCGAGCGTTAACGCAGTGAGCCACTGGACCTGAGTACTCAAACATGCCTACTTGTGCAGCTTAGACACTCTGAATTCACTAAATGTACAACTTTTTCTCCATCAAAATGAACAAATGAGACATGAAATAACATCTAAAGATCAAGACGAAGCGAATAGAAGCGGTCCCAGCCTCGTAGCTGTGAACAGCTGTGATCGCAGGAAAATGCTGTTACAAAGATTTCTCAGTATATCTCTGGGACATTTCCCTGGCTTTACCATCGTCACAATGGACAAACGAGACATGAAATAACATCAACAGATCAAGACGAAGCGAATGGAAGTACCCCCGGAGTCATAGCATGTGTAAATCGAGACGAAAGATCTCTCTCTCCCCCGCCTGCTTGCGAGGGGGAGGGGCAGTTTACACACACACGCAGCTGCTGCATGCAGCAACGCACACACAGGGAGGAGATGGCAGAGAGAACGCACTCCCCTGAAAACTCCCCTTGAATTCCTCCAGACTCAGAAAATGTAAAAGTTCACTTTTTGGAGATCCATAGAAAAAGGGTGAAAATGATTTTTTTTTTGCCACAGCATGGATTCGAACACGCGACCAACCGCATCCAGGGGCGAGCGTTAATGCAGTGAGCCACTGGACCTGAGTACTCAAACATGCCTGCTTGTGCAGCTTAGACACTCTGAATTCACTAAATGTACAACTTTTTCTCCATCAAAATGAACAAATGAGACATGAAATAACATCTACAGATCAAGACGAAGCGAATGGAAGTGGTCCCAGCCTCGTAGCTGTGAACAGCTTTGATCGCAGGAAAATGCTGTTATAAAGATTTATCAGTATATCTCCGGGATATTTCCCTGGCTTTACCACCGTCCAAATGGACAAACGAGACATGAAATAACATCAACAGATCAAGACGAAGCGAATGGAAGTACCCCCGGAGTCATAGCATGTGTAAATCGAGACGACAGATCTCTCTCTCCCCCGCCTGCTTGCGAGGGGGAGGGGCAGTTTACACACACACGCAGCTGCTGCATGCAGCAACGCACACACAGTGAGGAGATGGCAGAGAGAACGCACTCCCCTGAAAACTCCCCTTGAATTCCTCCAGACTCAGAAAATGTAAAAGTTCACTTTTTGGAGATCCATAGAAAAAGGGTGAAAATGAAAAAAAGTATGCCACAGCATGGATTCGAACACATGACCAACCGCATCCAGGGGCGAGCGTTAACGCAGTGAGCCACTGGACCTGAATACTCTAACATGCCTGCTTGTGCAGCTTAGACACTCTGAATTCACTAAATGTACAACTTTTTCTCCATCAAAATGAACAAATGAGACATGAAATAACATCTACAGATCAAGACGAAGCGAATGGAAGCGGTCCCAGCCTCGTAGCTGTGAACAGCTGTAATCGCAGGAAAATGCTGTTACAAAGATTTCTCAGTATATCTCCGGGACATTTCCCTGGCTTTACCACCATCACAATGGACAAACGAGACATGAAATAACATAAACAGATCAAGACGAAGCGAATGGAAGTACCCCCGGTTTCATAGCATGTGTAAATCGAGACGAAAGATCTCTCTCTCCCCCGCCTGCTTGCGAGGGGGAGGGGCAGTTTACACACACACGCAGCTGTTGCATGCAGCAACGCACACACAGGGAGGAGATGGCAGAGAGAACGCAATCCCCTGAAAACTCCCCTTGAATTCCTCCAGACTCAGAAAATGTAAAAGTTCACTTTTTGGAGATCCATAGAAAAAGGGTGAAAATGAAAAAAAGTATGCCACAGCATGGATTCGAACACGCGACCAACCGCATCCAGGGGCGAGCATTAACGCAGTGAGCCACTGGACCTGAGTACTCAAACATGCCTGCTTGTGCAGCTTAGACACTCTGAATTCACTAAATGTACAACTTTTTCTCCATCAAAATGAACAAATGAGACATGAAATAACATCTACAGATCAAGACGAAGCGAATGGAAGCGGTCCCAGCCTCGTAGCTGTGAACAGCTGTGATTGCAGGAAAATGCTGTTACAAAGATTTCTCAGTATATCTCCGGAACTTTTCCCTGGCTTTACCACCGTCGCAATGGACAAACGAGACATTAAATAACATCAACAGATCAAGACAAAGCGAATGGAAGTACCCCCGGAGTCATAGCATGTGTAAATCGAGACGAAAGATCTCTCTCTCCCCGCCTGCTTGCGAGGGGGAGGGGCAGTTTACACACACACGCAGCTGCTGCATGCAGCAACGCACACACAGGGAGGAGATGGCAGAGAGAACGCACTCCCCTGAAAACTCCCCTTGAATTCCTCCAGACTCAGAAAATGTAAAAGTTCACTTTTTGGAAATCCATACAAAAAGGGTGAAAATGATTTTTTTTTTCCCACAGCATGGATTCGAACACGCGACCAACCGCATCCAGGGGAGAGCGTTAACGCAGTGAGCCACTGGACCTGAGTCCTCAAACATGCCTGCTTGTGCAGCTTAGAAACTCTGAATTCACTAAATGTACAACTTTTTCTCCATCAAAATGAACAAATGAGACATGAAATAACATCTACAGATCAAGACGAAGCGAATGGAAGCGGTCCCAGCCTCTTAGCTGTGAACAGCTGTGATAGCAGGAAAATGCTGTTACAAAGATTTCTCAGTATATCTCCGGGACATTTCCCTGGCTTTACCACCGTCACAATGGACAAACGAGACATGAAATAACATCAACAGATCAAGACGAAGTGAAGTGAAGTACCCCCGGAGTCATAGCATGTGTAAATCGAGACGAAAGATCTCTCTCTCCCCGCCTGCTTGCGAGGGGGAGGGGCAGTTTACACACACACGCAGCTGCTGCATGCAGCAACGCACACACAGGGAGGAGATGGCAGAGAGAACGCACTCCCCTGAAAACTCCCCTTGAATTCCTCCAGACTCAGAAAATGTAAAAGTTAACTTTTTGGAGATCCATAGAAAAAGGGTGAACAAGAATTTTGTTTTGCCACAGCATGGATTCAAACACGCAACCAACCGCATCCAGGTGCGAGCGTTAACGCAGTGAGCCACTGGACCTGAGTACTCAAACATGCCTGCTTGTGCAGCTTAGACACTCTGAATTCACTAAATGTACAACTTTTTCTCCATCAAAATGAACAAATGAGACATGAAATAACATCTACAGATCAAGACGAAGCGAATGGAAGCGGTCCCAGCCTCGTAGCTGTGAACAGCTGTGATTGCAGGAAAATGCTGTTACAAAGATTTCTCAGTATATCTCCGGGACTTTTCCCTGGCTTTACCACCGTCACAATGGACAAAAGAGACATGACATAACATCAACAGATCAAGACGAAGCGAATGGAAGTATCCCCGGTGTCATAGCATGTGTAAATCGAGACGACAGATCTCTCTCTCCCCCGCCTGCTTGCGAGGGGGAGGGGCAGTTTACACACACACGCAGCTGCTGCATGCAGCAACGCACACACTGGGAGGAGATGGCAGAGAGAACGCACTCCCCTGAAAACTCCCCTTGAATTCCTCCAGACTCAGAAAATGTAAAAGTTCACTTTTTGGAGATCCATAGAAAAAGGGTGAAAATGAAAAAAAGTATGCCACAGCATGGATTTGAACACGCGACCAACCGCATCCAGGGGCGAGCGTTAACGCAGTGAGCCACTGGACATGAGTACTCAAACATGCCTGCTTGTGCATCTTAGACACTCTGAATTCACTAAATGTACAACTTTTCCTCCATCAAAATGAACAAATTATACATGAAATAACATCTACAGATCAAGACGAAGCGAATAGAAGCGGTCCCAGCCTCGTAGCTGTGAACAGCTGTGATCGCAGGAAAATGCTGTTTCAAAGATTTCTCAGTATATCTCCGGGACCTTTCCCTGGCTTTACCACCATCACAATGGACAAACGAGACATGAAATAACATCAACAGATCAAGACGAAGCGAATGGAAGTACCCCCGGAGTCATAGCATGTGTAAATCGAGACGAAATATCTCTCTCTCCCCCGCCTGCTTGCGAGGGGGAGGGGCAGTTTAAACACACACGCAGCTGCTGCATGCAGCAACGCACACACAGGGAGGAGATGGCAGAGAGAACGCACTCCCCTGAAAACTCCCCTTGAATTCCTCCAGACTCAGAAAATGTAAAAGTTCACTTTTTGGAGATCCATAGAAAAAGGGTGAAAATGAAAAAAAGTATGCCACAGCATGGATTTGAACACGCGACCAACCGCATCCAAGGGCGAGCGTTAACGCAGTGAGCCACTGGACCTGAGTACTCAAACATGCCTACGTGTGCAGCTTAGACACTCTGAATTCACTAAATGTACAACTTTTTCTCCATCAAAATGAACAAATTATACATGAAATAACATCTACAGATCAAGACGAAGCGAATGGAAGCGGTCCCAGCCTCGTAGCTGTGAACAGCTGTGATCACAGGAAAATGCTGTTTCAAAGATTTCTCAGTATATCTCCGGGACATTTCCCTGGCTTTACTACCGTCACAATGGACAAACGAGACATGAAATAACATCAACAGATCAAGACGAAGCGAATGGAAGTACCCCCGGAGTCATAGCATGTGTAAATCGAGACGAAAGATCTCTCTCTCCCCCGCCTGCTTGCGAGGGGGAGGGGCAGTTTACACACACACGCAGCTGCTGCATGCAGCAACGCACACACAGGGAGGAGATGGCAGAGAGAACGCACTCCCCTGAAAACTCCCCTTGAATTCCTCCAGACTCAGAAAATGTAAAAGTTCACTTTTTGGAGATCCATAGAAAAAGGGTGAAAATTATTTTTTTTTGCCACAGCATGGATTCGAACACGCGACCAACCGCATCCAGGGGCGAGCGTTAACGCAGTGAGCCACTGGACCTGAGTACTCAAACATGCCTACTTGTGCAGCTTAGACACTCTGAATTCACTAAATGTACAACTTTTTCTCCATCAAAATGAACAAATTATACATGAAATAACATCTACAGATCAAGACGAAGCGAATGGAAGCGGTCCCAGCCTCGTAGCTGTGAACAGCTGTGATCGCAGGAAAATGCTGTTTCAAAGATTTCTCAGTATATCTCCGGGACATTTCCCTGGCTTTACCACCGTCACAATGGACAAACGAGACATGAAATAACATCAACAGATCAAGACGAAGCGAATGGAAGTGCCCCCGGAGTCATAGCATGTGTAAATCGAGACGAAAGATCTCTCTCTCCCCCGCCTGCTTGCGAGGGGGAGGGGCAGTTTACACACACACGCAGCTGCTGCATGCAGCAACGCACACACAGGGAGGAGATGGCAGAGAGAACGCACTCCCCTGAAAACTCCCCTTGAATTCCTCCAGACTCAGAAAATGTAAAAGTTCACTTTTTGGAGATCCATAGAAAAAGGGTGAAAATGATTTTTTTTTGCCACAGCATGGATTCGAACACGCGACCAACCGCATCCAGGGGCGAGCGTTAACGCAGTGAGCCACTGGACCTGAGTACTCAAACATGCCTGCTTGTGCAGCTTAGACACTCTGAATTCACTAAATGTACAACTTTTTCTCCATCAAAATGAACAAATGAGACATGAAATAACATCTACAGATCAAGACGAAGCGAATGGAAGCGGTCCCAGCCTCGTAGCTAAGAACAGCTGTGATCGCAGGAAAATGCTGTTCCAAAGATTTCTCAGTATATCTCCGGGACATTTCCCTGGCTTTACCACCGTCACAATGGACAAACGAGACATGAAATAACATCAACAGATCAAGACGAAGCGAATGGAAGTACCCCCGGAGTCATAGCATGTGTAAATCGAGACGAAAGATCTCTCTCTCCCCCGCCTGCTTGCGAGGGGGAGGGGCAGTTTACACACACACGCAGCTGCTGCATGCAGCAACGCACACACAGGGAGGAGATGGCAGAGAGAACCCACTCCCCTGAAAACTCCCCTTGAATTCCTCCAGACTCAGAAAATGTAAAAGTTCACTTTTTGGAGATCCATAGAAAAAGGGTGAAAATGATTTTTTTTTGCCACAGCATGGATTCGAACACGCGACCAACCGCATCCAGGGGCGAGCGTTAACGCAGTGAGCCACTGGACCTGAGTACTCAAACATGCCTGCTTGTGCATCTTAGACACTCTGAATTCACTAAATGTACAACTTTTTCTCAATCAAAATGAACAAATGAGACATGAAATAACATCTACAGATCCAGACGAAGCGAATGGAAGTTGTCCCAGCCTCGTAGCTGTGAACAGCTGTGATTGCAGGAAAATGCTGTTACAAAGATTTCTCAGTATATCTCCGGGACTTTTCCCTGGCTTTACCACCGTCACAGTGGACAAACGAGACATGAAATAACATCAACAGATCAAGACGAAGCGAATGGAAGTACCCCCGGAGTCATAGCATGTGTAAATCGAGACGACAGATCTCTCTCTCCCCCGCCTGCTTGCGAGGGGGAGGGGCAGTTTACACACACACGCAGCTGCTGCATGCAGCAACGCACACACAGGGAGGAGATGGCAGAGAGAACGCACTCCCCTGAAAACTCCCCTTGAATTCCTCCAGACTCAGAAAATGTAAAAGTTCACTTTTTGGAGATCCATAGAAAAAGGGTGAAAATGATTTTTTTTTTGCCACAGCATGGATTCGAACACGCGACCATCCGCATCAAGGGGAGAGCGTTAACGCAGTGAGCCACTGGACCTGAGTACTCAAACATGCCTACTTGTGCAGCTTAGACACTCTGAATTCACTAAATGTACAACTTTTTCTCAATCAAAATGAACAAATGAGACATGAAATAACATCTACAGATCCAGACGAAGCGAATGGAAGCGGTCCCAGCCTCGTAGCTGTGAACAGCTGTGATTGCAGGAAAATGCTGTTACAAAGATTTCTCAGTATATCTCCGGGACTTTTCCCTGGCTTTACCACCGTCACAATGGACAAACGAGACATGAAATAACATCAACAGATCAAGACGAAGCGAATGGAAGTACCCCCGGAGTCATAGCATGTGTAAATCGAGACGACAGATCTCTCTCTCCCCCGCCTGCTTGCGAGGGGGAGGGGCAGTTTACACACACACGCAGCTGCTGCATGCAGCAACGCACACACAGGGAGGAGATGGCAGAGAGAACGCACTCCCCTGAAAACTCCCCTTGAATTCCTCCAGACTCAGAAAATGTAAAAGTTCACTTTTTGGAGATCCATAGAAAAAGGGTGAAAATGATTTTTTTTTTGCAACAGCATGGATTCGAACACGCGACCAACCGCATCCAGGGGCGAGCGTTAACGCAGTGAGCCACTGGACCTGGGTACTCAAACATGCCTGCTTGTGCAGCTTAGACACTCTGAATTCACTAAATGTACAACTTTTTCTCCATCAAAATGAACAAATGAGACATGAAATAACATCTACAGATCAAGACGAAGCGAATGGAAGCGGTCCCAGCCTCGTAGCTAAGAACAGCTGTGATCGCAGGAAAATGCTGTTCCAAAGATTTCTCAGTATATCTCCGGGACATTTCCCTGGCTTTACCACCGTCACAATGGACAAACGAGACATGAAATAACATCAACAGATCAAGACGAAGCGAATGGAAGTACCCCCGGAGTCATAGCATGTGTAAATCGAGACGAAAGATCTCTCTCTCCCCCGCCTGCTTGCGAGGGGGAGGGGCAGTTTACACACACACGCAGCTGCTGCATGCAGCAACGCACACACAGGGAGGAGATGGCAGAGAGAACCCACTCCCCTGAAAACTCCCCTTGAATTCCTCCAGACTCAGAAAAGGTAAAAGTTCACTTTTTGGAGATCCATAGAAAAAGGGTGAACATGAATTTTGTTTTGCCACAGCATGGATTCGAACACGCGACCAACCGCATCCAGGGGCGAGCGTTAACGCAGTGAGCCACTGGACCTGAGTACTCAAACATGCCTGCTTGTGCATCTTAGACACTCTGAATTCACTAAATGTACAACTTTTTCTCAATCAAAATGAACAAATGAGACATGAAATAACATCTACAGATCCAGACGAAGCGAATGGAAGCGGTCCCAGCCTCGTAGCTGTGAACAGCTGTGATTGCAGGAAAATGCTGTTACAAAGATTTCTCAGTATATCTCCGGGACTTTTCCCTGGCTTTACCACCGTCACAATGGACAAACGAGACATGAAATAACATCAACAGATCAAGACGAAGCGAATGGAAGTACCCCCGGAGTCATAGCATGTGTAAATCGAGACGAAAGATCTCTCTCTCCCCCGCCTGCTTGCGAGGGGGAGGGGCAGTTTACACACACACGCAGCTGCTGCATGCAGCAACGCACACACAGGGAGGAGATGGCAGAGAGAACGCACTCCCCTGAAAACTCCCCTTGAATTCATCCAGACTCAGAAAATGTAAAAGTTCACTTTTTGGAGATCCATAGAAAAAGGGTGAAAATGAAAAAAAGTATGCCACAGCATGGATTCGAACACGAGACCAACCGCATCCAGGGGCGAGCGTTAACGCAGTGAGCCACTGGACCTGAGTACTCAAACATGCCTACTTGTGCAGCTTAGACACTCTGAATTCACTAAATGTACAACTTTTTCTCCATCAAAATGAACAAATTATACATGAAATAACATCTACAGATCAAGACGAAGCGAATGGAAGCGGTCCCAGCCTCGTAGCTGTGAACAGCTGTGATCGCAGGAAAATGCTGTTTCAAAGATTTCTCAGTATATCTCCGGGACATTTCCCTGGCTTTACCACCGTCACAATGGACAAACGAGACATGAAATAACATCAACAGATCAAGACGAAGCGAATGGAAGTACCCCCGGAGTCATAGCATGTGTAAATCGAGACGAAAGATCTCTCTCTCCCCCGCCTGCTTGCGAGGGAGAGGGGCAGTTTACACACACACGCAGCTGCTGCATGCAGCAACGCACACACAGGGAGGAGATGGCAGAGAGAACGCTCTCCCCTGAAAACTCCCCTTGAATTCCTCCAGACTCAGAAAAGGTAAAAGTTCACTTTTTGGAGATCCATAGAAAAAGGGTGAAAATGAAAAAAAGTATGCCACAGCATGGATTCGAACACGCGACCAACCGCATCTAGGGGCGAGCGTTAACGCAGTGAGCCACTGGACCTGAGTACTCAAACATGCCTGCTTGTGCAGCTTAGACACTCTGAATGCACTAAATGTACAACTTTTTCTCCATCAAAAAGAACAAATGAGACATGAAATAACATCTACAGATCAAGACGAAGTGAATGGAAGCGATCCCAGCCTCGTAGCTGTGAACAGCTGTGATCGCAGGAAAATGCTGTTCCAAAGATTTCTCAGTATATCTCCGGGACCTTTCCCTGGCTTTACCACCATCACAATGGACAAACGAGACATGAAATAACATCAACAGATCAAGACGAAGCGAATGGAAGTACCCCCGGAGTCATAGCATGTGTAAATCGAGACGAAATATCTCTCTCTCCCCCGCCTGCTTGCGAGGGGGAGGGGCAGTTTAAACACACACGCAGCTGCTGCATGCAGCAACGCACACACAGGGAGGAGATGGCAGAGAGAACGCACTCCCCTGAAAACTCCCCTTGAATTCCTCCAGACTCAGAAAATGTAAAAGTTCACTTTTTGGAGATCCATAGAAAAAGGGTGAAAATGATTTTTTTTTTGCCACAGCATGGATTCGAACACGCGACCAACCGCATCCAGGGGCGAGCGTTAACGCAGTGAGCCACTGGACCTGAGTACTCAAACATGCCTGCTTGTGCAGCTTAGACACTCTGAATTCACTAAATGTACAACTTTTTCTCCATCAAAATGAACAAATGAGACATGAAATAACATCTACAGATCAAGACGAAGCGAATGGAAGCGGTCCCAGCCTCGTAGCTAAGAACAGCTGTGATCGCAGGAAAATGATGTTCCAAAGATTTCTCAGTATATCTCCGGGACATTTCCCTGGCTTTACCACCGTCACAATGGACAAACGAGACATGAAATAACATCAACAGATCAAGACGAAGCGAATGGAAGTACCCCCGGAGTCATAGCATGTGTTAATCGAGACGAAAGATCTCTCTCTCCCCCGCCTGCTTGCGAGGGGGAGGGGCAGTTTACACACACACGCAGCTGCTGCATGCAGCAACGCACACACAGGGAGGAGATGGCAGAGAGAACCCACTCCCCTGAAAACTCCCCTTGAATTCCTCCAGACTCAGAAAATGTAAAAGTTCACTTTTTGGAGATCCATAGAAAAAGGGGGAACATGAATTTTGTTTTTCCACAGCATGGATTCGAACACGCGACCAACCGCATCCAGGAGCGAGTGTTAACGCAGTGAGCCACTGGACCTGAGTACTCAAACATGCCTGCTTGTGCATCTTAGACACTCTGAATTCACTAAATGTACAACTTTTTCTCAATCAAAATGAACAAATGAGACATGAAATAACATCTACAGATCCAGACGAAGCGAATGGAAGCGGTCCCAGCCTCGTAGCTGTGAACAGCTGTGATCGCAGGAAAATGCTGTTCCAAAGATTTCTCAGTATATCTCCGGGACTTTTCCCTGGCTTTACCACCGTCACAATGGACAAACGAGACATGAAATAACATCAACAGATCAAGACGAAGCGAATGGAAGTACCCCCGGAGTCATAGCATGTGTAAATCGAGACGAAAGATCTCTCTCTCCCCCGCCTGCTTGCGAGGGGGAGGGGCAGTTTACACACACACGCAGCTGCTGCATGCAGCAACGCACACACAGGGAGGAGATGGCAGAGAGAACGCACTCCCCTGAAAACTCCCCTTGAATTCATCCAGACTCAGAAAATGTAAAAGTTCACTTTTTGGAGATCCATAGAAAAAGGGTGAAAATGAAAAAAGGTATGCCACAGCATGGATTCGAACACGAGACCAACCGCATCCAGGGAAGAGCGTTAACGCAGTGAGCCACTGGACCTGAGTACTCAAACATGCCTGCTTGTGCATCTTAGACACTCTGAATTCACTAAATGTACAACTTTTTCTCAATCAAAATGAACAAATGAGACATGAAATAACATCTACAGATCAAGACGAAGCGAATGGAAGCGGTCCCAGCCTCGTAGCTGTGAACAGCTGTGATTGCAGGAAAATGCTGTTACAAAGATTTCTCAGTATATCTCCGGGACTTTTCCCTGGCTTTACCACCGTCACAATGGACAAACGAGACATGAAATAACATCAACAGATAAAGACGAAGCGAATGGAAGTACCCCCGGAGTCATAGCATGTGTAAATCGAGACGACAGATATCTCTCTCCCCCGCCTGCTTGCGAGGGGGAGGGGCAGTTTACACACACACGCAGCTGCTGCATGCAGCAACGCACACATAGGGAGGAGATGGCAGAGAGAACGCACTCCCCTGAAAACTCCCCTTGAATTCCTCCAGACTCAGAAAATGTAAAAGTTCACTTTTTGGAGATCCATAGAAAAAGGGTGAAAATGATTTTTTTTTTGCCACAGCATGGATTCGAACACGCGACCAGGGGCGAGCGTTAACGCAGTGAGCCACTGGACCTGAGTACTCAAACATGCCTGCTTGTGCAGCTTAGACACTCTGAATTCACTAAATGTACAACTTTTTTTCCATCAAAAAGAACAAATGAGACATGAAATAACATCTACAGATCAAGACGAAGTGAATGGAAGCGGTCCCAGCCTCGTAGCTGTGAACAGCTGTGATCGCAGGAAAATGCTGTTCCAAAGATTTCTCAGTATATCTCCGGGACTTTTCCCTGGCTTTACCACCGTCACAATGGACAAACGAGACATGAAATAACATCAACAGATCAAGACGAAGCGAATGGAAGTACCCTCGGAGTCATAGCATGTGTAAATCGAGACGAAAGATCTCTCTCTCCCCCGCCTGCTTGCGAGGGGGAGGGGCAGTTTACACACACACGCAGCTGTTGCATGCAGCAACGCACACACAGGGAGGAGATGGTAGAGAGAACGCACTCCCCTGAAAACTCCCCTTGAATTCCTCCAGACTCAGAAAATGTAAAAGTTCACTTTTTGGAGATCCATAGAAAAAGGGTGAAAATGAAAAAAAGTATGCCACAGCATGGATTCGAACACGCGACCAACCGCATCCAGGGGCGAGCGTTAACGCAGTGAGCCACTGGACCTGAGTACTCAAACATGCCTGCTTGTGCAGCTTAGACACTCTGAATTCACTAAATGTACAACTTTTTCTCCATCAAAAAGAACAAATGAGACATGAAATAACATCTACAGATCAAGACGAAGTGAATGGAAGCGGTCCCAGCCTCGTAGCTGTGAACAGCTGTGATCGCAGGAAAATGCTGTTCCAAAGATTTCTCAGTATATCTCCGGGACTTTTCCCTGGCTTTACCACCGTCACAATGGACAAACGAGACATGAAATAACATCAACAGATCAAGACGAAGCGAATGGAAGCGGTCCCAGCCTCGTAGCTGTGAACAGCTGTGATTGCAGGAAAATGCTGTTACAAAGATTTCTCAGTATATCTCCGGGACTTTTCCCTGGCTTTACCACCGTCACAATGGACAAACGAGACATGAAATAACATAAACAGATCAAGACGAAGCGAATGGAAGTACCCCCGCAGTCATAGCATGTGTAAATCGAGACGATAGATCTCTCTCTCCCCCGCCTGCTTGCGAGGGGGAGGGGCAGTTTACACACACACGCAGCTGCTGCATGCAGCAACGCACACACAGGGAGGAGATGGCAGAGAGAACGCACTCCCCTGAAAACTCCCCTTGAATTCCTCCAGACTCAGAAAATGTAAAAGTTCACTTTTTGGAGATCCATAGAAAAAGGGTGAAAATGAAAAAAAGTATGCCACAGCATGGATTCGAACACGCGACCAACGGCATCCAGGGGCGAGCGTTAACGCAGTGAGCCACTGGACCTGAGTACTCAAACATGCCTACTTGTGCAGCTTAGACACTCTGAATTCACTAAATGTACAACTTTTTCTCAATCAAAATGAACAAATGAGACATGAAATAACATCTACAGATCAAGACGAAGCGAATGGAAGCGGTCCCAGCCTCGTAGCTGTGAACAGCTGTGATTGCAGGAAAATGCTGTTACAAAGATTTCTCAGTATATCTCCGGGACTTTTCCCTGGCTTTACCACCGTCACAATGGACAAACGAGACATGAAATAACATCAACAGATCAAGACGAAGCGAATGGAAGTACCCCCGGAGTCATAGCATGTGTAAATCGAGACGACAGATCTCTCTCTCCCCCGCCTGCTTGCGAGGGGGAGGGGCAGTTTACACACACACGCAGCTGCTGCATGCAGCAACCCACACACAGGGAGGAGATGGCAGAGAGAACGCACTCCCCTGAAAACTCCCCTTGAATTCCTCCAGACTCAGAAAATGTAAAAGTTCACTTTTTGGAGATCCATAGAAAAAGGGTGAAAATGAAAAAAAGTATGCCACAGCATGGATTTGAACACGCGACCAACCGCATCCAGGGGCGAGCGTTAACGCAGTGAGCCACTGGACCTGAGTACTCAAACATGCCTGCTTGTGCATCTTAGACACTCTGAATTCACTAAATGTACAACTTTTTCTCAATCAAAATGAACAAATGAGACATGAAATAACATCTACAGATCAAGACGAAGCGAATGGAAGCGGTCCCAGCCTCGTAGCTGTGAACAGCTGTGATTGCAGGAAAATGCTGTTACAAAGATTTCTCAGTATATCTCCGGGACTTTTCCCTGGCTTTACCACCGTCACAATGGACAAACGAGACATGAAATAACATAAACAGATCAAGACGAAGCGAATGGAAGTACCCCCGGAGTCATAGCATGTGTAAATCGAGACGAAAGATCTCTCTCTCTCCCCCGCCTGCTTGCGAGGGGGAGGGGCAGTTTACACACACACGCAGCTGCTGCATGCAGCAACGCACACACAGGGAGGAGATGGCAGAGAGAACGCACTCCCCTGAAAACTCCCCTTGAATTCCTCCAGACTCAGAAAATGTAAAAGTTCACTTTTTGGAGATCCATAGAAAAAGGGTGAAAATGAAAAAAAGTATGCCACAGCATGGATTCGAACACGCGACCAACGGCATCCAGGGGCGAGCGTTAACGCAGTGAGCCACTGGACCTGAGTACTCAAACATGCCTACTTGTGCAGCTTAGACACTCTGAATTCACTAAATGTACAACTTTCTCTCCATCAAAATGAACACATGACACATGAAATAACATCTACAGATCAAGACGAAGTGAATGGAAGTACCCCCTGAGTCATAGCATGTGTAAATCGAGACGACAGATCTCTCTCTCCCCCGCCTGCTTGCGAGGGGGAGAGGCAGTTTACACACACACGCAGCTGCTGCATGCAGCAACGCACACACAGTGAGGAGATGGCAGAGAGAACGCACTCCCCTGAAAACTCCCCTTGAATTCCTCCAGACTCAGAAAATGTAAAAGTTCACTTTTTGGAGATCCATAGAAAAAGGGTGAACATGAAAAAAAGTATGCCACAGCATGGATTCGAACACGGGACCAACCGCATCCAGGGGCGAGCGTTAACGCAGTGAGCCACTGGACCTGAGTACTCAAACATGCCTGCTTGTGCATCTTAGACACTCTGAATTCACTAAATGTACAACTTTTTTTTACATCAAAATGAACAAATGAGACATGAAATAACATCTAAAGATCAAGACGAAGCGAATGGAAGTGGTCCCAGCCTCGTAGCTGTGAACAACTGTGATCGCAGGAAAATGCTGTTACAAAGATTTCTCAGTATATCTCCGGGACATTTCCCTGGCTTTACCACCGTCACAATGGACAAACGAGACATGAAATAACATCAACAGATCAAGACGAAGCGAATGGAAGTACCCCCGGAGTCATAGCATGTGTAAATCGAGACGAAAGATCTCTCTCTCCCCCGCCTGCTTGCGAGGGGGAGGGGCAGTTTACACACACACGCAGCTGCTGCATGCAGCAACGCACACACAGGGAGGAGATGGCAGAGAGAACGCACTCCCCTGAAAACTCCCCTTGAATTCCTCCAGACTCAGAAAATGTAAAAGTTCACTTTTTGGAGATCCATAGAAAAAGGGTGAAAATGAAAAAAAGTATGCCACAGCATGGATTTGAACACGCGACCAACCGCATCCAGGGGCGAGCGTTAACGCAGTGAGCCACTGGACCTGAGTACTCAAACATGCCTACTTGTGCAGCTTAGACACTCTGAATTCACTAAATGTACAACTTTTTCTCCATCAAAATGAACAAATGAGACATGAAATAACATCTACAGATCAAGACGAAGCGAATAGAAGCGGTCCCAGCCTCGTAGCTGTGAACAGCTGTGATCGCAGGAAAATGCTGTTTCAAAGATTTCTCAGTATATCTCCGGGACATTGCCCTGGCTTTACCACCGTCACAATGGACAAACGAGACATGAAATAACATCAACAGATCAAGACGAAGCGAATGGAAGTACCCCCGGAGTCATAGCATGTGTAAATCGAGACGAAAGATCTCTCTCTCCCCCGCCTGCTTGCGAGGGGGAGGGGCAGTTTACACACACACGCAGCTGCTGCATGCAGCAACGCACAAACAGGGAGGAGATGGCAGAGAGAACGCACTCCCCTGAAAACTCCCCTTGAATTCCTCCAGACTCAGAAAATGTAAAAGTTCACTTTTTGGAGATCCATAGAAAAAGGGTGAAAATGAAAAAAAGTATGCCACAGCATGGATTTGAACACACGACCAACCGCATCCAGGGGCGAGCGTTAACGCAGTGAGCCACTGGACCTGAGTACTCAAACATGCCTACTTGTGCAGCTTAGACACTCTGAATTCACTAAATGTACAACTTTTTCTCCATCAAAATGAACAAATTATACATGAAATAACATCTACAGATCAAGACGAAGCGAATGAAAGCGGTCCCAGCCTCGTAGCTGTGAACAGCTGTGATCGCAGGAAAATGCTGTTTCAAAGATTTCTCAGTATATCTCCGGGACATTTCCCTGGCTTTACCACAGTCACAATGGACAAACGAGACATGAAATAACATCAACAGATCAAGACGAAGCGAATGGAAGTACCCCCGGAGTCATAGCATGTGTAAATCGAGACGAAAGATCTCTCTCTCCCCCGCCTGCTTGCGAGGGGGAGGGGCAGTTTACACACACACGCAGCTGCTGCATGCAGCAACGCACACACAGGGAGGAGATGGCAGAGAGAACGCACTCCCCTGAAAACTCCCCTTGAATTCCTCCAGACTCAGAAAATGTAAAAGTTCACTTTTTGGAGATCCATAGAAAAAGGGTGAAAATGATTTTTTTTTTTGCCACAGCATGGATTCGAACACGCAACCAACCGCATCCAGGGGCGAGTGTTAACGCAGTGAGCCACTGGACCTGAGTACTCAAACATGCCTACTTGTGCAGCTTAGAAACTCTGAATTCACTAAATGTACAACTTTTTTTCCATCAAAATGAACAAATGAGACATGAAATAACATCTACAGATCAAGACGAAGCGAATGAAAGCGGTCCCAGCCTCGTAGCTGTGAACAGCTGTGATCGCAGGAAAATAATGTCACAAAGACTTCTCAGTATATCTCCGGGACATTTCCCTGGCTTTACCACCATCACAATGGACAAACGAGACATGAAATAACATAAACAGATCAAGACGAAGCAAATGGAAGTACCCCCGGAGTCATAGCATGTGTAAATCGAGACGAAAGATCTCTCTCTCCCCCGCCTGCTTGCGAGGGGGAGGGGCAGTTTACACACACACGCAGCTGCTGCATGCAGCAACGCACACACAGGGAGGAGATGGCAGAGAGAACGCACTCCCCTGAAAACTCCCCTTGAATTCCTCCAGACTCAGAAAATGTAAAAGTTCACTTTTTGGAGATCCATAGAAAAAGGGTGAAAATGAAAAAAAGTATGCCACAGCATGGATTCGAACACGAGACCAACCGCATCCAGGGGCGAGCGTTAACGCAGTGAGCCACTGGACCTGAGTACTCAAACATGCCTGCTTGTGCATCTTAGACACTCTGAATTCACTAAATGTACAACTTTTTCTCAATCAAAATGAACAAATGAGACATGAAATAACATCTACAGATCAAGACGAAGCGAATGGAAGCGGTCCCAGCCTCGTAGCTAAGAACAGCTGTGATCGCAGGAAAATGCTGTTCCAAAGATTTCTCAGTATATCTCCGGGACATTTCCCTGGCTTTACCACCGTCACAATGGACAAACGAGACATGAAATAACATCAACAGATCAAGACGAAGCGAATGGAAGTACCCCCGGAGTCATAGCATGTGTAAATCGAGACGAAAGATCTCTCTCTCCCCCGCCTGCTTGCGAGGGGGAGGGGCAGTTTACACACACACACGCAGCTGCTGCAAGCAGCAACGCACACACAGGGAGGAGATGGCAGAGAGAACCCACTCCCCTGAAAACTCCCCTTGAATTCCTCCAGACTCAGAAAATGTAAAAGTTCACTTTTTGGAGATCCATAGAAAAAGGGTGAACATGAATTTTGTTTTGCCACAGCATGGATTCGAACACACGACCAACCGCATCCAGGGGCGAGCGTTAACGCGGTGAGCCACTGGACCTGAGTACTCAAACATGGCTGCTTGTGCATCTTAGACACTCTGAATTCACTAAATGTACAACTTTTTCTCAATCAAAATGAACAAATGAGACATGAAATAACATCTACAGATCCAGACGAAGCGAATGGAAGCGGTCCCAGCCTCGTAGCTGTGAACACAGAAAACCTGAATAATCCTAGTAAATTTTGGAAAGCCATAAAATCGATTTCCACTGGTGATATCCCAAATGAGCTACCTCCGTACCTCACCACAGCATCTGGCATTATATCAGACAGGGCCACCATGCTAAATTGCTTTAATAAGCATTTTGTCTCTTGTGGCTCTCTGTTTGATTCTGTCACTGACTGTGCTTCTGCTTCTGTGAACGCTCCAGTCCTTGACTCTGAACAATGTGGTCTGGAAAACCCTTTCAGTTTTACTCCTTTAACTGTTGGTATTGTCCATGAAGCTTTATCCAAGTTAGATCCTAAGAAACCGGCTGGCCCGGACAACGTAGAACCTTTCTTTTTAAGATAGCTGCAGATTTTATTGCTCCACCTCTTACTTCTCTTTTTAACCTCTCCCTCAGCACAAATACAATTCCTAAAGTATGGAAGTCTGCTTATGTCCTGCCTCTACTGAAAGGAGGGGAGGCAACTATTTTAAATAACTATAGGCCAATCTCTAAATTGTCAGTTTTGGCTAAGGTGCTCGAACGACTTGTGAGTGAACAAGTAAAGGAGTTTTTATGTATAAATGATATCCTGTCTAAACATCAGTCAGGCTTCAGGAAGAAACATAGCACCATCACTGCAACAATGAAAGTGGTAAATGATATTACTAGTATGCTAGATAATAAACAGAGTTGTGCAGCTCTGTTTATTGACCTTTCCAAAGCGTTTGACACCGTTGATCATCGTGTCTTAAAACAGAGGCTACTCAGTACTGGCATATCCAGCCATGCAGTGGGGTGGTTTGTGAACTACCTCTCTGAAAGGTCCCAATGTGTTCACTTTGATGGGCTGTCTTCTGAGTGGTTAAACATTGCTAATGGTGTTCCTCAAGGTTCTGTTTTAGGTCCACTTTTATTCTCCATATATATCAACAGTTTAGGTGAAAATGTGGATGAAGCTACTTTACATTTTTATGCGGACGATACCGTGATGTATTGTGCAGGTCCCTCCATTCAGGAGGCGGTTGTTAAATTACAGGCTGTTTTTAACATTATTCAGACTCAGCTCTCTGAACTAAAGCTTCTTTTAAATGTGGATAAAACCAAGATAATGCTCTTTTCAAAAGCTAAAAAGTCACCAGAGCCTGTTTTAGATATTGTATCAACGCAAGGAACAAAACTTGAAGTTGTTGCCTGTTACAAATACCTTGGTATCTTGCTTGATGACTGTCTCTCTTTTAAACTTCATGTCAATAACCTGCTTAAAAAACTGAGGGTTAGGCTAGGTTTCTTTTTCAGGAATAAGTCCTGTTTCTCGCTTGAGGCCAGGAAAGGCTAGTCACTGTGACCTTTTTACCTGTGCTGGACTATGGTGATCTGCTGTATATGAATGCACCTGCCAACTACCTAAGCAAACTAGATGCTGCGTATCATAGTGCTCTGAGATTTGTCACTAACTGTAAAGCACTTACTCATCACTGTACATTGTATACCAAGGCAGGTTTACCATCACTCACTGTACGGAGGCTCAGTCACTGGTACACTTTTATCTATAAAGCTATGGTGGGCAAACTCCCGTATTATATCTGTTCATTGATAAAGCAGAAAGTTGCAAGCAGCTATTGTCTGCGATCTCAGGATATAGTCTTGTTAGATGTGCCAAGAGTAAGGACTGTCTTAGGTAAGACAGCTTTTATGTGCGCAGCTCCACTTGCTTGGAACAGTCTACAGGCAAAATTGAAATTGAGCATTTTTATTTCTTTGAATGTATTTAAGGCATGTCTAAATGAAATGCTTTCTGACACTCTGGGTATTTGTAAATGTTGAATATGTAAATATGATATCCTCTGTTGTTTGTATGTTGTTTTTATGTTTCATGTGGAACTAAATGATGCAGGTCTCCCTTGTAAATGAGATCGATGATCTCAAGGGACTAATCTGTCTAAATAAAGGTTTGAAATGAAATGAAACAGCTGTGATTGCAGGAAAATGCTGTTACAAAGATTTCTCAGTATATCTCCGGGACTTTTCCCTGGCTTTACCACCGTCACAATGGACAAACGAGACATGAAATAACATCAACAGATCAAGACGAAGCGAATGGAAGTACCCCCGGAGTCATATCATGTGTAAATCGAGACGACAGATCTCTCTCTCCCCCGCCTGCTTGCGAGGGGGAGGGGCAGTTTACACACACACGCAGCTGCTGCATGCAGCAACGCACACACAGGGAGGAGATGGCAGAGAGAACGCACTCCCCTGAAAACTCCCCTTGAATTCCTCCAGACTCAGAAAATGTAAAAGTTCACTTTTTGGAGATCCATAGAAAAAAGGGTGAAAATGAAAAAAAGTATGCCACAGCATGGATTTGAACACGCGGCCAACCGCATCCAGGGGCGAGCGTTAACGCAGTGAGCCACTGGACCTGAGTACTCAAACATGCCTACTTGTGCAGCTTAGACACTCTGAATTCACTAAATGTACAACTTTTTCTCTATCAAAATGAACAAATTATACATGAAATAACATCTACAGATCAAGACGAAGCGAATGGAAGCGGTCCCAGCCTCGTAGCTGTGAACAGCTGTGATCGCAGGAAAATGCTGTTTCAAAGATTTCTCAGTATATCTCCGGGACATTTCCCTGGCTTTACCACCGGCACAATGGACAAACGAGACATGAAATAACATCAACAGATCAAGACGAAGCGATTGGAAGTACCCCCGGAGTCATAGCATGTGTAAATCGAGATGAAAGATCTCTCTCTCCCCCGCCTGCTTGCGAGGGGGAGGGGCAGTTTACACACACACGCAGCTGCTGCATGCAGCAACGCACACACAGGGAGGAGATGGCAGAGAGAACGCACTCCCCTGAAAACTCCCCTTGAATTCCTCCAGACTCAGAAAATGTAAAAGTTCACTTTTTGGAGATCCATAGAAAAAGGGTGAAAATGAAAAAAAGTATGCCACAGCATGGATTCGAACACGCGACCAACGGCATCCAGGGGCGAGCGTTAACGCAGTGAGCCACTGGACCTGAGTACTCAAACATGCCTGCTTGTGCAGCTTAGACACTCTGAATTCACTAAATGTACAACTTTTTCTCCATCAAAATGAACAAATGAGACATGAAATAAAATCTACAGATCAAGACGAAGCGAATGGAAGCGGTCCCAGCCTCGTAGCTGTGAACAGCTGTGATCGCAGGAAAATGCTGTTATAAAGATTTCTCAGTATATCTCCGGGATATTTCCCTGGCTTTACCACCGTCACAATGGACAAACGAGACATGAAATAACATAAACAGATCAAGACGAAGCGAATGGAAGTACCCCCGGAGTCATAGCATGTGTAAATCGAGACGACAGATCTCTCTCTCCCCCGCCTGTTTGCGAGGGGAGGGGCAGTTTACACACACACGCAGCTGCTGCATGCAGCAACGCACACACAGGGAGGAGATGGCAGAGAGAACGCACTCCCCTGAAAACTCCCCTTGAATTCCTCCAGACTCAGAAAATGTAAAAGTTCACTTTTTGGAGATCCATAGAAAAAGGGTGAAAATGAAAAAAAGTATGCCACAGCATGGATTCGAACACGAGACCAACCGCATCCAGGGGCGAGCGTTAACGCAGTGAGCCACTGGACCTGAGTACTCAAACATGCCTGCTTGTGCATCTTAGACACTCTGAATTCACTAAATGTACAACTTTTTCTCAATCAAAATGAACAAATGAGACATGAAATAACATCTACAGATCAAGACGAAGCGAATGGAAGCGGTCCCAGCCTCGTAGCTAAGAACAGCTGTGATCGCAGGAAAATGCTGTTCCAAAGATTTCTCAGTATATCTCCGGGACATTTCCCTGGCTTTACCACCGTCACAATGGACAAACGAGACATGAAATAACATCAACAGATCAAGACGAAGCGAATGGAAGTACCCCCGGAGTCATAGCATGTGTAAATCGAGACGAAAGATCTCTCTCTCCCCCGCCTGCTTGCGAGGGGGAGGGGCAGTTTACACACACACGCAGCTGCTGCAAGCAGCAACGCACACACAGGGAGGAGATGGCAGAGAGAACCCACTCCCCTGAAAACTCCCCTTGAATTCCTCCAGACTCAGAAAATGTAAAAGTTCACTTTTTGGAGATCCATAGAAAAAGGGTGAACATTAATTTTGTTTTGCCACAGCATGGATTCGAACACACGACCAACCGCATCCAGGGGCGAGCGTTAACGCGGTGAGCCACTGGACCTGAGTACTCAAACATGGCTGCTTGTGCATCTTAGACACTCTGAATTCACTAAATGTACAACTTTTTCTCAATCAAAATGAACAAATGAGACATGAAATAACATCTACAGATCCAGACGAAGCGAATGGAAGCGGTCCCAGCCTCGTAGCTGTGAACACAGAAAACCTGAATAATCCTAGTAAATTTTGGAAAGCCATAAAATCGATTTCCACTGGTGATATCCCAAATGAGCTACCTCCGTACCTCACCACAGCATCTGGCATTATATCAGACAGGGCCACCATGCTAAATTGCTTTAATAAGCATTTTGTCTCTTGTGGCTCTCTGTTTGATTCTGTCACTGACTGTGCTTCTGCTTCTGTGAACGCTCCAGTCCTTGACTCTGAACAATGTGGTCTGGAAAACCCTTTCAGTTTTACTCCTTTAACTGTTGGTATTGTCCATGAAGCTTTATCCAAGTTAGATCCTAAGAAACCGGCTGGCCCGGACAACGTAGAACCTTTCTTTTTAAAGATAGCTGCAGATTTTATTGCTCCACCTCTTACTTCTCTTTTTAACCTCTCCCTCAGCACAAATACAATTCCTAAAGTATGGAAGTCTGCTTATGTCCTGCCTCTACTGAAAGGAGGGGAGGCAACTATTTTAAATAACTATAGGCCAATCTCTAAATTGTCAGTTTTGGCTAAGGTGCTCGAACGACTTGTGAGTGAACAAGTAAAGGAGTTTTTATGTATAAATGATATCCTGTCTAAACATCAGTCAGGCTTCAGGAAGAAACATAGCACCATCACTGCAACAATGAAAGTGGTAAATGATATTACTAGTATGCTAGATAATAAACAGAGTTGTGCAGCTCTGTTTATTGACCTTTCCAAAGCGTTTGACACCGTTGATCATCGTGTCTTAAAACAGAGGCTACTCAGTACTGGCATATCCAGCCATGCAGTGGGGTGGTTTGTGAACTACCTCTCTGAAAGGTCCCAATGTGTTCACTTTGATGGGCTGTCTTCTGAGTGGTTAAACATTGCTAATGGTGTTCCTCAAGGTTCTGTTTTAGGTCCACTTTTATTCTCCATATATATCAACAGTTTAGGTGAAAATGTGGATGAAGCTACTTTACATTTTTATGCGGACGATACCGTGATGTATTGTGCAGGTCCCTCCATTCAGGAGGCGGTTGTTAAATTACAGGCTGTTTTTAACATTATTCAGACTCAGCTCTCTGAACTAAAGCTTCTTTTAAATGTGGATAAAACCAAGATAATGCTCTTTTCAAAAGCTAAAAAGTCACCAGAGCCTGTTTTAGATATTGTATCAACGCAAGGAACAAAACTTGAAGTTGTTGCCTGTTACAAATACCTTGGTATCTTGCTTGATGACTGTCTCTCTTTTAAACTTCATGTCAATAACCTGCTTAAAAAACTGAGGGTTAGGCTAGGTTTCTTTTTCAGGAATAAGTCCTGTTTCTCGCTTGAGGCCAGGAAAAGGCTAGTCACTGTGACCTTTTTACCTGTGCTGGACTATGGTGATCTGCTGTATATGAATGCACCTGCCAACTACCTAAGCAAACTAGATGCTGCGTATCATAGTGCTCTGAGATTTGTCACTAACTGTAAAGCACTTACTCATCACTGTACATTGTATACCAAGGCAGGTTTACCATCACTCACTGTACGGAGGCTCAGTCACTGGTACACTTTTATCTATAAAGCTATGGTGGGCAAACTCCCGTATTATATCTGTTCATTGATAAAGCAGAAAGTTGCAAGCAGCTATTGTCTGCGATCTCAGGATATAGTCTTGTTAGATGTGCCAAGAGTAAGGACTGTCTTAGGTAAGACAGCTTTTATGTGCGCAGCTCCACTTGCTTGGAACAGTCTACAGGCAAAATTGAAATTGAGCATTTTTATTTCTTTGAATGTATTTAAGGCATGTCTAAATGAAATGCTTTCTGACACTCTGGGTATTTGTAAATGTTGAATATGTAAATATGATATCCTCTGTTGTTTGTATGTTGTTTTTATGTTTCATGTGGAACTAAATGATGCAGGTCTCCCTTGTAAATGAGATCGATGATCTCAAGGGACTAATCTGTCTAAATAAAGGTTTGAAATGAAATGAAACAGCTGTGATTGCAGGAAAATGCTGTTACAAAGATTTCTCAGTATATCTCCGGGACTTTTCCCTGGCTTTACCACCGTCACAATGGACAAACGAGACATGAAATAACATCAACAGATCAAGACGAAGCGAATGGAAGTACCCCCGGAGTCATATCATGTGTAAATCGAGACGACAGATCTCTCTCTCCCCCGCCTGCTTGCGAGGGGGAGGGGCAGTTTACACACACACGCAGCTGCTGCATGCAGCAACGCACACACAGGGAGGAGATGGCAGAGAGAACGCACTCCCCTGAAAACTCCCCTTGAATTCCTCCAGACTCAGAAAATGTAAAAGTTCACTTTTTGGAGATCCATAGAAAAAAGGGTGAAAATGAAAAAAAGTATGCCACAGCATGGATTTGAACACGCGGCCAACCGCATCCAGGGGCGAGCGTTAACGCAGTGAGCCACTGGACCTGAGTACTCAAACATGCCTACTTGTGCAGCTTAGACACTCTGAATTCACTAAATGTACAACTTTTTCTCTATCAAAATGAACAAATTATACATGAAATAACATCTACAGATCAAGACGAAGCGAATGGAAGCGGTCCCAGCCTCGTAGCTGTGAACAGCTGTGATCGCAGGAAAATGCTGTTTCAAAGATTTCTCAGTATATCTCCGGGACATTTCCCTGGCTTTACCACCGGCACAATGGACAAACGAGACATGAAATAACATCAACAGATCAAGACGAAGCGATTGGAAGTACCCCCGGAGTCATAGCATGTGTAAATCGAGATGAAAGATCTCTCTCTCCCCCGCCTGCTTGCGAGGGGGAGGGGCAGTTTACACACACACGCAGCTGCTGCATGCAGCAACGCACACACAGGGAGGAGATGGCAGAGAGAACGCACTCCCCTGAAAACTCCCCTTGAATTCCTCCAGACTCAGAAAATGTAAAAGTTCACTTTTTGGAGATCCATAGAAAAAGGGTGAAAATGAAAAAAAGTATGCCACAGCATGGATTCGAACACGCGACCAACGGCATCCAGGGGCGAGCGTTAACGCAGTGAGCCACTGGACCTGAGTACTCAAACATGCCTGCTTGTGCAGCTTAGACACTCTGAATTCACTAAATGTACAACTTTTTCTCCATCAAAATGAACAAATGAGACATGAAATAAAATCTACAGATCAAGACGAAGCGAATGGAAGCGGTCCCAGCCTCGTAGCTGTGAACAGCTGTGATCGCAGGAAAATGCTGTTATAAAGATTTCTCAGTATATCTCCGGGATATTTCCCTGGCTTTACCACCGTCACAATGGACAAACGAGACATGAAATAACATAAACAGATCAAGACGAAGCGAATGGAAGTACCCCCGGAGTCATAGCATGTGTAAATCGAGACGACAGATCTCTCTCTCCCCCGCCTGTTTGCGAGGGGAGGGGCAGTTTACACACACACGCAGCTGCTGCATGCAGCAACGCACACACAGGGAGGAGATGGCAGAGAGAACGCACTCCCCTGAAAACTCCCCTTGAATTCCTCCAGACTCAGAAAATGTAAAAGTTCACTTTTTGGAGATCCATAGAAAAAGGGTGAAAATGAAAAAAAGTATGCCACAGCATGGATTCGAACACGAGACCAACCGCATCCAGGGGCGAGCGTTAACGCAGTGAGCCACTGGACCTGAGTACTCAAACATGCCTGCTTGTGCATCTTAGACACTCTGAATTCACTAAATGTACAACTTTTTCTCAATCAAAATGAACAAATGAGACATGAAATAACATCTACAGATCAAGACGAAGCGAATGGAAGCGGTCCCAGCCTCGTAGCTAAGAACAGCTGTGATCGCAGGAAAATGCTGTTCCAAAGATTTCTCAGTATATCTCCGGGACATTTCCCTGGCTTTACCACCGTCACAATGGACAAACGAGACATGAAATAACATCAACAGATCAAGACGAAGCGAATGGAAGTACCCCCGGAGTCATAGCATGTGTAAATCGAGACGAAAGATCTCTCTCTCCCCCGCCTGCTTGCGAGGGGGAGGGGCAGTTTACACACACACGCAGCTGCTGCAAGCAGCAACGCACACACAGGGAGGAGATGGCAGAGAGAACCCACTCCCCTGAAAACTCCCCTTGAATTCCTCCAGACTCAGAAAATGTAAAAGTTCACTTTTTGGAGATCCATAGAAAAAGGGTGAACATTAATTTTGTTTTGCCACAGCATGGATTCGAACACACGACCAATCGCATCCAGGGGCGAGCGTTAACGCAGTGAGCCACTGGACCTGAGTACTCAAACATGCCTGCTTGTGCAGCTTACACACTCAATTCACTAAATGTACAACTTTTTCTCCATCAAAATGAACAAATGAGACATGAAATAACATCTACAGATCAAGACGAAGCGAATGGAAGCGGTCCCAGCCTCGTAGCTGTGAACAGCTGTGATCGCAGGAAAATGCTGTTATAAAGATTTATCAGTATATCTCCGGGATATTTCCCTGGCTTTACCACCGTCCAAATGGACAAACGAGTCATGAAATAACATCAACAGATCAAGACGAAGCGAATGGAAGTACCCCCGGAGTCATAGCATGTGTAAATCGAGACGAAATATCTCTCTCTCCCCCGCCTGCTTGCGAGGGGGAGGGGCAGTTTACACACACACGCAGCTGCTGCATGCAGCAACGCACACACAGGGAGGAGATGGCAGAGAGAACGCACTCCCATGAAAACTCCCCTTGAATTCCTCCAGACTCAGAAAATGTAAAAGTTCACTTTTTGGAGATCCATAGAAAAAGGGTGAAAATGATTCTTTTTTTGCCACAGCATGGATTCGAACACGAGACCAACCGCATCCAGGGGAGAGCGTTAACGCAGTGAGCCACTGGACCTGAGTACTCAAACATGCCTACTTGTGCAGCTTAGACACTCTGAATTCACTAAATGTACAACTTTCTCTCCATCAAAATGAACAAATGAGACATGAAATAACATCTACAGATCAAGACGAAGTGAATGGAAGCGGTCCCAGCCTCGTAGCTGTGAACAGCTGTGATCGCAGGAAAATGCTGTTCCAAAGATTTCTCAGTATATCTCCGGGACTTTTCCCTGGCTTTACCACCGTCACAATGGACAAACGAGACATGAAATAACATCAACAGATCAAGACGAAGCGAATGGAAGCGGTCCCAGCCTCGTAGCTGTGAACAGCTGTGATTGCAGGAAAATGCTGTTACAAAGATTTCTCAGTATATCTCCGGGACTTTTCCCTGGCTTTACCACCGTCAAAATGGACAAACGAGACATGAAATAACATAAACAGATCAAGACGAAGCGAATGGAAGTACCCCCGCAGTCATAGCATGTGTAAATCGAGACGAAAGATCTCTCTCTCCCCCGCCTGCTTGCGAGGGGGAGGGGCAGTTTACACACACACGCAGCTGCTGCATGCAGCAACGCACACACAGGGAGGAGATGGCAGAGAGAACGCACTCCCCTGAAAACTCCCCTTGAATTCCTCCAGACTCAGAAAATGTAAAAGTTCACTTTTTGGAGATCCATAGAAAAAGGGTGAAAATGAAAAAAAGTATGCCACAGCATGGATTCGAACACGCGACCAACGGCATCCAGGGGCGAGCGTTAACGCAGTGAGCCACTGGACCTGAGTACTCAAACATGCCTACTTGTGCAGCTTAGACACTCTGAATTCACTAAATGTACAACTTTCTCTCCATCAAAATGAACAAATGAGACATGAAATAACATCTACAGATCAAGACGAAGTGAATGGAAGCGGTCCCAGCCTCGTAGCTGTGAACAGCTGTGATCGCAGGAAAATGCTGTTCCAAAGATTTCTCAGTATATCTCCGGGACTTTTCCCTGGCTTTACCACCGTCACAATGGCAAAACGAGACATGAAATAACATCAACAGATCAAGACGAAGCGAATGGAAGTACCCCCGGAGTCATAGCATGTGTACATCGAGACGACAGATCTCTCTCTCCCCCGCCTGCTTGCGAGGGGGAGAGGCAGTTTACACACACACGCAGCTGCTGCATGCAGCAACGTACACACAGTGAGGAGATGGCAGAGAGAACGCACTCCCCTGAAAACTCCCCTTGAATTCCTCCAGACTCAGAAAATGTAAAAGTTCACTTTTTGGAGATCCATAGAAAAAGGGTGAAAATGAAAAAAAGTATGCCACAGCATGGATTCGAACACGCGACCAACCGCATCCAGGGGCGAGCGTTAACGCAGTGAGCCACTGTACCTGAGTACTCAAACATGCCTGCTTGTGCATCTTAGACACTCTGAATTCACTAAATGTACAACTTTTTCTCCATCAAAATGAACAAATGAGACATGAAATAACATCTACAGATCAAGACGAAGCGAATAGAAGCGGTCCCAGCCTCGTAGCTGTGAACAGCTGTGATCGCAGGAAAATGCTGTTTCAAAGATTTCTCAGTATATCTCCGGGACATTTCCCTGGCTTTACCACCGTCACAATGGACAAACGAGACATGAAATAACATCAACAGATCAAGACGAAGCGAATGGAAGTACCCCCGGAGTCATAGCATGTGTAAATCGAGACGAAAGATCTCTCTCTCCCCCGCCTGCTTGCGAGGGGGAGGGGCAGTTTACACACACACGCAGCTGCTGCATGCAGCAACGCACAAACAGGGAGGAGATGGCAGAGAGAACGCACTCCCCTGAAAACTCCCCTTGAATTCCTCCAGACTCAGAAAATGTAAAAGTTCACTTTTTGGAGATCCATAGAAAAAGGGTGAAAATGAAAAAAAGTATGCCACAGCGTGGATTTGAACACGCGACCAACCGCATCCAGGGGCGAGCGTTAACGCAGTGAGCCACTGGACCTGAGTACTCAAACATGCCTACTTGTGCAGCTTAGACACTCTGAATTCACTAAATGTACAACTTTCTCTCCATCAAAATGAACAAATGAGACATGAAATAACATCTACAGATCAAGACGAAGTGAATGGAAGCGGTCCCAGCCTCGTAGCTGTGAACAGCTGTGATCGCAGGAAAATGCTGTTCCAAAGATTTCTCAGTATATCTCCGGGACTTTTCCCTGGCTTTACCACCGTCACAATGGACAAACGAGACATGAAATAACATCAACAGATCAAGACGAAGCGAATGGAAGTACCCCCGGAGTCATAGCATGTGTAAATCGAGACGACAGATCTCTCTCTCCCCCGCCTGCTTGCGAGGGGGAGGGGCAGTTTACACACACACGCAGCTGCTGCATGCAGCAACGCACACACAGTGAGGAGATGGCAGAGAGAACGCACTCCCCTGAAAACTCCCCTTGAATTCCTCCAGACTCAGAAAATGTAAAAGTTCACTTTTTGGAGATCCATAGAAAAAGGGTGGAAATGAAAAGAAGTATGCCACAGCATGGACTCGAACACTTGACCAACCGCATCCAGGGGCGAGCGTTAACGCAGTGAGCCACTGGACCTGAGTACTCTAACATGCCTGCTTGTGCAGCTTAGACACTCTGAATTCACTAAATGTACAACTTTTTCTCCATCAAAATGAACAAATGAGACATGAAATAACATCTACAGATCAAGACGAAGCGAATAGAAGCGGTCCCAGCCTCGTAGCTGTGAACAGCTGTGATCGCAGGAAAATGCTGTTACAAAGATTTCTCAGTATATCTCCGGGACATTTCCCTGGCTTTACCACCGTCACAATGGACAAACGAGACATGAAATAACATCAACAGATCAAGACGAAGCGAATGGAAGTACCCCCGGAGTCATAGCATGTGTAAATCGAGACGAAAGATCTCTCTCTCCCCCGCCTGCTTGCGAGGGGGAGGGGCAGTTTACACACACACGCAGCTGCTGCATGCAGCAACGCACACACAGGGAGGAGATGGCAGAGAGAACGCACTCCCCTGAAAACTCCCCTTGAATTCCTCCAGACTCAGAAAATGTAAAACTTCACTTTTTGGAGATCAATAGAAAAAGGGTGAAAATGATTTTTTTTTTGCCACAGCATGGATTCGAACACACGACCATCCGCATCAAGGGGAGAGCGTTAACGCAGTGAGCCACTGGACCTGAGTACTCAAACATGCCTACTTGTGCAGCTTAGACACTCTGAATTCACTAAATGTACAACTTTTTCTCCATCAAAATGAACAGATTATACATGAAATAACATCTACAGATCAAGACGAAGCGAATGGAAGCGGTCCCAGCCTCGTAGCTGTGAACAGCTGTGATCGCAGGAAAATGCTGTTTCAAAGATTTCTCAGTATATCTCCAGGACATTTCCCTGGCTTTACCGCCGTCACAATGGACAAACGAGACATGAAATAACATCAACAGATCAAGACGAAGCGAATGGAAGTACCCCCGGAGTCATAGCATGTGTAAATCGAGACGAAAGATCTCTCTCTCCCCCGCCTGCTTGCGAGGGGGAGGGGCAGTTTACACACACACGCAGCTGCTGCATGCAGCAACGCACACACAGGGAGGAGATGGCAGAGAGAACGCACTCCCCTGAAAACTCCCCTTGAATTCCTCCAGACTCAGAAAATGTAAAAGTTCACTTTTTGGAGATCCATAGAAAAAGGGTGAAAATGAAAAAAAGTATGCCACAGCATGGATTCGAACACGAGACCAACCGCATCCAGGGGCGAGCGTTAACGCAGTGAGCCACTGGACCTGAGTACTCAAACATGCCTACTTGTGCAGCTTAGACACTCTGAATTCACTAAATGTACAACTTTTTCTCCATCAAAATGAACAAATTATACATGAAATAACATCTACAGATCAAGACGAAGCGAATGGAAGCGGTCCCAGCCTCGTAGCTGTGAACAGCTGTGATCGCAGGAAAATGCTGTTTCAAAGATTTCTCAGTATATCTCCGGGACATTTCCCTGGCTTTACCACCGTCACAATGGACAAACGAGACATGAAATAACATCAACAGATCAAGACGAAGCGATTGGAAGTACCCCCGGAGTCATAGCATGTGTAAATCGAGACGAAAGATCTCTCTCTCCCCCGCCTGCTTGCGAGGGGGAGGGGCAGTTTACACACACATGCAGCTGCTGCATGCAGCAACGCACACACAGGGAGGAGATGGCAGAGAGAACGCACTCCCCTGAAAACTCCCCTTGAATTCCTCCAGACTCAGAAAATGTAAAAGTTCACTTTTTGGAGATCCATAGAAAAAGGGTGAAAATGATTTTTTTGCCACAGCATGGATTCGAACACGCGACCAACCGCATCCAGGGGCGAGCGTTAACGCAGTGAGCCACTGGACCTGAGTACTCAAACATGCCTGCTTGTGCAGCTTAGACACTCTGAATTCACTAAATGTACAACTTTTTCTCCATCAAAATGAACAAATGAGACATGAAATAAAATCTACAGATCAAGACGAAGCGAATGGAAGCGGTCCCAGCCTCGTAGCTGTGAACAGCTGTGATCGCAGGAAAATGCTGTTATAAAGATTTCTCAGTATATCTCCGGGATATTTCCCTGGCTTTACCACCGTCACAATGAACAAACGAGACATGAAATAACATAAACAGATCAAGACGAAGCGAATGGAAGTACCCCCGGAGTCATAGCATGTGTAAATCGAGACGACAGATCTCTCTCTCCCCCGCCTGTTTGCGAGGGGAGGGGCAGTTTACACACACACGCAGCTGCTGCATGCAGCAACGCACACACAGGGAGGAGATGGCAGAGAGAACGCACTCCCCTGAAAACTCCCCTTGAATTCCTCCAGACTCAGAAAATGTAAAAGTTCACTTTTTGGAGATCCATAGAAAAAGGGTGAAAATGAAAAAAAGTATGCCACAGCATGGATTTGAACACGCGACCAACCGCATCCAGGGGCGAGCGTTAACGCAGTGAGCCACTGGACCTGAGTACTCAAACATGCCTACTTGTGCAGCTTAGACACTCTGAATTCACTAAATGTACAACTTTTTTTCCATCAAAATGAACAAATGAGACATGAAATAACATCTACAGATCAAGACGAAGCGAATGAAAGCGGTCCCAGCCTCGTAGCTGTGAACAGCTGTGATCGCAGGAAAATGCTGTCACAAAGATTTCTCAGTATATCTCCGGGACATTTCCCTGGCTTTACCACCATCACAATGGACACACGAGACATGAAATAACATAAACAGATCAAGACGAAGCAAATGGAAGTACCCCCGGAGTCATAGCATGTGTAAATCGAGACGAAAGATCTCTCTCTCCCCCGCCTGCTTGCGAGGGGGAGGGGCAGTTTACACACACACGCAGCTGCTGCATGCAGCAACGCACACACAGGGAGGAGATGGCAGAGAGAACGCACTCCCCTGAAAACTCCCCTTGAATTCCTCATGACTCAGAAAATGTAAAAGTTCACTTTTTGGAGATCCATAGAAAAAGGGTGAAAATGAAAAAAAGTATGCCACAGCATGGATTTGAACACGCGACCAACCGCATCCAGGGGCGAGCGTTAACGCAGTGAGCCACTGGACCTGAGTACTCAAACATGCCTGCTTGTGCAGCTTAGACACTCTGAATTCACTAAATGTACAACTTTTTCTCCATCAAAATGAACAAATTATACATGAAATAACATCTACAGATCAAGACGAAGCGAATGGAAGCGGTCCCAGCCTCGTAGCTGTGAACAGCTGTGATCGCAGGAAAATGCTGTTTCAAAGATTTCTCAGTATATCTCCGGGACATTTCCCTGGCTTTACCACCGTCACAATGGACAAACGAGACATAAAATAACATCAACAGATCAAGACGAAGCGAATGGAAGTACCCCCGGAGTCATAGCATGTGTAAATCGAGACGAAAGATCTCTCTCTCCCCCGCCTGCTTGCGAGGGGGAGGGGCAGTTTACACACACACGCAGCTGCTGCATGCAGCAACGCACACACAGGGAGGAGATGGCAGAGAGAACGCACTCCCCTGAAAACTCCCCTTGAATTCCTCCAGACTCAGAAAATGTAAAAGTTCACTTTTTGGAGATCCATAGAAAAAGGGTGAAAATGAAAAAAAGTATGCCACAGCATGGATTTGAACACGCGACCAACCGCATCCAGGGGCGAGCGTTAACGCAGTGAGCCACTGGACCTGAGTACTCAAACATGCCTGCTTGTGCATCTTAGACACTCTGAATTCACTAAATGTACAACTTTTTCTCAATCAAAATGAACAAATGAGACATGAAATAACATCTACAGATCAAGACGAAGCGAATGGAAGCGGTCCCAGCCTCGGAGCTGTGAACAGCTGTGATTGCGGGAAAATGCTGTTACAAAGATTTCTCAGTATATCTGCGGGACTTTTCACTGGCTTTACCACCGTCACAATGGACAAACGAGACATGACATAACATCAACAGATCAAGAAGAAGCGAATGGAAGTACCCCCGGAGTCATAGCATGTGTAAATCGAGACGACAGATCTCTCTCTCCCCCGCCTGCTTGCGAGGGGGAGGGGCAGTTTACACACACACGCAGCTGCTGCATGCAGCAACACACACACAGGGAGGAGATGGCAGAGAGAACGCACTCCCCTGAAAACTCCCCTTGAATTCCTCCAGACTCAGAAAATGTAAAAGTTCACTTTTTGGAGATCCATAGAAAAAGGGTGAAAATGAAAAAAAGTATGCCACAGCATGGATTCGAACACGAGACCAACCGCATCCAGGGGCGAGCGTTAACGCAGTGAGCCACTGGACCTGAGTACTCAAACATGCCTACTTGTGCAGCTTAGACACTCTGAATTCACTAAATGTACAACTTTTTCTCCATCAAAATGAACAAATTATACATGAAATAACATCTACAGATCAAGACGAAGCGAATGGAAGCGGTCCCAGCCTCGTAGCTGTGAACAGCTGTGATCGCAGGAAAATGCTGTTTCAAAGATTTCTCAGTATATCTCCGGGACATTTCCCTGGCTTTACCACCGTCACAATGGACAAACGAGACATGAAATAACATCAACAGATCAAGACGAAGCGATTGGAAGTACCCCCGGAGTCATAGCATGTGTAAATCGAGACGAAAGATCTCTCTCTCCCCCGCCTGCTTGCGAGGGGGAGGGGCAGTTTACACACACATGCAGCTGCTGCATGCAGCAACGCACACACAGGGAGGAGATGGCAGAGAGAACGCACTCCCCTGAAAACTCCCCTTGAATTCCTCCAGACTCAGAAAATGTAAAAGTTCACTTTTTGGAGATCCATAGAAAAAGGGTGAAAATGATTTTTTTGCCACAGCATGGATTCGAACACGCGACCAACCGCATCCAGGGGCGAGCGTTAACGCAGTGAGCCACTGGACCTGAGTACTCAAACATGCCTGCTTGTGCAGCTTAGACACTCTGAATTCACTAAATGTACAACTTTTTCTCCATCAAAATGAACAAATGAGACATGAAATAAAATCTACAGATCAAGACGAAGCGAATGGAAGCGGTCCCAGCCTCGTAGCTGTGAACAGCTGTGATCGCAGGAAAATGCTGTTATAAAGATTTCTCAGTATATCTCCGGGATATTTCCCTGGCTTTACCACCGTCACAATGAACAAACGAGACATGAAATAACATAAACAGATCAAGACGAAGCGAATGGAAGTACCCCCGGAGTCATAGCATGTGTAAATCGAGACGACAGATCTCTCTCTCCCCCGCCTGTTTGCGAGGGGAGGGGCAGTTTACACACACACGCAGCTGCTGCATGCAGCAACGCACACACAGGGAGGAGATGGCAGAGAGAACGCACTCCCCTGAAAACTCCCCTTGAATTCCTCCAGACTCAGAAAATGTAAAAGTTCACTTTTTGGAGATCCATAGAAAAAGGGTGAACATGAATTTTGTTTTGCCACAGCATGGATTCGAACACGCGACCAACCGCATCCAGGGGCGAGCGTTAACGCAGTGAGCCACTGGACCTGAGTACTCAAACATTCCTACTTGTGCAGCTTAGACACTCTGAATTCACTAAATGTACAACTTTTTCTCCATCAAAATGAACAAATGAGACATGAAATAACATCTACAGATCAAGACGAAGCGAATGGAAGCGGTCCCAGCCTCGTAGCTGTGAACAGCTGTGATCGCAGGAAAATGCTGTTATAAAGATTTATCAGTGTATCTCCGGGATATTTCCCTGGCTTTACCACCGTCCAAATGGACAAACGAGACATGAAATAACATCAACAGATCAAGACGAAGCGAATGGAAGTACCCCCGGAGTCATAGCATGTGTAAATCGAGACGAAATATCTCTCTCTCCCCCGCCTGCTTGCGAGGGGGAGGGGCAGTTTACACACACACGCAGCTGCTGCATGCAGCAACGCACACACAGGGAGGAGATGGCAGAGAGAACGCACTCCCCTGAAAACTCCCCTTGAATTCCTCCAGACTCAGAAAATGTAAAAGTTCACTTTTTGGAGATCCATAGAAAAAGGGTGAAAATGAAAAAAAGTATGCCACAGCATGGATTTGAACACGCGACCAACCGCATCCAGGGGCGAGCGTTAACGCAGTGAGCCACTGGACCTGAGTACTCAAACATGCCTACTTGTGCAGCTTAGACACTCTGAATTCACTAAATGTACAACTTTTTTTCCATCAAAATGAACAAATGAGACATGAAATAACATCTACAGATCAAGACGAAGCGAATGAAAGCGGTCCCAGCCTCGTAGCTGTGAACAGCTGTGATCGCAGGAAAATGCTGTCACAAAGATTTCTCAGTATATCTCCGGGACATTTCCCTGGCTTTACCACCATCACAATGGACACACGAGACATGAAATAACATAAACAGATCAAGACGAAGCAAATGGAAGTACCCCCGGAGTCATAGCATGTGTAAATCGAGACGAAAGATCTCTCTCTCCCCCGCCTGCTTGCGAGGGGGAGGGGCAGTTTACACACACACGCAGCTGCTGCATGCAGCAACGCACACACAGGGAGGAGATGGCAGAGAGAACGCACTCCCCTGAAAACTCCCCTTGAATTCCTCCAGACTCAGAAAATGTAAAAGTTCACTTTTTGGAGATCCATAGAAAAAGGGTGAAAATGAAAATAAGTATGCCACAGCATGGATTCGAACACGCGACCAACCGCATCCAGGGGCGAGCGTTAACGCAGTGAGCCACTGGACCTGAGTACTCTAACATGCCTGCTTGTGCAGCTTAGACACTCTGAATTCACTAAATGTACAACTTTTTCTCCATCAAAATGAACAAATGAGACATGAAATAACACCTACAGATCAAGACGAAGCGAATAGAAGCGGTCCCAGCCTCGTAGCTGTGAACAGCTGTGATCGCAGGAAAATGCTGTTACAAAGATTTCTCAGTATATCTCCGGGACATTTCCCTGGCTTTACCACCGTCACAATGGACAAACGAGACATGAAATAACAACAACAGATCAATACGAAGCGAATGGAAGTACCCCCGGAGTCATAGCATGTGTAAATCGAGACGAAAGATCTCTCTCTCCCCCGCCTGCTTGCGAGGGGGAGGGGCAGTTTACACACACACGCAGCTGCTGCATGCAGCAACGCACACACAGGGAGGAGATGGCAGAGAGAACGCACTCCCCTGAAAACTCCCCTTGAATTCCTCATGACTCAGAAAATGTAAAAGTTCACTTTTTGGAGATCCATAGAAAAAGGGTGAAAATGAAAAAAAGTATGCCACAGCATGGATTTGAACACGCGACCAACCGCATCCAGGGGCGAGCGTTAACGCAGTGAGCCACTGGACCTGAGTACTCAAACATGCCTGCTTGTGCAGCTTAGACACTCTGAATTCACTAAATGTACAACTTTTTCTCCATCAAAATGAACAAATTATACATGAAATAACATCTACAGATCAAGACGAAGCGAATGGAAGCGGTCCCAGCCTCGTAGCTGTGAACAGCTGTGATCGCAGGAAAATGCTGTTTCAAAGATTTCTCAGTATATCTCCGGGACATTTCCCTGGCTTTACCACCGTCACAATGGACAAACGAGACATAAAATAACATCAACAGATCAAGACGAAGCGAATGGAAGTACCCCCGGAGTCATAGCATGTGTAAATCGAGACGAAAGATCTCTCTCTCCCCCGCCTGCTTGCGAGGGGGAGGGGCAGTTTACACACACACGCAGCTGCTGCATGCAGCAACGCACACACAGGGAGGAGATGGCAGAGAGAACGCACTCCCCTGAAAACTCCCCTTGAATTCCTCATGACTCAGAAAATGTAAAAGTTCACTTTTTGGAGATCCATAGAAAAAGGGTGAAAATGAAAAAAAGTATGCCACAGCATGGATTTGAACACGCGACCAACCGCATCCAGGGGCGAGCGTTAACGCAGTGAGCCACTGGACCTGAGTACTCAAACATGCCTGCTTGTGCATCTTAGACACTCTGAATTCACTAAATGTACAACTTTTTCTCAATCAAAATGAACAAATGAGACATGAAATAACATCTACAGATCAAGACGAAGCGAATGGAAGCGGTCCCAGCCTCGGAGCTGTGAACAGCTGTGATTGCGGGAAAATGCTGTTACAAAGATTTCTCAGTATATCTGCGGGACTTTTCACTGGCTTTACCACCGTCACAATGGACAAACGAGACATGAAATAACATCAACAGATCAAGAAGAAGCGAATGGAAGTACCCCCGGAGTCATAGCATGTGTAAATCGAGACGACAGATCTCTCTCTCCCCCGCCTGCTTGCGAGGGGGAGGGGCAGTTTACACACACACGCAGCTGCTGCATGCAGCAACACACACACAGGGAGGAGATGGCAGAGAGAACGCACTCCCCTGAAAACTCCCCTTGAATTCCTCCAGACTCAGAAAATGTAAAAGTTCACTTTTTGGAGATCCATAGAAAAAGGGTGAAAATGAAAAAAAGTAGGCTATGCCACAGCATGGATTCGAACACGCGACCAACCGCATCCAGGGGCGAGCGTTAACGCAGTGAGCCACTGGACCTGAGTACTCAAACATGCCTGCTTGTGCAACTTAGACACTCTGAATTCACTAAATGTACAACTTTTTTTACATCAAAATGAACAAATGAGACATGAAATAACATCTACAGATCAAGACGAAGCGAATGGAAGTGGTCCCAGCCTCGTAGCTGTGAACAACTGTGATCGCAGGAAAATGCTGTTACAAAGATTTCTCAGTATATCTCCGGGACATTTCCCTGGCTTTACCACAGTCACAATGGACAAACGAGACATGAAATAACATCAACAGATCAAGACGAAGCGAATGGAAGTACCCCCGGAGTCATAGCATGTGTAAATCGAGACGAAAGATCTCTCTCTCCCCCGCCTGCTTGCGAGGGGGAGGGGCAGTTTACACACACACGCAGCTGCTGCATGCAGCAACGCACACACAGGGAGGAGATGGCAGAGAGAACGCACTCCCCTGAAAACTCCCCTTGAATTCCTCCAGACTCGGAAAATGTAAAAGTTCACTTTTTGGAGATCCATAGAAAAAGGGTGAAAATGAAAAAAAGAATGCCACAGCATGGATTCGAACACGCGACCAACCGCATCCAGGGGCGAGCGTTAACGCAGTGAGCCACTGGACCTGAGTACTCAAACATGCCTGCTTGTGCATCTTAGACACTCTGAATTCACTAAATGTACAACTTTTTTTACATCAAAATGAACAAATGAGACATGAAATAACATCTACAGATCAAGACGAAGCGAATGGAAGCGGTCCCAGTCTCGTAGCTGTGAACAGCTGTGATCGCAGGAAAATGCTGTTTCAAAGATTTCTCAGTATATCTCCGGGACATTTCCCTGGCTTTACCACCGTCACAATGGACAAACGAGACATAAAATAACATCAACAGATCAAGACGAAGCGAATGGAAGTACCCCCGGAGTCATAGCATGTGTAAATCGAGACGAAAGATCTCTCTCTCACCCGCCTGCATGCGAGGGGGAGGGGCAGTTTACACACACACGCAGCTGCTGCATGCAGCAACGCACACACAGGGAGGAGATGGCAGAGAGAACGCACTCCCCTGAAAACTCCCCTTGAATTCCTCCAGACTCAGAAAATGTAAAACTTCACTTTTTGGAGATCAATAGAAAAAGGGTGAAAATGATTTTTTTTTTGCCACAGCATGGATTCGAACACATGACCATCCGCATCAAGGGGAGAGCGTTAACGCAGTGAGCCACTGGACCTGAGTACTCAAACATGCCTACTTGTGCAGCTTAGACACTCTGAATTCACTAAATGTACAACTTTTTCTCCATCAAAATGAACAAATGAGACATGAAATAACATCTACAGATCAAGACGAAGCGAATAGAAGCGGTCCCAGCCTCGTAGCTGTGAACAGCTGTGATCGCAGGAAAATGCATTACAAAGATTTCTCAGTATATCTCCGGGACATTTCCCTGGCTTTACCACCGTCACAATGGACAAACGAGACATGAAATAACATCAACAGATCAATACGAAGCGAATGGAAGTACCCCCGGAGTCATAGCATGTGTAAATCGAGACGAAAGATCTCTCTCTCCCCCGCCTGCTTGCGAGGGGGAGGGGCAGTTTACACACACACGCAGCTGCTGCATGCAGCAACGCACACACAGGGAGGAGATGGCAGAGAGAACGCACTCCCCTGAAAACTCCCCTTGAATTCCTCATGACTCAGAAAATGTAAAAGTTCACTTTTTGGAGATCCATAGAAAAAGGGTGAAAATGAAAAAAAGTATGCCACAGCATGGATTTGAACACGCAACCAACCGCATCCAGGGGCGAGCGTTAACGCAGTGAGCCACTGGACCTGAGTACTCAAACATGCCTGCTTGTGCATCTTAGACACTCTGAATTCACTAAATGTACAACTTTTTCTCCATCAAAATGAACAAATTATACATGAAATAACATCTACAGATCAAGACGAAGCGAATGGAAGCGGTCCCAGCCTCGTAGCTGTGAACAGCTGTGATTGCAGGAAAATGCTGTTACAAAGATTTCTCAGTATATCTCCGGGACTTTTCCCTGGCTTTACCACCGTCACAATGGACAAACGAGACATGAAATAACATCAACAGATCAAGACGAAGCGAATGGAAGTACCCCCGGAGTCATAGCATGTGTAAATCGAGACGAAAGATCTCTCTCTCCCCCGCCTGCTTGCGAGGGGGAGGGGCAGTTTACACACACACGCAGCTGCTGCATGCAGCAACGCACACACAGGGAGGAGATGGCAGAGAGAACGCACTCCCCTGAAAACTCCCCTTGAATTCCTCCAGACTCAGAAAATGTAAAAGTTCACTTTTTGGAGATCCATAGAAAAAGGGTGAAAATGAAAAAAAGTATGCCACAGCATGGATTCGAACACGCGACCAACCGCATCCAGGGCCGAGCGTTAATGCAGTGAGCCACTGGACCTGAGTACTCAAACATGCCTGCTTGTGCATCTTAGACACTCTGAATTCACTAAATGTACAACTTTTTCTCAATTAAAATGAACAAATGAGACATGAAATAACATCTACAGATCAAGACGAAGCGAATGGAAGCGGTCCCAGCCTCGTAGCTGTGAACAGCTGTGATTGCAGGAAAATGCTGTTCCAAAGATTTCTCAGTATATCTCCGGGACTTTTCCCTGGCTTTACCACCGTTACAATGGACAAACGAGACATGAAATAACATCAACAGATCAAGACGAAGCGAATGGAAGTACCCCCGGAGTCATAGCATGTGTAAATCGAGACGACAGATCTCTCTCTCCCCCGCCTGCTTGCGAGGGGGAGGGGCAGTTTACACACACACGCAGCTGCTGCATGCAGCAACGCACACACAGGGAGGAGATGGCAGAGAGAACGCACTCCCCTGAAAACTCCCCTTGAATTCCTCCAGACTCAGAAAATGTAAAAGTTCACTTTTTGGAGATCCATAGAAAAAGGGTGAAAATGAAAAAAAGTATGCCACAGCATGGATTCGAACACGCGACCAACCGCATCCAGGGGCGAGCGTTTTTTTTTTCTTTTTATTATTTATTATCAAAATGTTTTCACACAGATTAAACAAACACTCACATTGCATAACAAATCCCCCAAAAAGAAGAGGACCCCAATGCATTTAATACAAAGTATACATCACAGTCGTATCTTGTCTTTCACTTCCCCGACATCCCTAATCCACCATTCTTTTACATTTATTCCCCTTTCACAGGTCATCATTCCTTATTTTTCAAAATTATACTTAAGCTTTCCATCATTCACTTCTATCAGTGTAAAACCATCCACATGATCTTTCATGAACATCTCATTATCTTTGTACACATATAACATTCCAACAACCCTCATTATATTCCTCTTCATAATTCCCCACACTCCATCCACTCTCCCCTCATAGTGTGCTACATTCCTTCTTATTTTCACCGCATATCTTGCCTGGCTTAAACATAGATTTAACATATCAACATTGCACCCATCCCTTCTCCCACTCAACCCAAACAACCACAATTCTTTCCACTCTAGACATTTTAACACCCCTTCATCCCAGCACCTGCATATCAATTCTTTTATTTTCCCAAAGAACCCCCTTAATTCCCCACACTCAAAAAACTCATGCATACAATTCTCCACTCCCACCTTACACACATCACATTCTCTCTTAACCTCTTTGTCAAACATACTTATTATTAAATTGTTGAACACCCTGTTGTGCCTTAAACAGAAATCAAAGTGCTCACCCTCCACACTATTCCCTTTCACTCTCAGATTCACCCACATCTTTTTCACATCCATTCCCCCCATCACCTTTTCCCATACCCTTTCTGATGCTGGTCTCCTTGCATCCCCCTTCCCAAGGGTTTTGTATATCCTTTTCGTGCTAAGGTCTCCCAGCTTCACCCCTTCACCCACATATAGCGCTACCTCACTTTCGCCCCCTCCCACCTTCTTGCTCTCCACCATCCTCCTCCATTCCACCGGCATCCCCTCTTTGATGCTCTCCATCATGCCTTCCGCTGTCCTTCCCCCCATTAACAGATTATTTTCCCTTGTCCCATCAACAATAACTTGAGCCCTCATGAACCCCGGAACATACTCATAGACTAGGTCTCTTATTACCCTAAATCCAGCCCTCCACATTGGTAAATTAAATAATACTTCGCCCTCTTTCATTATCCTATAGTTTTGGAATATGGGTTGTTTCCATACCTGCTGCGCATTCTCACATTCATACTTCACATTCCCCAAGAACTCTCCCCACGCATTCATCACCTCCCTTTGAAAATCATTCATTCCATTCATCCACCCTTTCTTAAAGCGCATAAATATCCCACTGTCCCCACACCCCCCTCCTTTATTTATACTGTCTCTCAAAAATTCTTTCCACACATGCTTATTTCCCTTATTTAGATATTTTATCATCGTTTTAACCCTCATTGCTTTCATCTTCCTTTCCACATTTATTAGTTTTAGCCCCCCATCTTTATAGTCATTCTCTAGAACCTCCCTAGCTATCCTCACTCCCTTCCCCTCCCACATGAACTCACTCACTATTTTATTTACCTCTTTTATGACTCTGTCTGGCACCTCCATTACACTCATTACATAAACTAGCTTGCTCATGATGAGACCATTTACTACTATAACTTTCCCCCTCAGTTTTAATCTCCTCAGTTTCCAGAAGCTTAGGGTCTTTTTTAAACTACCCACCACTCCCTCATATTGCACATCCCTCCCCTCTCTGTCCTTCAAACCCACATTAATACCCAGTACCCTAATATATTCCTTATTCTCTTTTAAACCTAACTCCTCTCTCCCTACATCACCATTTCCCAGCACCATGTACTCTGACTTTTCCATATTAATTTTAGCCCCTGAAGCTCTTCCATATATCTCCACACTCTCTAAGACCCCTCTTACACTTTCCATGTCTCTTACGGTGATTGTATTATCATCCGCATATTGGAATACTACACTTATCCCTCCCCCCGGCACCATCACCCCCTTTACCCTCTCATTCTGTTGTAGCAAAGCCGCAAGGGGCTCCGCTGATAATGCATAGAGCATCGCCGATAGAGGGCATCCCTGCCGGACGGATCTCCCTAACTTAAATACATTTGTGATGATCCCATTAACCTTAACGCAACTCATGGCTTTCCTATATATTCTCCTTATCCACCCAACAAACCCCCTCCCAAACCCTGCTTTTACCAAAACCCTGAATAAATAAACGTGATTAACCCTATCGAAAGCCTTATTCAGATCTAAGCTTACCAACACCCCTCCTTCTCCACCCTTCATATGATTTACCGTGTCCCTAATACTACAAACTGTGTCACATATATCCCTTCCAGGAATACTATATGCCTGGGTGCTCCCCACCACCGCACCAATCACCCTCTTCATTCTATTGGATAACACCCGTGCCATAATCTTATAATCCCCATTTAACATACTTAACGGCCTATAGTTCCCTAATTTATCCCTACTACCCTTTTTGTACAATATGCTAATCACCCCTGTTGACAATCCGTCCGGCAGTTCATCCTTCTCTTCGAAGCTCTTAAACAACTCCTTCAACATTGGGACTAGCACAGCCTTAAATTCCATGTAGAACTCTGCAGTTAGGCCATCTAGTCCCGGGCTTTTATTTTTGCCCATGCCATCTATTGCTGCCTCTATTTCCTCTTTTCCCATCTCCCCTTCGCACAACTCTCTTCCTTCTTCTGTCAACACCGCCCTCATGCTCCCCAGAGTCTTTTCCAGGCTCTCTTTTTCATTAACTTCCTCCTGGAAGAGCTCTCTATAAAACTCTTCCACCCTCTTAACTATCCCTACTAAGTCTTTAATAATCTCACCCCCCTTACCCTCTATCTGCCTAATCTGATTGTTCCCCTGCTTCCTATTCTCCATCCCTAAGAAAAAACCTGTACATTTTTCCCCTTCAACTAAATATCTTGCCCTACTCCTGATGATTGCCCCCATACACCTCTCTCTTTCCACTATCCCTAACTCATCCCTAAGACTATTGTAGACCCCTAAATCTCTCCCTACCTCTCCCTCTATCTTCTCTGCTTCTTTATTTAGTGCCTCTTTTAACCTCTCCTCCCTCTCTCTCCCTCTTTTATTTCTTCCACAACTGAACTTTATGCTCATTTTTTTTATTTCTCTTTTTAGGCCCTCCCACCATTCTCCTTCATCCTCACCATCCATTTTCTCTTGCTTCCTTAACCATTCATTCATCATCTTTTTGTATTTCTCATCCTTAAGCAGAGCAGCGTTTAGGCACCACACCCCTCCCCCTCTTCCCTTACATCCATCATCCAGCTTAAAGCCAAGGATAACATGATCACTCAAGCTAGTCGTTGTATGTTTAAAAGTCCCCACCTTCCCACCTATCCTTCCCTTGCACAGCACCAAGTCTATCCTACTCTGCTTCAACACACCCCCCACCACCTGTTTTCTAGTATATACCCTCTCATCCAAATTCCTTTCTCTCCACACATCTCTTAAGCCGTTCTCCCTCATCAGTTTCTCCAATGCACCTCGTGAGGAGTCATTTCTATAACTCATCCCACCCGCCACATCAATCCTTCCACACCTCACATTGAAATCACCCACCACCACACAATTTCCCCCACACTTCCCATCCAGACCCTCAAAAAAACTCTTTCTTTCTTTCTCCACATTAGGCGCATGAATATTCATCAGTCTATACATTTCCCCCATATAACCAAACTCTGCAATAATCATCCTTCCTTTTCCATCATCCTCCACCTTTTTCACACTTTCCACTTTTCCCATTCTAAACAATATTGCCACCCCTCTTGCATTCAAACCACCATTATTGAAAAATACCCTCCCCATCCATCCCATTATCACATCACCCACACTTTCATTGTCCCAGTGTGTCTCCTGTAGGCATATGACATCAGCTGTACATAGCAGTAAAGCCCTGTCCCTTCTGTCCTTTGTTTTTAGCCCCCGGCCATTAAATGTACATATCGTCACCATTGCATGTAAAGTTTGAAAAAAAAATTCTGTTCCCACTTGTCCTTCTTTTCCAGGCCACAGCCGTTGAAAGAAACAATCTTCACCATTGTTATTTAAAGGGGATTAGCGTTGGAGTATTCCAAAAGTTCTCCTTCAGCTCACCTTTCGCTGTCCAGTTCATCTCCACCGACTCCTTTCACATTCTTCTCCACTTGTGAACGTGTTTTCACTTTCCCTCTCACGGTTATTCCTGATGGTTTTGAGTCATCTCCTCCGACCCTCGATCCCTCTCTCCCAGGCGTCATCGGACTCCTACTCCGTCCCCTGGTCCTCGGAACCTCGACCCGCTCCTCGATCTCCTGCTCTCCCACCGTCACCTCTATGATTTCGTCATCGTCCTTCAAGAGCAACGTAATCTCATCTTCCACTCTCTGCTCCCCCACCTTCTCCGCTTCTTCTCTCTCCTCCACCACCATCACCGATTCTCCTCTCTCCTCCACCGCCGTCACCTCCTCCTTCTTCTCCACACCTTCGCCGTTCGGACTTTTCTTTCTCTCCGTCTTTGTTTTCTTCTTTTTCCCCTTCCCTTTCCCCACTGTCTGTGTCCCCTCATTTCCCTCCTCCGCTACCCCCTCATGTTGTCTTTTCTTCCCTCCTTCCTTCTGTTCCCCCCCTATTTCTTTCTGCCCCACCGCCACCACCACTACCTTCTCTCCCTCTATCACTTCCTCAGCCTCCTCATCCTCCCCCCCCCCCTCTTCTTTATCCACCTCTTCCACCTCCTGCTCCGCTTCCTCCTCCACATTGTACCTCTCCCTCTCCCCCTCCTTTTCAGGCCTGGCCTGTTCTCTCCTTCCCACCCTCTCTTCCCCAGCACAATCCCTCGCAAAATGCCCAACACCCCCACACCTGTAACATTTTATCTCCGGACACTCCCTAAAAATGTGCCCCGCCCTTAGACAGTTTCTGCACACCGCCACCTGTCTGTCATGTATGACCCTTACGTATTCTGCCCCCCCCTCCACTCTAAATTGTGTCGAGTACGGCAGTGATGTTACCTTCTCATTAAGAGAAACTTTGAGGAAGCGTGTCCCGTCCGCTATCCTCATCCCCTCCCTGGTGTTCTTTACATAACGTCTTTTGATGGGCGAAACCGCCTTAACCCCCCACTCAAACAGCCTCCTCAGGATCTGGTCATCCTCGATATATATCGGCATGTACATAAAGGACACCATCACCTCCATCGCAGTTAACTCCTCTGCCTTTATAACCACCCCCTTCACCCTCAGCCCCTCCAGCAATCTCTTCTTTCCCTCCACATATCTCATTGTCACCTCATACCTTTCCCCCTTCAGCCTGCATCCCAGCACCTCCCCACACTTATCCTGTATTTCACACAGCATGTCCAACATTGTAATCTTTCCCAAGCCCCCCTCCACCGTCACCGCCAGTGTCAGATCCGCCCGGTAACTAATGTCCTCATTCCCTTCTCCCACCCTTCCCCCCCTCTCTTTTACTTGGCTACTGCCCTGTTTCAAACTGTTTCTCTCTTTTTCTCCGTCCGTTTTCTTTCTTTGTCCAGGACCCTCCTCTTTCCTTCCGTCGTCTCCATTCACGAACTTTTGTCCTTCTCCCGTGTTCTCCCGGCTTTCCTCCTCTTCTGTTCTTCTCTGCGCACTCTCCTGTGCATTTTCTGACCCTCCGCTTGTCTTTAGAGCCTCGCCGCTCTTCCCTGCGCGTTCCTTAATGCCTCCGCTGCTATTCCTCGCGCCCTCTTCCGGGTTCTGTTCCGCTCCGCAATGTCCTCCTCCCAGTCTCTTTGAAGCCGTTGTTGTGCTTGTTCCGGATTGAAATGCACCCATCTCCTCTTCTCTCTCCATAATTCCCTTCTTTCCAGCCTTTCCTTTCATTAGTCCGGCTTTTTCCGCCTCTCTTTCCTCCCGGCTCCTCTCATCCAGCTTCCTCTCCAGCAGCAGCTTCGCTTTCTCCTCTTCATTCCTTATATTTCCCATCATGCAGGCCGCCTCTCTTACATCCTTTCCTTGTGTAGAGCCCTCAGTATCCGTCTGCATTGTCGGTTTTCCTCCCGTTTCTCCAGCATGCTCCGCTGCATTCAGCTCGGCTTCTCCCGCTTTCATCGCCGCCCCCCGCATTCCAGACATTCCAGACATTCCAGGATTCACGTCCTTATTCTCCGTTCTTTTCTCCATTTTCTCCACAACGCACCTTCAATGTTTGTCCCCCCAGACAGCTGAGCTGTTTGGGGGGGGGGTTTGCCGGAAAAGATCGCGATTAAAACGCTTGTTTTAAACACTTTGTCCCGTTTCCTCAGCAAACAATTGACCTGCTTCCTCCAGCACTCTCGCTGCGTTCGCGCTGTTGCTCCTCGTATTTTCTCCTCTGATGTTCACAAAACACGGTTTGAAAGTATCCCCCCCGACAGCAGAGCTGTTTGGGGGGCTGTTTGTCCAAAAATAAAGTGCAAAAACCGTCTTATTTGCTCCACTTTGTCCAAATTCGTCCCAAACTTTTGCGTCCACACATACACTGCTCACTCTAAATGCGCTCCTAGCGGGCGTGATCAGAGCGTTAACGCAGTGAGCCACTGGACCTGAGTACTCAAACATGCCTGCTTGTGCATCTTAGACACTCTGAATTCACTAAATGTACAACTTTTTCTCCATCAAAATGAACAAATGAGACATGAAATAACATCTACAGATCAAGACGAAGCGAATGGAAGCGGTCCCAGCCTCGTAGCTGTGAACAGCTGTGATCGCAGGAAAATGCTGTTACAAAGATTTCTCAGTATATCTCCGGGACATTTCCCTGGCTTTACCACCGTCACAATGGACAAACGAGACATGAAATAACATCAACAGATCAAGACGAAGCGAATGGAAGTACCCCCGGAGTCATAGCATGTGTAAATCGAGACGAAAGATATCTCTCTCCCCCGCCTGCTTGCGAGGGGGAGGGGCAGTTTACACACACACGCAGCTGCTGCATGCAGCAACGCACACACAGGGAGGAAATGGCAGAGAGAACGCACTCCCCTGAAAACTCCCCTTGAATTCCTCCAGACTCAGAAAATGTAAAAGTTCACTTTTTGGAGATCCAAATGGTGAAAATGAAAAAAAGTATGCCACAGCATGGATTCGAACACGCGACCAACCGCATCCAGGGGCGAGCGTTAACGCAGTGAGCCACTGGACCTGAGTACTCAAACATGCCTGCTTGTGCAGCTTAGACACTCTGAATTCACTAAATGTACAACTTTTTCTCCATCAAAATGAACAAATGAGACATGAAATAACATCTACAGATCAAGAAGAAGCGAATGGAAGCAGTCACAGCCTCGTAGCTGTGAACAGCTGTGATCGCAGGAAAATGCTGTTCCAAAGATTTCTCAGTATATCTCCGGGACATTTCTCTGGCTTTACCACTGTCACAATGGACAAACGAGACATGAAATAACATCAACAGATCAAGACGAAGCGAATGGAAGTACCCCCGGAGTCATAGCATGTGTAAATCGTTAGCCTCGGTTAGCTCATTGGTTAGCCTCAGTTAGCTCATTGGTTAGCCTGGGTTAGCTCATTGGTTAGCTTCAGTTAGCTCATTGGTTAGCCTCGGTTAGCTCATTGGTTAGCCCTGGTTAGCTTCAGTTAGCTCATTGGTTAGCTTCAGTTAGCTCATTGGTTAGCCTCGGTTAGCTCATTGGTTAGCCTGGGTTAGCTCATTCCTCGGTTAGCTCATTGGTTAGCCTGGGTTAGCTTCAGTTAGCTCATTGGTTAGCCTCAGTTAGCTCATTGGTTAGCATCAGTTAGCTCATTGATTAGCCTCAGTTAGCTCATTGGTTAGCCTCGGTTAGCTCATTGGTTAGATTCAGTTAGCTCATTGGTTAGCCTGGGCTAGCTCATTGGTTAGCCTGGGTTAGCTCATTGGTTAGCCTGGGTTAGCTCATTGGTTAGCTTCATTTAGCTCATTGGTTAGCCTCGGTTAGCTCATTGGTTAGCCTGGGTTAGCTCATTGGTTAGCATCAGTTAGCTCATTGGTTAGCCTCGGTTAGCTCATTGGTTTGCCTGGGTTAGCTCGTTACTCGGTTAGCTCATTGGTTAGCCTTGGTTAGCTCATTGGTTAGCTTCAGTTAGTTCATTGATTAGCCTGGGCTAGCTCATTGGTTAGCTTCAGTTAGTTCATTGATTAGCCTGGATTAGCTCATTGGTTAGCTTCAGTTAGCTCATTGGTTAGCCTCGGTTAGCTCATTGGTTAGCATCAGTTAGCTCATTGTTTAGCTTCAGTTAGCTCATTGGTTAGCTTCAGTTAGCTCATTGGTTAGCCTCGGTTAGCTCATTGGTTAGCCTGGGTTAGCTCATTGGTTAGCATCAGTTAGCTCATTGGTTAGCCTCACTTAGCTCATTGGTTAGCATCAGTTAGCTCATTGGTTAGCCTCGGTTAGCTCATTGGTTAGCTTCAGTTAGCTCATTGGTTAGCTCCAGTTAGCTCATTGGTTAGCCTTGGTTAGCTCATTGGTTAGCCTGTGTTAGCTCATTCCTCGGTTAGCTCATTGGTTAGCCTGGGTTAGCTCATTGGTTAGCCTGGATTAGCTCATTGGTTAGCATCAGTTAGCTCATCGGTTAGCCTCAGTTAGCTCATTGGTTAGCATCAGTTAGCTCATTGGTTAGCCTTGGTTAGCTCATTGGTTAGCTTCAGTTAGTGAATCAAATCAAAAAATCATTGAACAAAATGAACAAATGAGACATGAAATAACATCAACAGATCAAGACGAAGCGAATGGAAGCGGTCCCAGCCTCGTAGCTGTGAACAGCTGTGATCGCAGGAAAATGCTGTTTCAAAGTTTTCTCAGTATATCTCCGGGACATTTCCCTGGCTTTACCACCGTCACAATGGACAAACGAGACATGAAATAACATCAACAGATCAAGACAAAGCGAATGGAAGTACCCCCGGAGTCATAGCATGTGTAAATCGAGACGAAAGATCTCTCTCTCCCCCGCCTGCTTGCGAGGGGGAGGGGCAGTTTACACACACACGCAGCTGCTGCATGCAGCAACGCACACACAGGGAGGAGATGGCAGAGAGAACGCACTCCTCTGAAAACTCCCCTTGAATTCCTCCAGACTCAGAAAATGTAAAAGTTCACTTTTTGGAGATCCATAGAAAAAGGGTGAAAATGAATTTATTTTTGCCACAGCATGGATTCGAACACGGGACCAACCGCATCCAGGGGCGAGCGTTAACGCAGTGAGCCACTGGACCTGAGTACTCAAACATGCCTACTTGTGCAGATTAGACACTCTGAATTCACTAAATGTACAACTTTTTCTCCATCAAAATGAACAAATGAGACATGAAATAACATCTACAGATCAAGACGAAGCGAATGGAAGCGGTCCCAGCCTCGTAGCTGTGAACAGCTGTGATCGCAGGAAAATGCTTTTACAAAGATTTCTCAGTATATCTCCGGGACATTTCCCTGGCTTTAACACCATCACAATGGACAAACGAGACATGAATTAACATCAACAGATCAAGACGAAGCGAATGGAAGTACCCCCGGAGTCATAGCATGTGTAAATCGTTAGCCTCGGTTAGCTCATTGGTTAGCCTCAGTTAGCTCATTGGTTAGCCTGGGTTAGCTCATTGGTTAGCCTCGGTTAGCTCATTGGTTAGCCTGGGTTAGCTCATTCCTCGGTTAGCTCATTGGTTAGCCTGGGTTAACTTCAGTTAGCTCATTTGTTAGCCTCGGTTAGCTCATTGGTTAGCATCAGTTAGCTCATTGGTTAGCCTCAGTTAGCTCATTGGTTAGCCTCGGTTAGCTCATTGGTTAGATGCAGTTAGCTCATTGGTTAGCCTGGGCTAGCTCATTGGTTAGCCTGGGTTAGCTCATTGGTTAGCCTGGGTAAGCTCATTGGCTAGCTTCAGTTAGCTCATTGGTTAGCCTCGGTTAGCTCATTGGTTAGCCTGGGTTAGCTCATTGGTTAGCATCAGTTAGCTCATTGGTTAGCCTCAGTTAGCTCATTGGTTAGCCTCGGTTAGCTCATTGGTTAGCCTGGGTTAGCTCATTGGTTAGCCTGGGTTAGCTCATTGGTTAGCTTCAATTAGCTCATTGGTTAGCCTCGGTTAGCTCATTGGTTAGCCTGGGTTAGCTCATTCCTCTGTTAGCTCATTGGTTAGCCTGGGTTAGCTTCAGTTAGCTCATTGGTTCGCCTCAGTTAGCTCATTGGTTAGCATCAGTTAGCTCATTGATTAGCCTCAGTTAGCTCATTGGTTAGCCTCGGTTAGCTCATATGTTAGATTCAGTCAGCTCATTGGTTAGCCTGGGCTAGCTCATTGGTTAGCCTGGGTTAGCTCATTGGTTAGCCTGGGTTAGCTCATTGGTTAGCTTCAGTTAGCTCATTGGTTAGCCTCGGTTAGCTCATTGGTTAGCCTGGGTTAGCTCATTGGTTAGCATCAGTTAGCTCTCTGGTTAGCATCAGTTAGCTCTTTGGTTAGCCTCAGTTAGCTCATTGGTTAGCCTGGGTTAACTCATTCCTCAGTTAGCTCATTGGTTAGCTTCAGTTAGCTCATTGGTTAGCCTGGGTTAGCTCATTGGTTAGCCTCAGTTAGCTCATTGGTTAGCCTGGGTTAGCTCATTGGTTAGCTTCAGTTAGCTCATTGGTTAGCCTTGGTTAGCTCAATGGTTAGCCTGCGTTAGCTCATTGGTTAGCTTCAGTTAGCTCATTGGTTAGCCTGGGTTAGCTCATTGGTTAGCCTGGGTTAGCTCATTGGTTAGCTTCAGTTAGCTCATTGGTTAGCCTCGGTTAGCTCATTGGTTAGCCTGGGTTAGCTCATTCCTCGGTTAGCTCATTGGTTAGCCTGGGTTAGCTTCAGTTAGCTCATTGGTTAGCCTCGGTTAGCTCATTGGTTAGCATCAGTTAGCTCATTGGTTAGCCTCAGTTAGCTCATTGGTTAGCCTCGGTTAGCTCATTGGTTAGATGCAGTTAGCTCATTGGTTAGCCTGGGCTAGCTCATTGGTTAGCCTGGGTTAGCTCATTGGTTAGCCTGGGTAAGCTCATTGGTTAGCTTCAGTTAGCTCATTGGTTAGCCTCGGTTAGCTCATTGGTTAGCCTGGGTTAGCTCATTGGTTAGCATCAGTTAGCTCATTGGTTAGCCTCAGTTAGCTCATTGGTTAGCCTCGGTTAGCTCATTGGTTAGCTTGGGTTAGCTCATTGGTTAGCCTGGGTCAGCTCATTGGTTAGCCTCAGTTAGCTCATTGGTTAGCCTCGGTTAGCTCATTGGTTAGCCTCAGTAAGCTCATTGGTTAGCCTCGGTTAGCTCATTGGTTAGCCTGGGTTAGCTCATTCCTCGGTTAGCTCATTGGTTAGCCTGGGTTAGCTTCAGTTAGCTCATTGGTTAGCCTCAGTTAGCTCATTGGTTAGCATCAGTTAGCTCATTGATTAGCCTCAGTTAGCTCATTGGTTAGCCTCGGTTAGCTCATTGGTTAGATTCAGTTAGCTCATTGGTTAGCCTGGGCTAGCTCATTGGTTAGCCTGGGTTAGCTCATTGGTTAGCCTGGGTTAGCTCATTGGTTAGCTTCAGTTAGCTCATTGGTTAGCCTCGGTTAGCTCATTGGTTAGCCTGGGTTAGCTCATTGGTTAGCATCAGTTAGCTCTCTGGTTAGCATCAGTTAGCTCTTTGGTTAGCCTCAGTTAGCTCATTGGTTAGCCTGGGTTAGCTCATTCCTCAGTTAGCTCATTGGTTAGCTTCAGTTAGCTCATTGGTTAGCCTCAGTTAGCTCATTGGTTAGCCTGGGTTTGCTCATTGGTTAGCTTCAGTTAGCTCATTGGTTAGCCTTGGTTAGCTCAATGGTTAGCCTGCGTTAGCTCATTGGTTAGCTTCAGTTAGCTCATTGGTTAGCCTGGGTTAGCTCATTGGTTAGCCTGGGTTAGCTCATTGGTTAGCCTGGGTTAGTTCATTGGTTAGCTTCAGTTAGCTCATTGGTTAGCCTCGGTTAGCTCATTGGTTAGCCTGGGTTAGCTCATTGGTTAGCTTCAGTTAGCTAATTGGTTAGCCTCGGTTAGCTCATTGGTTAGCCTGGGTTAGCTCATTCCTCGGTTAGCTCATTGTTTAGCCCTGGTTAGCTTCAGTTAGCTCATTGGTTAGCCTCGGTTAGCTCATTGGTTAGCATCAGTTAGCTCATTGGTTAGCCTCAGTTAGCTCATTGGTTAGCCTTGGTTAGCTCATTGGTTAGCTTCAGTTAGCTCATTGGTTAGCCTGGGCTAGCTCATTGGTTAGCCTGGGTTAGCTCATTGGTTAGCATCAGTTAGCTCATTGGTTAGCTTCAGTTAGCTCATTGGTTAGAGAGAACGCACTCCCCTGAAAACTCCCCTTGAATTCCTCCAGACTCAGAAAATGTAAAAGTTCACCTTTTGGAGATCCATAGAAAAAGGGTGAAAATGTTTCTTTTTTTGCCACAGCATGGATTCGAATACGCGACCAACCGCATCCAGGGACGAGCGTTAACGCAGTGAGCCACTGGACCTGAGTACTCAAACATGCCTACTTGTGCAGCTTAGACACTCTGAATTCACTAAATGTACAACTTTTTCTCCATCAAAATGAACAAATGAGACATGAAATAACATCTACAGATCAAGACGAAGCGAATGAAAGTGGTCCCAGCCTCGTAGCTGTGAACAGCTGTGATCGCAGGAAAATGCTGTTTCAAAGATTTCTCAGTAGCCTATATCTCCGGGACATTTCCCTGGCTTTACCACCGTCACAATTGACAAACGAGACATGAAATAACATCAACAGATCAAGACGAAGCGAATGGAAGTACCCCCGGAGTCATAGCATGTGTAAATCGAGACGACAGATCTCTCTCTCCCCCGCCTGCTTGCGAGGGGGAGGGGCAGTTTACACACACACGCAGCTGCTGCATGCAGCAACGCACACACAGGGAGGAGATGGCAGAGAGAACGCACTCCCCTGAAAACTCCCCTTGAATTCCTCCAGACTCAGAAAATGTAAAAGTTCACTTTTTGGAGATCCATAGAAAAAGGGTGAAAATGAAAAAAAGTATGCCACAGCATGGATTCGAACACGCGACCAACCGCATCCAGGGGCGAGCGTTAACGCAGTGAGCCACTGGACCTGAGTACTCAAACATGCCTACTTGTGCAGCTTAGACACTCTGAATTCACTAAATGTACAACTTTTTCTCAATCAAAATGAACAAATGAGACATGAAATAACATCTACAGATCAAGACGAAGCGAATGGAAGCGGTCCCAGCCTCGTAGCTGTGAACAGCTGTGATTGCAGGAAAATGTTGTTACAAAGATTTCTCAGTATATCTCCGGGACTTTTCCCTGGCTTTACCACCGTCACAATGGACAAACGAGACATGAAATAACATCAACAGATCAAGACGAAGCGAATGGAAGTACCCCCGGAGTCATAGCATGTGTAAATCGAGACGACAGATCTCTCTCTCCCCCGCCTGCTTGCGAGGGGGAGGGGCAGTTTACACACACACGCAGCTGCTGCATGCATGGTCTTATCGTTCTCCAGGGTCCCCGACACAATGAAACTAGTCTGGAGCTCGCTGGTGTCCCGCAAATGCTTTAATCAGGCGTTTTAACACTTTTCCCCACGAAAACGATTTTTAATCATTTTTTGGGGGCTATATAAATCAAATTCCGGTTAATGCCGAGCACAATCGTACCTTTTACTATTTTAATGTATTTGCATGATATATCTTTGGGCTATAAAAGCGACATGTTTGGATGACTTTGTCAGTTTATGGAGCTTATCCCACAAATCCCGGATGATCCGGGCCAAATTTGGGAGCTCATAGGCAGCCTGCCATAGGCCCCCACCCGTGGAATGAAAAAAAAATGAAAGAAAACGGTCAATTATATGTTAAAATAATCAAAAAATGAACTTTTAAAATTACATGGGAGAGGGGATCTGAAAAATTGGAGAAGGGGAAAAGTGTTCGGGGCTTCGGGACGAAGCCCCGAACACTTTTCCCCTCCCCCGTTGCAAGGTACAACGGAGAGGGGAATCCAGACTTCCCCTCCTCCGTTGTAAAAAACCGTTCATGTTTTACAAGCTACCTTCTGCACGAAATCGGAAACCCGGTTTTTGAGAGGACTCAGAAAAAAAACGGCTGTGTAACTTCATGGAGGAATTCATCCGCTGTATGTGCACTTTGGCTCGGATACATTTTGTTGCCTGGAGACCCCCCAGCATGGTTCTTACCAAACTTAAAGTTTTTGAACTGGGCTCTGGAGGAAGGTGAGGGGAGTTGACAGGGGACTTTATCCGCCTTATGGGGCACTATTCTCGGATACATTTCAACACTTTTAGCCCTTTTTGATGGTTCTCCAAAAAATAACTCTGACTTTTTCAGAGTGTGGAGGAAGGTAAGGGGAGTTGACAGGGGACTCAATCCGCCTTATGGGGCACTATTCTCGGATACATTTCAACACTTTTAGCCATTTTTGATGGTTCTCCAAAAAATAACTCTGACTTTTTCAGAGTGTGGAGGAAGGTGAGGGGAGTTGACAGGGGACTTTACCCGCCTTATGGGGCACTATTCTCGGATACATTTTTTCATTTTCACCCATTTTTGATGGTTCTCCAAAAAATAACTCTGACTTTTTCAGAGTGTGGAGGAAGGTGAGGGGAGTTGACAGGGGACTTTACCCGCCTTATGGGGCACTATTCTCGGATACATTTTTTCATTTTCACCCATTTTTGATGGTTCTCCAAAAAATAACTCTGACTTTTTCAGAGTGTGGAGGAAGGTGAGGGGAGTTGACAGGGGACTTTACCCGCCTTATGGGGCACTATTCTCGGATACATTTTTTCATTTTCACCCATTTTTGATGGTTCTCCAAAAAATAACTCTGACTTTTTCAGAGTGTGGAGGAAGGTGAGGGGAGTTGACAGGGGACTTTACCCGCCTTATGGGGCACTATTCTCGGATACATTTTTTCATTTTCACCCATTTTTGATGGTTCTCCAAAAAATAACTCTGACTTTTTCAGAGTGTGGAGGAAGGTGAGGGGAGTTGACAGGGGACTTTACCCGCCTTATGTGGCACTATTCTCGGATACATTTTTTCATTTTCACCCATTTTTGATGGTTCTCCAAAAAATAACTCTGACTTTTTCAGAGTGTGGAGGAAGGTGAGGGGAGTTGACAGGGGACTTTACCCGCCTTATGGGGCACTATTCTCGGATACATTTTTTCATTTTCACCCATTTTTGATGGTTCTCCAAAAAATAACTCTGACTTTTTCAGAGTGTGGAGGAAGGTGAGGGGAGTTGACAGGGGACTTTACCCGCCTTATGGGGCACTATTCTCGGATACATTTTTTCATTTTCACCCATTTTTGATGGTTCTCCAAAAAATAACTCTGACTTTTTCAGAGTGTGGAGGAAGGTGAGGGGAGTTGACAGGGGACTTTACCCGCCTTATGGGGCACTATTCTCGGATACATTTTTTCATTTTCACCCATTTTTGATGGTTCTCCAAAAAGACAAGTTAGTCTTTTTTCTTCCCCCTTCCTCTTCTGATTTCTCACTGATCGAATGGCAAACGCGACCCGCCATCGGAGGGCCTCCGCCGGCCCGGCCTCGTGCCGGTGCTCTGGCGGTCGGTTCCTCCGAACTGTGGGTTCGACTCTGATGGCCGGGAGGGACGAGGGAAACGTCGGGGGGGTCTGCTGGAGGCTCCTGCTGGAGTCTTGCGTTCACTGGGACCTGGCTCGAAAAACTCGAAACCCTGACTCCAGTGCGGTGTTGCGGCCATGCGCCTCCGGGTACCAGACTCCCCTGCCTCCTCCGTGTTGCGTGGGCTGCGTGGGGGTAACCCTGCGTGTCCGTTACCCTGCGTGTCTCTTACCTCCCAGGCCGACCGATATGAAGCGTTTCCAAGACGAACCGTCTGACTCAGGGTCCCACCACAGGTTCCGTAGCGGGGTGGAAGTTCCACCTCCCCTCTTTGCCGCGGAATGCAAAACAAACACCTGTTTCTCTCATCCTCCACTGTGGCATAGCGGCCTTAGTCGGCTGCGGCATTCAGCAATTGGCCTTGCTCCGGGCACAGGACCCTACTTCATCAAACTACCTATTTGATCCTGCGTAACAATATGCTTGTCTGCAAAGACATTGATCGAATGGCAAACGTGACCCGCCATCGGAAGGCCTCCGCCGGCCCGGCTTCGTGCCAGTGCTCTGGCGGTCGGTTCTTCCAAACTGCGGGTTTGACTCTGCTCCTGGGAGCACATATGCTTGTCTGCAAAGAGGGACATGCCTGGTCCCGCCCAGGTGTTCTTCTACAGCTAGTGTCCAGCCAGCTGCGGTATCATCAACTTTGACCCGCCATCGGAGGGCCTCCTCCCCGGGTCCAGCTTCCGGTGCTTGGCGGTCGGTTCCTCCAAACTGTGGGATTGACTCTGCTCCTGGGAGCACATATGCTTGTCTGCAAAGAGGGACATGCCTGGTCCCGCCCAGGTGTTCTTCTACGGCTAGTGTCCAGCCAGCTGCGGTATCATCAACTTTGACCCGCCATCGGAGGGCCTCCTCCCCGGGTCCAGCTTCCGGTGCTTGGCGGTCGGTTCCTCCAAACTGTGGGATTGACTCTGCTCCTGGGAGCACATATGCTTGTCTGCAAAGAGGGACATGCCTGGTCCCGCCCAGGTGTTCTTCTACGGCTAGTGTCCAGCCAGCTGCGGTATCATCAACTTTGACCCGCCATCGGAGGGCCTCCTCCCCGGGTCCAGCTTCCGGTGCTTGGCGGTCGGTTCCTCCAAACTGTGGGATTGACTCTGCTCCTGGGAGCACATATGCTTGTCTGCAAAGAGGGACATGCCTGGTCCCGCCCAGGTGTTCTTCTACGGCTAGTGTCCAGCCAGCTGCGGTATCATCAAATTTGACCCGCCATCGGAGGGCCTCCTCCCCGGGTCCAGCTTCCGGTGCTTGGCGGTCGGTTCCTCCAAACTGTGGGATTGACTCTGCTCCTGGGAGCACATATGCTTGTCTGCAAAGAGGGACATGCCTGGTCCCGCCCAGGTGTTCTTCTACGGCTAGTGTCCAGCCAGCTGCGGTATCATCAAATTTGACCCGCCATCGGAGGGCCTCCTCCCCGGGTCCAGCTTCCGGTGCTTGGCGGTCGGTTCATCCAAACTACGGGTAATCCTGGAGCGGACATAAACAAAGAATGATATTTTACAGGACATGATGGATATGTGTTTTTTCCAGGCTTTTTGGAAATAAACCAAATGTGATTTTGCAGTGTATGATATAGCTCATTTTACCCATGTGATGTTGTGCAGTACATTACTGAGCTCATTTAACGATATTGGTCTACCAGGTGAAGTGGGATGCTGCCATTTCCCAACTGGTCTCCGGAGGAATATAAGGAGAGTTGACAGGGGACTCTGCCCAGTGCTCATGAACCAAATGAGGGGTGTGTTAGATGGGAAAGGCTCTGGCTGTTTCTGCAGCCTCTGCATCTACCTTCTCTCCCCACCCCGATACCAGCGCGTGCCTGCTGTAAAAGGCAGGTGCACGGGCTCTCACTTCCACGAACTCTGAGCCTGGCTCCCGAGCAGCACGTTCTCCCCGGCAGTCCGCCAGCAGATGAAAAACACCCACCTCTCCGCCTCTTCCGAGGGACGAGGGAACCGCGCGGGGGGGTCTGCTGGAGGTTCCTGCCGGGTGCTCCGTACTGCGTTTCACCGGGACCTGGCTCGAAAAACTCGGAACTCTGACTCCAGTGCGGTGTGGCGGTCTCGCCCTGGCCGTCCACCGTGCGCCTCCGGGTACCTGACTCCCCTGCCTCCTCCGGGGGCAGGTGCGAGGGGTTCAATGCCTCCTCCCCCCGCTGCGGCGAAAGCCGGAGCGGGACGGAGCGCCCGGAGGTACTGTTACCCCCACGTTTTGTACCCAAAACTGTCTTGTGAGTTCGTGGCAGAACCATGAAACAAAAAACAATCAATGTATCGGACCCATCGCCAGTCGCGTTGGTGCGGAGGTGGGACCATTTTAACCAGGTGGTAACCCAAGTCCTCCCCTTGGTCCGTGTTCCCTGCATTGAAGCATCGGACCCATGGTTGCAATCAGCAGTTGGCTAACGCATATAAACGGAGAAACAGAAAACCATTTAAATAGAATTCATTGTGTGTGTTTTTGGAAGGATGTTGACCGAATGCCCGGTGTGCAGCCTCCGCTATCTGGCTTTGAATAAGCACCTTAAGCACAAACATGCAGTGCGGAACCTGGATGAAAGAGGCATCATTCTTAAAATGGCCAGTGGTAGAATAAATGTTCGGACCAAACCTTGTCCCATCACAGGGTGTTCGTATGCTGGGAGGAAACTACACCGTCATGTAACTCGTGACCACCCTGAGTTCTCCCGAGATGAGGCACATCAGGTCATGGCAAGGCTGAAGCATAGTGTGGCCCTGCAGTTGCTCCATGACCTCCGAGAGACTAATCCCATCATTGGAATGGCTACATCATTGGATATAGACAATGAGGAGGAATACCCGGTGCACCCTCCACCCTTCTCCCCACATACCGAGTGTGACGAAGAGGACTGCATGCAGGTGAGGCTGGACAATGTGGCATTGAGGGCTCAGAAGGATGCCCTCATTTATGAGGTGAAGACCCTGCGCTCCAGGCTAAAACAGGGTCTAAAACCCAGGAAGCAGAATGCCACTGCTGCTCTGCTTGAGGAAGACGAAGAATGTATACGATTTAAGGGCGTAGCAATCCCAAGTACCCCCGACATGAACTCAGTAGCCTCCGGCAGCAATACCCCTCTCAAGACCCCGGTGAAGACTGTCATGCGGTCCATAGAAGCCTCTGCGAGTGAGACCCCCCTCAAGTCTGTGATGCGGTCCCCAGAAGCCTCCGGAAGCAAGACCCCGGTGAAGACTGTCATGCGGTCCGACAAAGCCTCCGGAAGCAAGACCCCGGTGAAGACTGTCATGCGGTCCGACAAAGCCTCCGGAAGCAAGACCCCGGTGAAGACTGTCATGCGGTCCGACAAAGCCTCCGGTAGTGAGACCCCTCTCAAGTCTGTGATGCGGTCCCCAGAAGCCTCCGGAAGCAAGACCCCAGTGAAGACTGTCATGTGGTCCCCAGAAGCCTCCGGTAGTGAGACCCCAGTGAAGACTGTCATGCGGTCCATAGAAGCCTCTGCGAGTGAGATCCCTCTCAAGTCTGTGATGCGTTCCCCAGAAGCCTCCGGAAGCAAGACCCCAGTGAAGACTGTCATGTGGTCCCCAGAAGCCTCCTGTAGTGAGACCCCTGTATGCCAGAAGACCCGTGCGTCTGTCTCCAATAAGCTGAAAGCTAATCTGGCTAAGGACTGGCCCTCTTCCCAAAATCAATGGTGCACTGGGAAGGGACTGCGGAATACCATGCGTGAAATCACGTTGCCTAAAAGCATGGAGACGTACATTCAGACATACAGAGGTCATTGTGAGGGTCTTGCACCGACAGTAAAACGGAAAGAGAATTGTATGTCCAATGTCAGCCGGATAAAGAACTTCATAGTATTCATGGCCCATGGTTTTGACCGGCTGTCAGACTGGCTGTTTCTAAAAGACACAAAGAGGGTCCGTGGCTGGAGCAAGTATATTTCAGAGTCGGGCCGGACAGTCACAACATCGCTGTTGTTCCTGAAGACTGTGAACCATTTCCTGAGGTACTTGTCTGCATCAAAGCTCCGGGGGTGCAGGCTCACCCAGTCTGATATGACCAACATCATCAGAGAGGTGAAAGCCAACATTAATGATTTGAAAAAGTCTATCACTCTCCACCAGTTTAAGGTGAAGAGGGACAAGCTGGATCGTCTGCCGAGCCAGGCGGAGCTTCTCGCCGCCATGGCGGCCGCTGAGAAGCGCATCCCTGATCTCCTTGATCAGGGAAGCCATCAGGCTAGCAATCCGACCTCAATCACCCAGTACCTGCTATATGGCTATCTAACCCTCCATTGGAGCCTCCTGTATGGCCACCGTCCGGGTGTGTATGCAAACATGACCAACACGGAGGTCTTTGAGGCGGACAGAAGGGGCACTGCTGAGGGCTACATCATCCACGTGCAGGATCACAAGACTGCCAAGACATTTGGTGAAGCACAGCTGGTGCTTACAATAAAGGAGTTTAGCTGGGTCATGCGGTGGATTGGGATAAAAGAGGGCTTGTCGGGTCCTCAGAATGAATTCTTCCTTTTCACATCGGGGAAGCAGGCTTCCAAGAACCTGAACGCTCACTTGAAGAGGGCTTGGGCTGATGCTGGGCTAGAAACAGCCGTCACCTTCACCATCTTGCGCACTGCCCTGGCTGACAATATCAAGCATCACCAAGATCCAGAAAGCAGGTCGATTCTGGCTAGGTTTATGTGCCACGACGTAAGCACTGCAGACCGGTTCTACGCGAATACGCCTGGAATAAAGGAGGCATTGAAGATCCGCTCCATGTTCAGGGCGGCGGCAGCAGCTGCAGCAGCATCATCATCAGAAGGAGGTCTACCACCGTCAGCTACCTCCGAAGAGGATTCAGGGGCGGAGAGCAGCGATACCTCTTCTTCAGGACCGATTGGTACTCCTGATGGGGGGAAAGGGGCCGTGGACTCAACCTTTTTTCCCCGGTGCACTGTACAAGTTAGACGGCTAATATGGCCCCCAGGCCCCTGTTAATCATGTTGTTATTATGTTTATTTTGTATACTGTTTTTGTAAAAGTGGTGTGATAATTAAATAAAAAATAAAAAAAAAACATTAGTATAACCTTGAAGGTTCCCAGGGGCAAATACAGTGCCTGTCATTTTGCAGGATATAATTTAACATGTAACCTCTCCTGGAAATGGACATACTCTGTGCATTTCCAGGAGAGGTTCCATGTTAAATTATATCCTGCAATATCCTCCAAAGAAGGGGTGGTAGTGTCATGAATAAGGCCGAATATGTATGCCGATGTGCGGACGGTAAAGCACCGCAAAATCCACCCCTTTAGGGTAACCAGGGGCATGAAGTTCTGTAGGGTGTGAACATCTGGGTTTAGTCCGAGTGAGGAGTGCTCGAGCGTGGGAGGATGTGTAATGCAGAGGAGGGGAACAAAAGGTGTGTGCAGGAGCAGGGAGAAAAGAGAAAATAAAAAGACTCAAAGTGTTCCACCTTCCAGCAGCAGCAGCAGCGGGCCCGCTCTGTCCGTGGTGCTGAACACCTGCCTGTCTATGTGGAGTACAAAAACAAACAAAGACAAACACCTTTAAGGTCACCAGGGGCGTGAGGTTCTGGTTCTGGCGGTGTGCATGGAGGGGTTTAGTCCGAGTGAGGAGTGCTCGAGCGTGGGAGGATGTGTAAGGCAGAGGAGGGGAACAAAAAAAAACGAATACAAATAAGTTAAAGTGTGAACCTCCAGCAGGGCAGGTGCTGCTGCTGCTGCTGCTGCTGCTGCTGCTGCTGCTGTGAAGGAGGACGAATATTGATGCTTGTGTTCGGACGGTAAAGCACCGCAAAATCCACCCCCCCTTAAAGGTGACCAGGGGCATGAGATTCTGCAGGGTGTGAACATCTGGGTTTAGTCCGTGGGGGAGTGCTTAAGTCCGGGGGCCCGGGGTCTCACGGTGCACGAGGTTATGGAAGTGCCACTGTTGCCGGAGGTCCTTAGTCCGTCCTTTGGGGCTCTGTCAGGGGCTACAGAGAGGTGGTGCTCCCGGTCCCTCTCCTGGAGGTATGAAATAACCTGAGCTCCATGTGAGGGAGCCGTGCTGGAGCTGCTTAGTCCGTCCTTTGGTGGTCTTTGAGGGGCTAATGAGAGGTGTTTTCCCCGGTCTATTTGATGGAAGTCTGACACGAGCAGAGTGTGCATGCTTTGAAACTAATCCACCCACACTTAGCATGCTATTTTAGGGTATAAATCGTACCTTGTCACCATGCACTGTGCTCCCTGGGACGACACGCCCTCCTGTGGGGACACATGAGAACTGCACTCAAATCACTTTGTGCTTTTTAAACAGTTTAACATATTTTTTTCCACATTTAAAAAACGCTTTCTGCCCTGGAAATCATTTCTAATCATTATTACCGTTATGGAGGGGCTGCAGGAACACTTTCCCCGCCTTGCAAACATTTAAATATTCCTGGTTCAAATAATCAATTTGTTCCGCCTGCTTTGCGTCAGCACCTCTGCGGCTGTCGGATTAACACAGATGAATGCACTTTTAACACTCACGCAGCCAGAATTCCTGCTCTTTTCCTGGGTTACAAAGTGAGGTGACGCAGCCTGTCCTCTGAGTCTCCCCGCCTCTCATAGACTTATTTCTGGGTAAAAAAAGCCATGTGCTCCGCCCCCTGGATCTCTGCATGTGTGTGTGTGCCTGTGAGTCTGTGGCTACTGTCCACATGCCCGCATTAGGAGGCACTATTTTCGGATACATTTTCTCATTTTCACCACTTTTCATGTTTTTATTATGTATATTGTTATATTATTATTATTATTATTATTATTATTATTGTATATATGTATACTGTGTATACTGTTTTTGTAAAAATCATGTGATTATTAAATAAATAATAAAACATGAATATAACCTTGAAGTTTCCCAGGGGCAAATACAGTGCCAGGTGTCAGACTATTTAAACAATGTTTACCCAGGATTCCGACACCTTCCCTGGCTTGTAAAATGCGGTGATGCGCCCTGGAGGTATCAGACTATTTTAAACAACTTTTCCCCGCCTTTCAAACACTTGTTCCTGGCTTATAGCCTGTCATTTTGCAGGATATAATTTAACATGGAACCTCTCCCAGGGGCAAATACAGTGCCAGGTGTCAGACTATTTAAACAATGTTTACCCAGGATTCCGACACCTTCCCTGGCTTGTAAAATGCGGTGATGCGCCCTGGAGGTATCAGACTATTTTAAACAACTTTTCCCCGCCTTTCAAACACTTGTTCCTGGCTTATAGCCTGTCATTTTGCAGGATATAATTTAACATGGAACCTCTCCCAGGGGCAAATACAGTGCCAGGTGTCAGACTATTTAAACAATGTTTACCCAGGATTCCGACACCTTCCCTGGCGTGTAAAATGCGGTGATGCGCCCTGGAGGTATCAGACTATTTTAAACAACTTTTCCCCGCCTTTCAAACACTTGTTCCTGGCTTATAGCCTGTCATTTTGCAGGATATAATTTAACATGGAACCTCTCCCAGGGGCAAATACAGTGCCAGGTGTCAGACTATTTAAACAATGTTTACCCAGGATTCCGACACCTTCCCTGGCTTGTAAAATGCGGTGATGCGCCCTGGAGGTATCAGACTATTTTAAACAACTTTTCCCCGCCTTTCAAACACTTGTTCCTGGCTTATAGCCTGTCATTTTGCAGGATATAATTTAACATGGAACCTCTCCTGGAAATGGACATACTCTGCGCATTTCCAGGAGAGGTTCCATGTTAAATTATATCCTGCAAAATGACAGGCAACAACTCTCTTCCAGACGTTTAAAAACACTTTTCCGACTATTTTAAACAACTTTTCCCCGCCTTTCAAACACTTGTTCCTGGCTTATAGCCTGTCATTTTGCAGGATATAATTTAACATGGAACCTTTCCTGGAAATGGACATACTCTGCGCATTTCCAGGAGAGGTTCCATGTTAAATTATATCCTGCAAAATGACAGGCAACAACTCTCTTCCAGACGTTTAAAAACACTTTTCCGACTATTTTAAACAACTTTTCCCCGCCTTTCAAACACTTGTTCCTGGCTTATAGCCTGTCATTTTGCAGGATATAATTTAACATGGAACCTCTCCTGGAAATGGACATATTCTGTGCATTTCCAGGAGAGGTTACATGTTAAATGATATCCTGCAAAATGACAGGCTACAACTCTCTTCCAGACGTTTAAAAACACTTTCCCCGACCATTTAAACATTATTTATGGCTTGTAAAGTGCGGTGATGAGCCCTGACAGTATCAGACTATTTAAAGGGTTAACAGGAGCATGAGAATATCCTCCACAGAAGGGGTGGTGGTGCCGTGAATAAGGCCGAATATGGATACCGATGTGCCGACGGTAAAGCACCGCAAAATCCACCCCCTTTAGGTTAACCAGGGGCATGGAGTTCTGTAGGGTGTGAACATCTGGGTTTAGTCCGTGGGGGAGTGCTTAAGTCCGGGAGTCCGGGGACTCACGGTGTGCAAGGTTATGGAGGTGCCCATGTCAGGGACACATGCTGGAGGTCTGTGGTCCGTCCTTTGGGGGTCTTGGAGGGGCCACAGAGAGGAGATTTCCCCGGTCTCTGTCCTGGATGAGTGAAATAAACAGAGTCTCCATGTCAGGGACACATGCTGGAGGTCTCTCTCCCGAGAGTGGACGTCCATTGCCTGTAAATTGGTCTAACATTAGGTCTGTCACTTTGGCTAACCGCACCACTGTCTGTCGTCTCCCGCAAGTGGACATCCATTGTCACTTTGGCTAACCGCACCACTGTCTGTCGTCTCCCGCAAGTGGACATCCATTGCCCCTAAATAGGGTTAGGGAATGTTCCGGTATTTGGACAACATTAACATGGGATCACTCCGGTCAATGTACGTACTTCGTCTCACTGGAATATTAATGGCCAGATTGAATACAACATCGACCCAAATTCTCCGGTCAATGACAGGAGAGTTTTGAAAGTGACAAAACACTGTTCCACACATTTAAAAACACTTAATCAATGTTTACCCAGGATCCATGCACCTTTCCTGGCTTGTAAAATGTGGTGATGCGCCCTGGAGGTAGCGGGTAGGCTCTGTGCGTGGTGCTGAACCCCAGCCTGTCTATGTGGAATACAAAAACAAACAAAGACAACACCTTTAAGGTCACCAGGGTCGTGAGGTTCTGGTTCTGGCGGTGTGCATGGAGGGGTTTAGTCCGAGTGAGGAGTGCTCGAGCGTGGGAGGATGTGTAAGGCAGAGGAGGGGAACAAAAGGTGTGTGCAGGAGCAGGGAGAAAAGAGAAAATAAAAAGACTCAAAGTGTTCCACCTTCCAGCAGCAGCAGCAGCGGGCCCGCGGTGCTGAACACCTGCCTGTCTATGTGGAGTACAAAAACAAACAAAGACAAACACCTTTAAGGTCACCAGGGTCGTGAGGTTCTGGTTCTGGCGGTGTGCATGGAGGGGTTTAGTCCGAGTGAGGAGTGCTCGAGCGTGGGAGGATGTGTAAGGCAGAGGAGGGGAACAAAAGGTGTGTGCAGGAGCAGGGAGAAAAGAGAAAATAAAAAGACTCAAAGTGTTCCACCTTCCAGCAGCAGCAGCAGCGGGCCCGCGGTGCTGAACACCTGCCTGTCTATGTGGAGTACAAAAACAAACAAAGACAAACACCTTTAAGGTCACCAGGGTCGTGAGGTTCTGGTTCTGGCGGTGTGCATGGAGGGGTTTAGTCCGAGTGAGGAGTGCTCGAGCGTGGGAGGATGTGTAAGGCAGAGGAGGGGAACAAAAGGTGTGTGCAGGAGCAGGGAGAAAAGAGAAAATAAAAAGACTCAAAGTGTTCCACCTTCCAGCAGCAGCAGCAGCGGGCCCGCGGTGCTGAACACCTGCCTGTCTATGTGGAGTACAAAAACAAACAAAGACAAACACCTTTAAGGTCACCAGGGTCGTGAGGTTCTGGTTCTGGCGGTGTGCATGGAGGGGTTTAGTCCGAGTGAGGAGTGCTCGAGCGTGGGAGGATGTGTAAGGCAGAGGAGGGGAACAAAAGGTGTGTGCAGGAGCAGGGAGAAAAGAGAAAATAAAAAGACTCAAAGTGTTCCACCTTCCAGAAGCAGCAGCAGCGGGCCCGCGGTGCTGAACACCTGCCTGTCTATGTGGAGTACAAAAACAAACAAAGACAAACACCTTTAAGGTCACCAGGGTCGTGAGGTTCTGGTTCTGGCGGTGTGCATGGAGGGGTTTAGTCCGAGTGAGGAGTGCTCGAGCGTGGGAGGATGTGTAAGGCAGAGGAGGGGAACAAAAGGTGTGTGCAGGAGCAGGGAGAAAAGAGAAAATAAAAAGACTCAAAGTGTTCCACCTTCCAGCAGCAGCAGCAGCGGGCCCGCGGTGCTGAACACCTGCCTGTCTATGTGGAGTACAAAAACAAACAAAGACAAACACCTTTAAGGTCACCAGGGTCGTGAGGTTCTGGTTCTGGCGGTGTGCATGGAGGGGTTTGACCTGGCTCCCCGACACAATGCACATAGTCTGGAGCAGCGGAGCAGCGGCTGGGCCGTGTTCCCCCTTCTGTCCATTTGCCTATCAGTTTGTTAACGAAGTGGACAGAGGCTGTTTTTCGCCCCTAAAAGTGACTTTTAATTGTGGGTTTTGCATTTAAATGATGGGTTTTATCATTCTCCAGGGTCCCCGACACAATGAAACTAGTCTGGAGCTCGCTGGGGTCCCGCAAAATGCTTTAATCACGATTTGGTCCATTTCCCCATCAGTTTGTTAACGAAGTGGACAGAGGCTGTTTTTTGACCCTAAAAGTGACTTTTAATGGTGTTTTTTGTATTTAAATGATGGGTCTTATCATTATCCAGGGTCCCCGACACAATGAAACTAGTCTGGAGCTCGCTGGGGTCCCGCAAATGCTTTAATCACGATTTTGTCCATTTCCCCATCAGTTTGTTAACGAAGTGGACAGAGGCTGTTTTTTGCCCCTAAAAGTGACTTTTAATGGTGTTTTTGGCATTTAAATGATGGGTTTTATCATTCTCCAGGGTCCCCGACACAATGAAACTAGTCTGGAGCTCGCTGGGGTCCCGCAAAATGCTTTAATCACGATTTGGTCCATTTCCCCATCAGTTTGTTAACGAAGTGGACAGAGGCTGTTTTTTGCCCCTAAAAGTGACTTTTAATGGTGTTTTTTGTATTTAAATGATGGGTCTTATCATTGTGGAGGGTCCCCAAGACAATGCAACTAGTCTGGAGCTCGCTGGGGTCCCGCAAATGCTTTAATCACGATTTGGTCCATTTGCCCATCAGTTTGTTAACGAAGTGGACAGAGGCTGTTTTTTGCCCCTAAAAGTGACTTGTAATGGTGTTTTTGGCATTTAAATGATGGGTCTTATCATTGTGGAGGGTCCCCAAGACAATGCAACTAGTCTGGAGCTCGCTGGGGTCCCGCAAATGCTTTAATCACGATTTGGTCCATTTCCCCATCAGTTTGTTAACGAAGTGGACAGAGGCTGTTTTTTGCCCCTAAAAGTGACTTTTAATGGTGTTTTTTGTATTTAAATGATGGGTCTTATCGTTCTCCAGGGTCCCCGACACAATGAAACTAGTCTGGAGCTCGCTGGTGTCCCGCAAATGCTTTAATCAGGCGTTTTAACACTTTTCCCCACGAAAACGATTTTTAATCATTTTTTGGGGGCTATATAAGTCAAATTGCGGTTAATGCCGAGCACAATCGTACCTTTTACTATTTTAATGTATTTGCATGATATATCTTTGGGCTATAAAAGCGACATGTTTGGATGACTTTGTCAGTTTATGGAGCTTATCCCACAAATCCCGGATGATCCGGGCCAAATTTGGGAGCTCATAGGCAGCCTGCCATAGGCCCCCACCCGTGGAATGAAAAAAAAAAGAAAGAAAACGGTCAATTATATGTTAAAATAATCAAAAAATGAACTTTTAAAATTACATGGGAGAGGGGATCTGAAAAATTGAAGAAGGGGAAAAGTGTTCGGCGCTTCGGGACGAAGCCCCGAACACTTTTCCCCTCCCCCGTTGCAAGGTACAACGGAGAGGGGAATCCAGACTTCCCCTCCTCCGTTGTAAAAAACCGTTCATGTTTTACAAGCTACCTTCTGCGCGAAATCGGAAACCCGGTTTTTGAGAGGGCTCAGAAAAAAAACGGCTGTGTAACTTCATGGAGGAATTCATCCGCTGTATGTGCACTTTGGCTCGGATACATTTTGTTGCCTGGAGACCCCCCAGCATGGTTCTTACCAAACTTAAAGTTTTTGAACTGGGCTCTGGAGGAAGGTGAGGGGAGTTGACAGGGGACTTTATCCGCCTTATGGGGCACTATTCTCGGATACATTTCAACACTTTTAGCCCTTTTTGATGGTTCTCCAAAAAATAACTCTGACTTTTTCAGAGTGTGGAGGAAGGTAAGGGGAGTTGACAGGGGACTCAATCCGCCTTATGGGGCACTATTCTCGGATACATTTCAACACTTTTAGCCCTTTTTGATGGTTCTCCAAAAAATAACTCTGACTTTTTCAGAGTGTGGAGGAAGGTGAGGGGAGTTGACAGGGGACTTTACCCGCCTTATGGGGCACTATTCTCGGATACATTTTTTCATTTTCACCCATTTTTGATGGTTCTCCAAAAAATAACTCTGACTTTTTCAGAGTGTGGAGGAAGGTGAGGGGAGTTGACAGGGGACTTTACCCGCCTTATGGGGCACTATTCTCGGATACATTTTTTCATTTTCACCCAATTTTTGATGGTTCTCCAAAAAATAACTCTGACTTTTTCAGAGTGTGGAGGAAGGTGAGGGGAGTTGACAGGGGACTTTACCCGCCTTATGGGGCACTATTCTCGGATACATTTTTTCATTTTCACCCATTTTTGATCGTTCCCCAAAAAATAACTCTGACTTTTTCAGAGTGTGGAGGAAGGTGAGGGGAGTTGACAGGGGACTTTACCCGCCTTATGGGGCACTATTCTCGGATACATTTTTTCATTTTCACCCATTTTTGATGGTTCTCCAAAAAGACAAGTTAGTCTTTTTTCTTCCCCCTTCCTCTTCTGATTTCTCACTGATCGAATGGCAAACGCGACCCGCCATCGGAGGGCCTCCGCCGGCCCGGCCTCGTGCCGGTGCTCTGGCGGTCGGTTCCTCCGAACTGTGGGTTCGACTCTGATGGCCGGGAGGGACGAGGGAAACGTCGGGGGGGTCTGCTGGAGGCTCCTGCTGGAGTCTTGCGTTCACTGGGACCTGGCTCGAAAAACTCGAAACCCTGACTCCAGTGCGGTGTTGCGGCCATGCGCCTCCGGGTACCAGACTCCCCTGCCTCCTCCGTGTTGCGTGGGCTGCGTGGGGGTAACCCTGCGTGTCCGTTACCCTGCGTGTCTCTTACCTCCCAGGCCGACCGATATGAAGCGTTTCCAAGACGAACCGTCTGACTCAGGGGTCCCACCACAGGTTCCGTAGCGGGGTGGAAGTTCCACCTCCCCTCTTTGCCGCGGAATGCAAAACAAACACCTGTTTCTCTCATCCTCCACTGTGGCATAGCGGCCTTAGTCGGCTGCGGCATTCAGCAATTGGCCTTGCTCCGGGCACAGGACCCTACTTCATCAAACTACCTATTTGATCCTGCGTAACAACCACATATATGCTTGTCTGCAAAGACATTGATCGAATGGCAAGCGTGACCCGCCATCGGAAGGCCTCCGCCGGCCCGGCTTCGTGCCGGTGCTCTGGCGGTCGGTTCTTCCAAACTGCGGGTTTGACTCTGCTCCTGGGAGCACATATGCTTGTCTGCAAAGAGGGACATGCCTGGTCCCGCCCAGGTGTTCTTCTACAGCTAGTGTCCAGCCAGCTGCGGTATCATCAACTTTGACCCGCCATCGGAGGGCCTCCTCCCCGGGTCCAGCTTCCGGTGCTTGGCGGTCGGTTCCTCCAAACTGTGGGATTGACTCTGCTCCTGGGAGCACATATGCTTGTCTGCAAAGAGGGACATGCCTGGTCCCGCCCAGGTGTTCTTCTACGGCTAGTGTCCAGCCAGCTGCGGTATCATCAACTTTGACCCGCCATTGGAGGGCCTCCTCCCCGGGTCCAGCTTCCGGTGCTTGGCGGTCGGTTCCTCCAAACTGTGGGATTGACTCTGCTCCTGGGAGCACATATGCTTGTCTGCAAAGAGGGACATGCCTGGTCCCGCCCAGGTGTTCTTCTACGGCTAGTGTCCAGCCAGCTGCGGTATCATCAAATTTGACCCGCCATCGGAGGGCCTCCTCCCCGGGTCCAGCTTCCGGTGCTTGGCGGTCGGTTCCTCCAAACTGTGGGATTGACTCTGCTCCTGGGAGCACATATGCTTGTCTGCAAAGAGGGACATGCCTGGTCCCGCCCAGGTGTTCTTCTACGGCTAGTGTCCAGCCAGCTGCGGTATCATCAAATTTGACCCGCCATCGGAGGGGCCTCCTCCCCGGGTCCAGCTTCCGGTGCTTGGCGGTCGGTTCCTCCAAACTGTGGGATTGACTCTGCTCCTGGGAGCACATATGCTTGTCTGCAAAGAGGGACATGCCTGGTCCCGCCCAGGTGTTCTTCTACGGCTAGTGTCCAGCCAGCTGCGGTATCATCAAATTTGACCCGCCATCGGAGGGCCTCCTCCCCGGGTCCAGCTTCCGGTGCTTGGCGGTCGGTTCATCCAAACTACGGGTAATCCTGGAGCGGACATAAACAAAGAATGATATTTTACAGGACATGATGGATATGTGTTTTTTCCAGGCTTTTTGGAAATAAACCAAATGTGATTTTGCAGTGCATGATATAGCTCATTTTACCCATGTGATGTTGTGCAGTACATTACTGAGCTCATTTAACGATATTGGTCTACCAGGTGAAGTGGGATGCTGCCATTTCCCAACTGGTCTCCGGAGGAATATAAGGAGAGTTGACAGGGGACTCTGCCCAGTGCTCATGAACCAAATGAGGGGTGTGTTAGAGGGGAAAGGCTCTGGCTGTTTCTGCAGCCTCTGCATCTACCTTCTCTCCCCACCCCGATACCAGCGCGTGCCTGCTGTAAAAGGCAGGTGCACGGGCTCTCACTTCCACTAACTCTGAGCCTGGCTCCCGAGCAGCACGTTCTCCCCGGCAGTCCGCCAGCAGATGAAAAACACCCACCTCTCCGCCTCTTCCGAGGGACGAGGGAACCGCGCGGGGGGGTCTGCTGGAGGTTCCTGCCGGGTGCTCCGTACTGCGTTTCACCGGGACCTGGCTCGAAAAACTCGGAACTCTGACTCCAGTGCGGTGTGGCGGTCTCGCCCTGGCCGTCCACCGTGCGCCTCCGGGTACCTGACTCCCCTGCCTCCTCCGGGGGCAGGTGCGAGGGGTTCAATGCCTCCTCCCCCCGCTGCGGCGAAAGCCGGAGCGGGACGGAGCGCCCGGAGGTACTGTTACCCCCACGTTTTGTACCCAAAACTGTCTTGTGAGTTCGTGGCAGAACCATGAAACAAAAAACAATCAATGTATCGGACCCATCGCCAGTCGCGTTGGTGCAGAGGTGGGACCATTTTAACCAGGTGGTAACCCAAGTCCTCCCCTTGGTCCGTGTTCCCTGCATTGAAGCATCGGACCCATGGTTGCAATCAGCAGTTGGCTAACGCATATAAACGGAGAAACAGAAAACCATTTAAATAGAATTCATTGTGTGTGTTTTTGGAAGGATGTTGACCGAATGCCCGGTGTGCAGCCTCCGCTATCTGGCTTTGAATAAGCACCTTAAGCACAAACATGCAGTGCGGAACCTGGATGAAAGAGGCATCATTCTTAAAATGGCCAGTGGTAGAATAAATGTTCGGACCAAACCCTGTCCCATCACAGGGTGTTCGTATGCTGGGAGGAAACTACACCGTCATGTAACTCGTGACCACCCTGAGTTCTCCCGAGATGAGGCACATCAGGTCATGGCAAGGCTGAAGCATAGTGTGGCCCTGCAGTTGCTCCATGACCTCCGAGAGACTAATCCCATCATTGGAATGGCTACATCATTGGATATAGACAATGAGGAGGAATACCCGGTGCACCCTCCACCCTTCTCCCCACATACCGAGTGTGACGAAGAGGACTGCATGCAGGTGAGGCTGGACAATGTGGCATTGAGGGCTCAGAAGGATGCCCTCATTGATGAGGTGAAGACCCTGCGCTCCAGGCTAAAACAGGGTCTAAAACCCAGGAAGCAGAATGCCACTGCTGCTCTGCTTGAGGAAGACGAAGAATGTATACGATTTAAGGGCGTAGCAATCCCAAGTACCCCCGACATGAACTCAGTAGCCTCCGGCAGCAATACCCCTCTCAAGACCCCGGTGAAGACTGTCATGCGGTCCATAGAAGCCTCTGCGAGTGAGACCCCCCTCAAGTCTGTGATGCGGTCCCCAGAAGCCTCCGGAAGCAAGACCCCGGTGAAGACTGTCATGCGGTCCGACAAAGCCTCCGGAAGCAAGACCCCGGTGAAGACTGTCATGCGGTCCGACAAAGCCTCCGGAAGCAAGACCCCGGTGAAGACTGTCATGCGGTCCGACAAAGCCTCCGGTAGTGAGACCCCTCTCAAGTCTGTGATGCGGTCCCCAGAAGCCTCCGGAAGCAAGACCCCAGTGAAGACTGTCATGTGGTCCCCAGAAGCCTCCGGTAGTGAGACCCCAGTGAAGACTGTCATGCGGTCCATAGAAGCCTCTGCGAGTGAGATCCCTCTCAAGTCTGTGATGCGTTCCCCAGAAGCCTCCGGAAGCAAGACCCCAGTGAAGACTGTCATGTGGTCCCCAGAAGCCTCCTGTAGTGAGACCCCTGTATGCCAGAAGACCCGTGCGTCTGTCTCCAATAAGCTGAAAGCTAATCTGGCTAAGGACTGGCCCTCTTCCCAAAATCAATGGTGCACTGGGAAGGGACTGCGGAATACCATGCGTGAAATCACGTTGCCTAAAAGCATGGAGACGTACATTCAGACATACAGAGGTCATTGTGAGGGTCTTGCACCGACAGTAAAACGGAAAGAGAATTGTATGTCCAATGTCAGCCGGATAAAGAACTTCATAGTATTCATGGCCCATGGTTTTGACCGGCTGTCAGACTGGCTGTTTCTAAAAGACACAAAGAGGGTCCGTGGCTGGAGCAAGTATATTTCAGAGTCGGGCCGGACAGTCACAACATCGCTGTTGTTCCTGAAGACTGTGAACCATTTCCTGAGGTACTTGTCTGCATCAAAGCTCCGGGGGTGCAGGCTCACCCAGTCTGATATGACCAACATCATCAGAGAGGTGAAAGCCAACATTAACGATTTGAAAAAGTCTGTCACTCTCCACCAGTTTAAGGTGAAGAGGGACAAGCTGGATCGTCTGCCGAGCCAGGCGGAGCTTCTCGCCGCCATGGCGGCCGCTGAGAAGCGCATCCCTGATCTCCTTGACCTGATGGCTAGCAATCCGACCTCAATCACCCAGTACCTGCTATATGGCTGTCTAACCCTCCATTGGAGCCTCCTGTATGGCCACCGTCCGGGTGTGTATGCAAACATGACCAACACGGAGGTCTTTGAGGCGGACAGAAGGGGCACTGCTTAGGGCTACATCATCCACGTGCAGGATCACAAGACTGCCAAGACATTTGGTGAAGCACAGCTGGTGCTTACAATAAAGGAGTTTAGCTGGGTCATGCGGTGGATGGGGATAAAAGAGGGCTTGTCGGGTCCTCAGAATGAATTCTTCCTTTTCACATCGGGGAAGCAGGCTTCCAAGAACCTGAACGCTCACTTGAAGAGGGCTTGGGCTGATGCTGGGCTAGAAACAGCCGTCACCTTCACCATCTTGCGCACTGCCCTGGCTGACAATATCAAGCATCACCAAGATCCAGAAAGCAGGTCGATTCTGGCTAGGTTTATGTGCCACGACGTAAGCACTGCAGACCGGTTCTACGCGAATACGCCTGGAATAAAGGAGGCATTGAAGATCCGCTCCATGTTCAGGGCGGCGGCAGCAGCTGCAGCAGCATCATCATCAGAAGGAGGTCTACCACCGTCAGCTACCTCCGAAGAGGATTCAGGGGCGGAGAGCAGCGATACCTCTTCTTCAGGACCGATTGGTACTCCTGATGAGGGGAAAGGGGCCGTGGACTCAACCTTTTTTCCCCGGTGCACTGTACAAGTTAGACGGCTAATATGGCCCCCAGGCCCCTGTTAATCATGTTGTTATTATGTTTATTTTGTATACTGTTTTTGTAAAAGTGGTGTGATAATTAAATAAAAAATAAAAAAAAAACATTAGTATAACCTTGAAGGTTCCCAGGGGCAAATACAGTGCCTGTCATTTTGCAGGATATAATTTAACATGGAACCACTCCCAGGGGCAAATACAGTGCCAGGTGTCAGACTATTTAAACAATGTTTACCCAGGATTCCGACACCTTCCCTGGCTTGTAAAATGCGGTGATGCGCCCTGGAGGTATCAGACTATTTTAAACAACTTTTCCCCGCCTTTCAAACACTTGTTCCTGGCTTATAGCCTGTCATTTTGCAGGATATAATTTAACATGGAACCTCTCCCAGGGGCAAATACAGTGCCAGGTGTCAGACTATTTAAACAATGTTTACCCAGGATTCCGACACCTTCCCTGGCTTGTAAAATGCGGTGATGCGCCCTGGAGGTATCAGACTATTTTAAACAACTTTTCCCCGCCTTTCAAACACTTGTTCCTGGCTTATAGCCTGTCATTTTGCAGGATATAATTTAACATGGAACCTCTCCCAGGGGCAAATACAGTGCCAGGTGTCAGACTATTTAAACAATGTTTACCCAGGATTCCGACACCTTCCCTGGCGTGTAAAATGCGGTGATGCGCCCTGGAGGTATCAGACTATTTTAAACAACTTTTCCCCGCCTTTCAAACACTTGTTCCTGGCTTATAGCCTGTCATTTTGCAGGATATAATTTAACATGGAACCTCTCCCAGGGGCAAATACAGTGCCAGGTGTCAGACTATTTAAACAATGTTTACCCAGGATTCCGACACCTTCCCTGGCTTGTAAAATGCGGTGATGCGCCCTGGAGGTATCAGACTATTTTAAACAACTTTTCCCCGCCTTTCAAACACTTGTTCCTGGCTTATAGCCTGTCATTTTGCAGGATATAATTTAACATGGAACCTCTCCTGGAAATGGACATACTCTGCGCATTTCCAGGAGAGGTTCCATGTTAAATTATATCCTGCAAAATGACAGGCAACAACTCTCTTCCAGACGTTTAAAAACACTTTTCCGACTATTTTAAACAACTTTTCCCCGCCTTTCAAACACTTGTTCCTGGCTTATAGCCTGTCATTTTGCAGGATATAATTTAACATGGAACCTTTCCTGGAAATGGACATACTCTGCGCATTTCCAGGAGAGGTTCCATGTTAAATTATATCCTGCAAAATGACAGGCAACAACTCTCTTCCAGACGTTTAAAAACACTTTTCCGACTATTTTAAACAACTTTTCCCCGCCTTTCAAACACTTGTTCCTGGCTTATAGCCTGTCATTTTGCAGGATATAATTTAACATGGAACCTCTCCTGGAAATGGACATATTCTGTGCATTTCCAGGAGAGGTTACATGTTAAATGATATCCTGCAAAATGACAGGCTACAACTCTCTTCCAGACGTTTAAAAACACTTTCCCCGACCATTTAAACATTATTTATGGCTTGTAAAGTGCGGTGATGTGCCCTGACAGTATCAGACTATTTAAAGGGTTACCAGGAGCATGAGAATATCCTCCACAGAAGGGGTGGTGGTGCCGTGAATAAGGCCGAATATGGATACCGATGTGCCGACGGTAAAGCACCGCAAAATCCACCCCCTTTAGGTTAACCAGGGGCATGGAGTTCTGTAGGGTGTGAACATCTGGGTTTAGTCCGTGGGGGAGTGCTTAAGTCCGGGAGTCCGGGGACTCACGGTGTGCAAGGTTATGGAGGTGCCCATGTCAGGGACACATGCTGGAGGTCTGTGGTCCGTCCTTTGGGGGTCTTGGAGGGGCCACAGAGAGGAGATTTCCCCGGTCTCTGTCCTGGATGAGTGAAATAAACAGAGTCTCCATGTCAGGGACACATGCCGGAGGTCTCTCTCCCGAGAGTGGACGTCCATTGCCTGTAAATTGGTCTAACATTAGGTCTGTCACTTTGGCTAACCGCACCACTGTCTGTCGTCTCCCGCAAGTGGACATCCATTGTCACTTTGGCTAACCGCACCACTGTCTGTCGTCTCCCGCAAGTGGACATCCATTGCCCCTAAATAGGGTTAGGGAATGTTCCGGTATTTGGACAACATTAACATGGGATCACTCCGGTCAATGTACGTACTTCGTCTCACTGGAATATTAATGGCCAGATTGAATACAACATCGACCCAAATTCTCCGGTCAATGACAGGAGAGTTTTGAAAGTGACAAAACACTGTTCCACACATTTAAAAACACTTAATCAATGTTTACCCAGGATCCATGCACCTTTCCTGGCTTGTAAAATGTGGTGATGCGCCCTGGAGGTAGCGGGTAGGCTCTGTGCGTGGTGCTGAACCCCAGCCTGTCTATGTGGAATACAAAAACAAACAAAGACAACACCTTTAAGGTCACCAGGGTCGTGAGGTTCTGGTTCTGGCGGTGTGCATGGAGGGGTTTAGTCCGAGTGAGGAGTGCTCGAGCGTGGGAGGATGTGTAAGGCAGAGGAGGGGAACAAAAGGTGTGTGCAGGAGCAGGGAGAAAAGAGAAAATAAAAAGACTCAAAGTGTTCCACCTTCCAGCAGCAGCAGCAGCGGGCCCGCGGTGCTGAACACCTGCCTGTCTATGTGGAGTACAAAAACAAACAAAGACAAACACCTTTAAGGTCACCAGGGTCGTGAGGTTCTGGTTCTGGCGGTGTGCATGGAGGGGTTTAGTCCGAGTGAGGAGTGCTCGAGCGTGGGAGGATGTGTAAGGCAGAGGAGGGGAACAAAAGGTGTGTGCAGGAGCAGGGAGAAAAGAGAAAATAAAAAGACTCAAAGTGTTCCACCTTCCAGCAGCAGCAGCAGCGGGCCCGCGGTGCTGAACACCTGCCTGTCTATGTGGAGTACAAAAACAAACAAAGACAAACACCTTTAAGGTCACCAGGGTCGTGAGGTTCTGGTTCTGGCGGTGTGCATGGAGGGGTTTAGTCCGAGTGAGGAGTGCTCGAGCGTGGGAGGATGTGTAAGGCAGAGGAGGGGAACAAAAGGTGTGTGCAGGAGCAGGGAGAAAAGAGAAAATAAAAAGACTCAAAGTGTTCCACCTTCCAGCAGCAGCAGCAGCGGGCCCGCGGTGCTGAACACCTGCCTGTCTATGTGGAGTACAAAAACAAACAAAGACAAACACCTTTAAGGTCACCAGGGTCGTGAGGTTCTGGTTCTGGCGGTGTGCATGGAGGGGTTTAGTCCGAGTGAGGAGTGCTCGAGCGTGGGAGGATGTGTAAGGCAGAGGAGGGGAACAAAAGGTGTGTGCAGGAGCAGGGAGAAAAGAGAAAATAAAAAGACTCAAAGTGTTCCACCTTCCAGAAGCAGCAGCAGCGGGCCCGCGGTGCTGAACACCTGCCTGTCTATGTGGAGTACAAAAACAAACAAAGACAAACACCTTTAAGGTCACCAGGGTCGTGAGGTTCTGGTTCTGGCGGTGTGCATGGAGGGGTTTAGTCCGAGTGAGGAGTGCTCGAGCGTGGGAGGATGTGTAAGGCAGAGGAGGGGAACAAAAGGTGTGTGCAGGAGCAGGGAGAAAAGAGAAAATAAAAAGACTCAAAGTGTTCCACCTTCCAGCAGCAGCAGCAGCGGGCCCGCGGTGCTGAACACCTGCCTGTCTATGTGGAGTACAAAAACAAACAAAGACAAACACCTTTAAGGTCACCAGGGTCGTGAGGTTCTGGTTCTGGCGGTGTGCATGGAGGGGTTTGACCTGGCTCCCCGACACGATGCACATAGTCTGGAGCAGCGGAGCAGCGGCTGGGCCGTGTTCCCCCTTCTGTCCATTTGCCTATCAGTTTGTTAACGAAGTGGACAGAGGCTGTTTTTCGCCCCTAAAAGTGACTTTTAATTGTGGGTTTTGCATTTAAATGATGGGTTTTATCATTCTCCAGGGTCCCCGACACAATGAAACTAGTCTGGAGCTCGCTGGGGTCCCGCAAAATGCTTTAATCACGATTTGGTCCATTTCCCCATCAGTTTGTTAACGAAGTGGACAGAGGCTGTTTTTTGCCCCTAAAAGTGACTTTTAATGGTGTTTTTTGTATTTAAATGATGGGTCTTATCATTATCCAGGGTCCCCGACACAATGAAACTAGTCTGGAGCTCGCTGGGGTCCCGCAAATGCTTTAATCACGATTTTGTCCATTTCCCCATCAGTTTGTTAACGAAGTGGACAGAGGCTGTTTTTTGCCCCTAAAAGTGACTTTTAATGGTGTTTTTGGCATTTAAATGATGGGTTTTATCATTCTCCAGGGTCCCCGACACAATGAAACTAGTCTGGAGCTCGCTGGGGTCCCGCAAAATGCTTTAATCACGATTTGGTCCATTTCCCCATCAGTTTGTTAACGAAGTGGACAGAGGCTGTTTTTTGCCCCTAAAAGTGACTTTTAATGGTGTTTTTTGTATTTAAATGATGGGTCTTATCATTGTGGAGGGTCCCCAAGACAATGCAACTAGTCTGGAGCTCGCTGGGGTCCCGCAAATGCTTTAATCACGATTTGGTCCATTTGCCCATCAGTTTGTTAACGAAGTGGACAGAGGCTGTTTTTTGCCCCTAAAAGTGACTTGTAATGGTGTTTTTGGCATTTAAATGATGGGTCTTATCATTGTGGAGGGTCCCCAAGACAATGCAACTAGTCTGGAGCTCGCTGGGGTCCCGCAAATGCTTTAATCACGATTTGGTCCATTTCCCCATCAGTTTGTTAACGAAGTGGACAGAGGCTGTTTTTTGCCCCTAAAAGTGACTTTTAATGGTGTTTTTTGTATTTAAATGATGGGTCTTATCGTTCTCCAGGGTCCCCGACACAATGAAACTAGTCTGGAGCTCGCTGGTGTCCCGCAAATGCTTTAATCAGGCGTTTTAACACTTTTCCCCACGAAAACGATTTTTAATCATTTTTTGGGGGCTATATAAATCAAATTGCGGTTAATGCCGAGCACAATCGTACCTTTTACTATTTTAATGTATTTGCATGATATATCTTTGGGCTATAAAAGCGACATGTTTGGATGACTTTGTCAGTTTATGGAGCTTATCCCACAAATCCCGGATGATCCGGGCCAAATTTGGGAGCTCATAGGCAGCCTGCCATAGGCCCCCACCCGTGGAATGAAAAAAAAAAGAAAGAAAACGGTCAATTATATGTTAAAATAATCAAAAAATGAACTTTTAAAATTACATGGGAGAGGGGATCTGAAAAATTGAAGAAGGGGAAAAGTGTTCGGCGCTTCGGGACGAAGCCCCGAACACTTTTCCCCTCCCCCGTTGCAAGGTACAACGGAGAGGGGAATCCAGACTTCCCCTCCTCCGTTGTAAAAAACCGTTCATGTTTTACAAGCTACCTTCTGCACGAAATCGGAAACCCGGTTTTTGAGAGGACTCAGAAAAAAAACGGCTGTGTAACTTCATGGAGGAATTCATCCGCTGTATGTGCACTTTGGCTCGGATACATTTTGTTTCCTGGAGACCCCCCAGCATGGTTCTTACCAAACTTAAAGTTTTTGAACTGGGCTCTGGAGGAAGGTGAGGGGAGTTGACAGGGGACTTTATCCGCCTTATGGGGCACTATTCTCGGATACATTTCAACACTTTTAGCCCTTTTTGATGGTTCTCCAAAAAATAACTCTGACTTTTTCAGAGTGTGGAGGAAGGTAAGGGGAGTTGACAGGGGACTCAATCCGCCTTATGGGGCACTATTCTCGGATACATTTCAACACTTTTAGCCCTTTTTGATGGTTCTCCAAAAAATAACTCTGACTTTTTCAGAGTGTGGAGGAAGGTGAGGGGAGTTGACAGGGGACTTTACCCGCCTTATGGGGCACTATTCTCGGATACATTTTTTCATTTTCACCCATTTTTGATGGTTCTCCAAAAAATAACTCTGACTTTTTCAGAGTGTGGAGGAAGGTGAGGGGAGTTGACAGGGGACTTTACCCGCCTTATGGGGCACTATTCTCGGATACATTTTTTCATTTTCACCCATTTTTGATGGTTCTCCAAAAAATAACTCTGACTTTTTCAGAGTGTGGAGGAAGGTGAGGGGAGTTGACAGGGGACTTTACCCGCCTTATGGGGCACTATTCTCGGATACATTTTTTCATTTTCACCCATTTTTGATCGTTCCCCAAAAAATAACTCTGACTTTTTCAGAGTGTGGAGGAAGGTGAGGGGAGTTGACAGGGGACTTTACCCGCCTTATGGGGCACTATTCTCGGATACATTTTTTCATTTTCACCCATTTTTGATGGTTCTCCAAAAAGACAAGTTAGTCTTTTTTCTTCCCCCTTCCTCTTCTGATTTCTCACTGATCGAATGGCAAACGCGACCCGCCATCGGAGGGCCTCCGCCGGCCCGGCCTCGTGCCGGTGCTCTGGCGGTCGGTTCCTCCGAACTGTGGGTTCGACTCTGATGGCCGGGAGGGACGAGGGAAACGTCGGGGGGGTCTGCTGGAGGCTCCTGCTGGAGTCTTGCGTTCACTGGGACCTGGCTCGAAAAACTCGAAACCCTGACTCCAGTGCGGTGTTGCGGCCATGCGCCTCCGGGTACCAGACTCCCCTGCCTCCTCCGTGTTGCGTGGGCTGCGTGGGGGTAACCCTGCGTGTCCGTTACCCTGCGTGTCTCTTACCTCCCAGGCCGACCGATATGAAGCGTTTCCAAGACGAACCGTCTGACTCAGGGGTCCCACCACAGGTTCCGTAGCGGGGTGGAAGTTCCACCTCCCCTCTTTGCCGCGGAATGCAAAACAAACACCTGTTTCTCTCATCCTCCACTGTGGCATAGCGGCCTTAGTCGGCTGCGGCATTCAGCAATTGGCCTTGCTCCGGGCACAGGACCCTACTTCATCAAACTACCTATTTGATCCTGCGTAACAACCACATATATGCTTGTCTGCAAAGACATTGATCGAATGGCAAGCGTGACCCGCCATCGGAAGGCCTCCGCCGGCCCGGCTTCGTGCCGGTGCTCTGGCGGTCGGTTCTTCCAAACTGCGGGTTTGACTCTGCTCCTGGGAGCACATATGCTTGTCTGCAAAGAGGGACATGCCTGGTCCCGCCCAGGTGTTCTTCTACAGCTAGTGTCCAGCCAGCTGCGGTATCATCAACTTTGACCCGCCATCGGAGGGCCTCCTCCCCGGGTCCAGCTTCCGGTGCTTGGCGGTCGGTTCCTCCAAACTGTGGGATTGACTCTGCTCCTGGGAGCACATATGCTTGTCTGCAAAGAGGGACATGCCTGGTCCCGCCCAGGTGTTCTTCTACGGCTAGTGTCCAGCCAGCTGCGGTATCATCAACTTTGACCCGCCATCGGAGGGCCTCCTCCCCGGGTCCAGCTTCCGGTGCTTGGCGGTCGGTTCCTCCAAACTGTGGGATTGACTCTGCTCCTGGGAGCACATATGCTTGTCTGCAAAGAGGGACATGCCTGGTCCCGCCCAGGTGTTCTTCTACGGCTAGTGTCCAGCCAGCTGCGGTATCATCAAATTTGACCCGCCATCGGAGGGCCTCCTCCCCGGGTCCAGCTTCCGGTGCTTGGCGGTCGGTTCCTCCAAACTGTGGGATTGACTCTGCTCCTGGGAGCACATATGCTTGTCTGCAAAGAGGGACATGCCTGGTCCCGCCCAGGTGTTCTTCTACGGCTAGTGTCCAGCCAGCTGCGGTATCATCAAATTTGACCCGCCATCGGAGGGGCCTCCTCCCCGGGTCCAGCTTCCGGTGCTTGGCGGTCGGTTCCTCCAAACTGTGGGATTGACTCTGCTCCTGGGAGCACATATGCTTGTCTGCAAAGAGGGACATGCCTGGTCCCGCCCAGGTGTTCTTCTACGGCTAGTGTCCAGCCAGCTGCGGTATCATCAAATTTGACCCGCCATCGGAGGGCCTCCTCCCCGGGTCCAGCTTCCGGTGCTTGGCGGTCGGTTCATCCAAACTACGGGTAATCCTGGAGCGGACATAAACAAAGAATGATATTTTACAGGACATGATGGATATGTGTTTTTTCCAGGCTTTTTGGAAATAAACCAAATGTGATTTTGCAGTGCATGATATAGCTCATTTTACCCATGTGATGTTGTGCAGTACATTACTGAGCTCATTTAACGATATTGGTCTACCAGGTGAAGTGGGATGCTGCCATTTCCCAACTGGTCTCCGGAGGAATATAAGGAGAGTTGACAGGGGACTCTGCCCAGTGCTCATGAACCAAATGAGGGGTGTGTTAGAGGGGAAAGGCTCTGGCTGTTTCTGCAGCCTCTGCATCTACCTTCTCTCCCCACCCCGATACCAGCGCGTGCCTGCTGTAAAAGGCAGGTGCACGGGCTCTCACTTCCACTAACTCTGAGCCTGGCTCCCGAGCAGCACGTTCTCCCCGGCAGTCCGCCAGCAGATGAAAAACACCCACCTCTCCGCCTCTTCCGAGGGACGAGGGAACCGCGCGGGGGGGTCTGCTGGAGGTTCCTGCCGGGTGCTCCGTACTGCGTTTCACCGGGACCTGGCTCGAAAAACTCGGAACTCTGACTCCAGTGCGGTGTGGCGGTCTCGCCCTGGCCGTCCACCGTGCGCCTCCGGGTACCTGACTCCCCTGCCTCCTCCGGGGGCAGGTGCGAGGGGTTCAATGCCTCCTCCCCCCGCTGCGGCGAAAGCCGGAGCGGGACGGAGCGCCCGGAGGTACTGTTACCCCCACGTTTTGTACCCAAAACTGTCTTGTGAGTTCGTGGCAGAACCATGAAACAAAAAACAATCAATGTATCGGACCCATCGCCAGTCGCGTTGGTGCAGAGGTGGGACCATTTTAACCAGGTGGTAACCCAAGTCCTCCCCTTGGTCCGTGTTCCCTGCATTGAAGCATCGGACCCATGGTTGCAATCAGCAGTTGGCTAACGCATATAAACGGAGAAACAGAAAACCATTTAAATAGAATTCATTGTGTGTGTTTTTGGAAGGATGTTGACCGAATGCCCGGTGTGCAGCCTCCGCTATCTGGCTTTGAATAAGCACCTTAAGCACAAACATGCAGTGCGGAACCTGGATGAAAGAGGCATCATTCTTAAAATGGCCAGTGGTAGAATAAATGTTCGGACCAAACCCTGTCCCATCACAGGGTGTTCGTATGCTGGGAGGAAACTACACCGTCATGTAACTCGTGACCACCCTGAGTTCTCCCGAGATGAGGCACATCAGGTCATGGCAAGGCTGAAGCATAGTGTGGCCCTGCAGTTGCTCCATGACCTCCGAGAGACTAATCCCATCATTGGAATGGCTACATCATTGGATATAGACAATGAGGAGGAATACCCGGTGCACCCTCCACCCTTCTCCCCACATACCGAGTGTGACGAAGAGGACTGCATGCAGGTGAGGCTGGACAATGTGGCATTGAGGGCTCAGAAGGATGCCCTCATTGATGAGGTGAAGACCCTGCGCTCCAGGCTAAAACAGGGTCTAAAACCCAGGAAGCAGAATGCCACTGCTGCTCTGCTTGAGGAAGACGAAGAATGTATACGATTTAAGGGCGTAGCAATCCCAAGTACCCCCGACATGAACTCAGTAGCCTCCGGCAGCAATACCCCTCTCAAGACCCCGGTGAAGACTGTCATGCGGTCCATAGAAGCCTCTGCGAGTGAGACCCCCCTCAAGTCTGTGATGCGGTCCCCAGAAGCCTCCGGAAGCAAGACCCCGGTGAAGACTGTCATGCGGTCCGACAAAGCCTCCGGAAGCAAGACCCCGGTGAAGACTGTCATGCGGTCCGACAAAGCCTCCGGAAGCAAGACCCCGGTGAAGACTGTCATGCGGTCCGACAAAGCCTCCGGTAGTGAGACCCCTCTCAAGTCTGTGATGCGGTCCCCAGAAGCCTCCGGAAGCAAGACCCCAGTGAAGACTGTCATGTGGTCCCCAGAAGCCTCCGGTAGTGAGACCCCAGTGAAGACTGTCATGCGGTCCATAGAAGCCTCTGCGAGTGAGATCCCTCTCAAGTCTGTGATGCGTTCCCCAGAAGCCTCCGGAAGCAAGACCCCAGTGAAGACTGTCATGTGGTCCCCAGAAGCCTCCTGTAGTGAGACCCCTGTATGCCAGAAGACCCGTGCGTCTGTCTCCAATAAGCTGAAAGCTAATCTGGCTAAGGACTGGCCCTCTTCCCAAAATCAATGGTGCACTGGGAAGGGACTGCGGAATACCATGCGTGAAATCACGTTGCCTAAAAGCATGGAGACGTACATTCAGACATACAGAGGTCATTGTGAGGGTCTTGCACCGACAGTAAAACGGAAAGAGAATTGTATGTCCAATGTCAGCCGGATAAAGAACTTCATAGTATTCATGGCCCATGGTTTTGACCGGCTGTCAGACTGGCTGTTTCTAAAAGACACAAAGAGGGTCCGTGGCTGGAGCAAGTATATTTCAGAGTCGGGCCGGACAGTCACAACATCGCTGTTGTTCCTGAAGACTGTGAACCATTTCCTGAGGTACTTGTCTGCATCAAAGCTCCGGGGGTGCAGGCTCACCCAGTCTGATATGACCAACATCATCAGAGAGGTGAAAGCCAACATTAACGATTTGAAAAAGTCTGTCACTCTCCACCAGTTTAAGGTGAAGAGGGACAAGCTGGATCGTCTGCCGAGCCAGGCGGAGCTTCTCGCCGCCATGGCGGCCGCTGAGAAGCGCATCCCTGATCTCCTTGACCTGATGGCTAGCAATCCGACCTCAATCACCCAGTACCTGCTATATGGCTATCTAACCCTCCATTGGAGCCTCCTGTATGGCCACCGTCCGGGTGTGTATGCAAACATGACCAACACGGAGGTCTTTGAGGCGGACAGAAGGGGCACTGCTGAGGGCTACATCATCCACGTGCAGGATCACAAGACTGCCAAGACATTTGGTGAAGCACAGCTGGTGCTTACAATAAAGGAGTTTAGCTGGGTCATGCGGTGGATGGGGATAAAAGAGGGCTTGTCGGGTCCTCAGAATGAATTCTTCCTTTTCACATCGGGGAAGCAGGCTTCCAAGAACCTGAACGCTCACTTGAAGAGGGCTTGGGCTGATGCTGGGCTAGAAACAGCCGTCACCTTCACCATCTTGCGCACTGCCCTGGCTGACAATATCAAGCATCACCAAGATCCAGAAAGCAGGTCGATTCTGGCTAGGTTTATGTGCCACGACGTAAGCACTGCAGACCGGTTCTACGCGAATACGCCTGGAATAAAGGAGGCATTGAAGATCCGCTCCATGTTCAGGGCGGCGGCAGCAGCTGCAGCAGCATCATCATCAGAAGGAGGTCTACCACCGTCAGCTACCTCCGAAGAGGATTCAGGGGCGGAGAGCAGCGATACCTCTTCTTCAGGACCGATTGGTACTCCTGATGAGGGGAAAGGGGCCGTGGACTCAACCTTTTTTCCCCGGTGCACTGTACAAGTTAGACGGCTAATATGGCCCCCAGGCCCCTGTTAATCATGTTGTTATTATGTTTATTTTGTATACTGTTTTTGTAAAAGTGGTGTGATAATTAAATAAAAAATAAAAAAAAAACATTAGTATAACCTTGAAGGTTCCCAGGGGCAAATACAGTGCCTGTCATTTTGCAGGATATAATTTAACATGGAACCACTCCCAGGGGCAAATACAGTGCCAGGTGTCAGACTATTTAAACAATGTTTACCCAGGATTCCGACACCTTCCCTGGCTTGTAAAATGCGGTGATGCGCCCTGGAGGTATCAGACTATTTTAAACAACTTTTCCCCGCCTTTCAAACACTTGTTCCTGGCTTATAGCCTGTCATTTTGCAGGATATAATTTAACATGGAACCTCTCCCAGGGGCAAATACAGTGCCAGGTGTCAGACTATTTAAACAATGTTTACCCAGGATTCCGACACCTTCCCTGGCTTGTAAAATGCGGTGATGCGCCCTGGAGGTATCAGACTATTTTAAACAACTTTTCCCCGCCTTTCAAACACTTGTTCCTGGCTTATAGCCTGTCATTTTGCAGGATATAATTTAACATGGAACCTCTCCCAGGGGCAAATACAGTGCCAGGTGTCAGACTATTTAAACAATGTTTACCCAGGATTCCGACACCTTCCCTGGCTTGTAAAATGCGGTGATGCGCCCTGGAGGTATCAGACTATTTTAAACAACTTTTCCCCGCCTTTCAAACACTTGTTCCTGGCTTATAGCCTGTCATTTTGCAGGATATAATTTAACATGGAACCTCTCCCAGGGGCAAATACAGTGCCAGGTGTCAGACTATTTAAACAATGTTTACCCAGGATTCCGACACCTTCCCTGGCTTGTAAAATGCGGTGATGCGCCCTGGAGGTATCAGACTATTTTAAACAACTTTTCCCCGCCTTTCAAACACTTGTTCCTGGCTTATAGCCTGTCATTTTGCAGGATATAATTTAACATGGAACCTCTCCCAGGGGCAAATACAGTGCCAGGTGTCAGACTATTTAAACAATGTTTACCCAGGATTCCGACAACTTCCCTGGCTTGTAAAATGCGGTGATGCGCCCTGGAGGTATCAGACTATTTTAAACAACTTTTCCCCGCCTTTCAAACACTTGTTCCTGGCTTATAGCCTGTCATTTTGCAGGATATAATTTAACATGGAACCTCTCCCAGGGGCAAATACAGTGCCAGGTGTCAGACTATTTAAACAATGTTTACCCAGGATTCTGACACCTTCCCTGGCTTGTAAAATGCGGTGATGCGCCCTGGAGGTATCAGACTATTTTAAACAACTTTTCCCCGCCTTTCAAACACTTGTTCCTGGCTTATAGCCTGTCATTTTGCAGGATATAATTTAACATGGAACCTCTCCCAGGGGCAAATACAGTGCCAGGTGTCAGACTATTTAAACAATGTTTACCCAGGATTCCGACACCTTCCCTGGCTTGTAAAATGCGGTGATGCGCCCTGGAGGTATCAGACTATTTTAAACAACTTTTCCCCGCCTTTCAAACACTTGTTCCTGGCTTATAGCCTGTCATTTTGCAGGATATAATTTAACATGGAACCTCTCCCAGGGGCAAATACAGTGCCAGGTGTCAGACTATTTAAACAATGTTTACCCAGGATTCCGACAACTTCCCTGGCTTGTAAAATGCGGTGATGCGCCCTGGAGGTATCAGACTATTTTAAACAACTTTTCCCCGCCTTTCAAACACTTGTTCCTGGCTTATAGCCTGTCATTTTGCAGGATATAATTTAACATGGAACCTCTCCCAGGGGCAAATACAGTGCCAGGTGTCAGACTATTTAAACAATGTTTACCCAGGATTCCGACACCTTCCCTGGCTTGTAAAATGCGGTGATGCGCCCTGGAGGTATCAGACTATTTTAAACAACTTTTCCCCGCCTTTCAAACACTTGTTCCTGGCTTATAGCCTGTCATTTTGCAGGATATAATTTAACATGGAACCTCTCCCAGGGGCAAATACAGTGCCAGGTGTCAGACTATTTAAACAATGTTTACCCAGGATTCCGACACCTTCCCTGGCTTGTAAAATGCGGTGATGCGCCCTGGAGGTATCAGACTATTTTAAACAACTTTTCCCCGCCTTTCAAACACTTGTTCCTGGCTTATAGCCTGTCATTTTGCAGGATATAATTTAACATGGAACCTCTCCCAGGGGCAAATACAGTGCCAGGTGTCAGACTATTTAAACAATGTTTACCCAGGATTCCGACACCTTCCCTGGCTTGTAAAATGCGGTGATGCACCCTGGAGGTATCAGATTATTTTAAACAACTTTTCCCCGCCTTTCAAACACTTGTTCCTGGCTTATAGCCTGTCATTTTGCAGGATATAATTTAACATGGAACCTCTCCTGGAAATGGACATACTCTGCGCATTTCCAGGAGAGGTTCCATGTTAAATTATATCCTGCAAAATGACAGGCAACAACTCTCTTCCAGACGTTTAAAAACACTTTTCCGACTATTTTAAACAACTTTTCCCCGCCTTTCAAACACTTGTTCCTGGCTTATAGCCTGTCATTTTGCAGGATATAATTTAACATGGAACCTTTCCTGGAAATGGACATACTCTGCGCATTTCCAGGAGAGGTTCCATGTTAAATTATATCCTGCAAAATGACAGGCAACAACTCTCTTCCAGACGTTTAAAAACACTTTTCCGACTATTTTAAACAACTTTTCCCCGCCTTTCAAACACTTGTTCCTGGCTTATAGCCTGTCATTTTGCAGGATATAATTTAACATGGAACCTCTCCTGGAAATGGACATACTCTGCGCATTTCCAGGAGAGGTTCCATGTTAAATTATATCCTGCAAAATGACAGGCAACAACTCTCTTCCAGACGTTTAAAAACACTTTTCCGACTATTTTAAACAACTTTTCCCCGCCTTTCAAACACTTGTTCCTGGCTTATAGCCTGTCATTTTGCAGGATATAATTTAACATGGAACCTCTCCTGGAAATGGACATATTCTGTGCATTTCCAGGAGAGGTTACATGTTAAATGATATCCTGCAAAATGACAGGCTACAACTCTCTTCCAGACGTTTAAAAACACTTTCCCCGACCATTTAAACATTATTTATGGCTTGTAAAGTGCGGTGATGAGCCCTGACAGTATCAGACTATTTAAAGGGTTACCAGGAGCATGAGAATATCCTCCACAGAAGGGGTGGTGGTGCCGTGAATAAGGCCGAATATGGATACCGATGTGCCGACGGTAAAGCACCGCAAAATCCACCCCCTTTAGGTTAACCAGGGGCATGGAGTTCTGTAGGGTGTGAACATCTGGGTTTAGTCCGTGGGGGAGTGCTTAAGTCCGGGAGTCCGGGGACTCACGGTGTGCAAGGTTATGGAGGTGCCCATGTCAGGGACACATGCTGGAGGTCTGTGGTCCGTCCTTTGGGGGTCTTGGAGGGGCCACAGAGAGGAGATTTCCCCGGTCTCTGTCCTGGATGAGTGAAATAAACAGAGTCTCCATGTCAGGGACACATGCTGGAGGTCTCTCTCCCGAGAGTGGACGTCCATTGCCTGTAAATTGGTCTAACATTAGGTCTGTCACTTTGGCTAACCGCACCACTGTCTGTCGTCTCCCGCAAGTGGACATCCATTGTCACTTTGGCTAACCGCACCACTGTCTGTCGTCTCCCGCAAGTGGACATCCATTGCCCCTAAATCGGGTCAGGGTTGACGGTTCGGGACGTCTGACACTGCGCAACCGGCGGTTCCTCCGTGCCTACACGCCGGCCACACCCTGCGCCCGCGAGCAGTCGGCTGCGCCGTCGCCGCCGCCCGCTGCCCTGGGTCATCAGCCCCCACCTATCCACCCGGGCTGGGCGACGCCCCAGGGGATTGCTCAGCGGCCGGCTGTCGGGCCCCGCGACTCGGCTATTGGCGCTTCCCCACCGACGCCTGCTGATGGGGCGTCCTCTGACCTCGCTGTTCCTACGGGTGCCTTCCTGGGTGCACCGCTCCCGGTGCCGCAGTCGCCGCCGACGCTGCCCCAGCCGACTCGGCCGGGCCGCTTGAGGAGGCCGCCTGCACGTTACGAGCCCGAGTCTGGCAGCTGGATACGGGATGTAGACCGTTAACCTATTCCGGCCCATAGCTTTCCGGTCTGGGGGGGATGAAGAGTTTATCGCCGGCCACTAGAGGGCAGTGTCACTGCTGTCGCTGCCTGGTTATGCCGTGCTCTGACCCGGAAGTGCCGAGCGGCCATTTTAGTTCAAACATTGTTCATGCACTCCGCCTCGAGTTGAGACGTTCGTCCACTCATTCATGTAAGACTGTTTCCACTATTATATTATACCATATATTATACTATATATATATTATACTATTATACTACTATACTCTGTTTCGTGGTATATATTTGTGTTGATTGAATTGCATGGATGTAATACTTTGTCAGCTTATCTTGCTGCATTATTCTGTTTTAGGGTGTCGTCATCCTTTTCAATAAATCACCGAAACTGACATTGAGGAGTGTGTTTCTTCACATGCCTACTTGTGTAGCTTAGACACTCTGAATTCACTAAATGTACAACTTTTTCTCCATCAAAATGAACAAATGAGACATGAAATAACATCTACAGATCAAGACGAAGCGAATGGAAGTGGGCACAGCCTCGTAGCTGTGAACAGCTGTGATCGCAGGAAAATTCTGTTTCAAAGATTTCTCAGTAGCCTATATCTCCGGGACATTTCCCTGACTTTACCACCGTCACAATGGACAAACGAGACATGAAATAACATCAACAGATCAAGACGAAGCGAATGGAAGTACCCCCGGAGTCATAGCATGTGTAAATCGAGACGAAAGATCTCTCTCTCCCCCGCCTGCTTGCGAGGGGGAGGGGCAGTTTACACACACACGCAGCTGCTGCATGCAGCAACGCACACACAGGGAGGAGATGGCAGAGAGAACGCACTCCCCTGAAAACTCCCCTTGAATTCCTCCAGACTCAGAAAATGTAAAAGTTCACTTTTTGGAGATCAATAGAAAAAGGGTGAAAATGATTTTTTTTTTGCCACAGCATGGATTCGAACACGCGACCATCCGCATCATGGGGAGAGCTTTAACGCAGTGAGCCACTGGACCTGAGTACTCAAACATGCCTACTTGTGCAGCTTAGAAACTCTGAATTCACTAAATGTACAACTTTTTTTCCATCAAATTGAACAAATGAGACATGAAATAACATCTACAGATCAAGACGAAGCGAATGGAAGCGGTCCCAGCCTCGTAGCTGTGAACAGCTGTGATCGCAGGAAAATGCTGTTTCAAAGATTTCTCAGTATATCTCCGGGACATTTCCCTGGCTTTACCACCGTCACAATGGACAAACGAGACATGAAATAACATCAACAGATCAAGACGAAGCGAATGGAAGTACCCCCGGAGTCATAGCATGTGTAAATCGAGACGAAAGATCTCTCTCTCCCCCGCCTGCTTGCGAGGGGGAGGGGCAGTTTACACACACACGCAGCTGCTGCATGCAGCAACGCACACACAGGGAGGAGATGGCAGAGAGAACGCACTCCCCTGAAAACTCCCCTTGAATTCCTCCAGACTCAGAAAATGTAAAAGTTCACTTTTTGGAGATCCATAGAAAAATGGTGAAAATGAAAAAAAGTATGCCACAGCATGGATTTGAACACGCGACCAACCGCATCCAGGGGCGAGCGTTAACGCAGTGAGCCACTGGACCTGAGTACTCAAACATGCCTACTTGTGCAGCTTAGACACTCTGAATTCACTAAATGTACAACTTTTTCTCCATCAAAATGAACAAATTATACATGAAATAACATCTACAGATCAAGACGAAGCGAATGGAAGCGGTCCCAGCCTCGTAGCTGTGAACAGCTGTGATCGCAGGAAAATGCTGTTTCAAAGATTTCTCAGTATATCTCCGGACATTTCCCTGGCTTTACACCGTCACAATGGACAAACGAGACATGAAATAACATCAACAGATCAAGACGAAGCGAATGGAAGTACCCCCGGAGTCATAGCATGTGTAAATCGAGACAAAAGATCTCTCTCTCCCCCGCCTGCTTGCGAGGGGAGGGGCAGTTACACACACACGCAGCTGCTGCATGCAGCAACGCACACACAGGGAGGAGATAGCAGAGAGAACGCACTCCCTGAAAACTCCCTTGAATTCATCCAGACTCAGAAAATGTAAAAGTTCACTGTTTGGAGATCCATAGAAAAGGGTGAAAATGATTTTTTTTTTGCCACAGCATGGATTCAAACACGCGACCAACCGCATCCAGGGGCGAGCGTTAACGCAGTGAGCCACTGGACCTGAGTACTCAAACATGCCTTCTTGTGCAGCTTAGACACTCTGAATTCACTAAATGTACAACTTTTTCTCCATCAAAATGAACAAATGAGACATGAAATAACATCTACAGATCAAGACGAAGCGAATGGAAGCGGTCCCAGCATCGTAGCTGTGAACAGCTGTGATCGCAGGAAAATGCTGTTATAAAGATTTTTCAGTATATCTCCGGGATATTTCCCTGGCTTTACCACCGTCCAAATGGACAAACGAGACATGAAATAACATCAACAGATCAAGACGAAGTGAATGGAAGTACCCCCGGAGTCATAGCATGTGTAAATCGAGACGAAAGATCTCTCTCTCCCCCGCCTGCTTGCGAGGGGGAGGGGCAGTTTACACACACACGCAGCTGCTGCATGCAGCAACGCACACACAGGGAGGAGATGGCAGAGAGAACGCACTCCCCTGAAAACTCCCCTTGAATTCATCCAGACTCAGAAAATGTAAAAGTTCACTTTTTGGAGATCAATAGAAAAAGGGTGAAAATGATTTTTTTTTTGCCACAGCATGGATTCGAACACGCGACTATCCGCATCAAGGGGAGAGCTTTAACGCAGTGAGCCACTGGACCTGAGTACTCAAACATGCCTGCTTGTGCATCTTAGACACTCTGAATTCACTAAATGTACAATTTTTTCTCCATCAAAATGAACAAATGAGACATGAAATAACATCTACAGATCAAGACGAAGCGAATGGAAGCGGTCCCAGCCTCGTAGCTGTGAACAGCTGTGATCGCAGGAAAATGCTGTTCCAAAGATTTCTCAGTATATCTCCGGGACTTTTCCCTGGCTTTACCACCGTCACAATGGACAAACGAGACATGAAATAACATCAACAGATCAAGACGAAGCGAATGGAAGTACCCCCGGAGTCATAGCATGTGTAAATCGAGACGACAGATCTCTCTCTCCCCCGCCTGCTTGCGAGGGGGAGGGGCAGTTTACACACACACGCAGCTGCTGCATGCAGCAACGCACACACAGGGAGGAGATGGCAGAGAGAACGCACTCCCCTGAAAACTCCCCTTGAATTCCTCAAGACTCAGAAAATGTAAAAGTTCACTTTTTGGAGATCCATAGAAAAAGGGAGAACATGAATTTTGTTTTGCTACAGCATGGATTCGGACACACGACCAACCGCATCCAGGGGCGAGCGTTAACGCAGTGAGCCACTGGACCTGAGTACACACAGGGAGGAGATGGCAGAGAGAACGCACTCCCCTGAAAACTCCCCTTGAATTCCTCCAGACTCAGAAAATGTAAAAGTTCACTTTTTGGAGATCCATAGAAAAAGGGTGAAAATGAAAAAAAGTATGCCACAGCATGGATTCGAACACGCGACCAACCGCATCCAGGGGCGAGCGTTAACGCAGTGAGCCACTGGACCTGAGTACTCAAACATGCCTGCTTGTGCATCTTAGACACTCTGAATTCACTAAATGTACAACTTTTTCTCAATCAAAATGAACAAATGAGACATGAAATAACATCTACAGATCAAGACGAAGCGGTCCCAGCCTCGTAGCTGTGAACAGCTGTGATTGCAGGAAAATGCTGTTACAAAGATTTCTCAGTATATCTCCGGGACTTTTCCATGGCTTTACCACCGTCACAATGGACAAACGAGACATGAAATAACATCAACAGATCAAGACGAAGCGAATGGAAGTACCCCCGGAGTCATAGCATGTGTAAATCGAGACGAAAGATCTCTCTCTCCCCCGCCTGCTTGCGAGGGGGAGGGGCAGTTTACACACACACGCAGCTGCTGCATGCAGCAACGCACACACAGGGAGGAGATGGCAGAGAGAACGCACTCCCCTGAAAACTCCCCTTGAATTCCTCCAGACTCAGAAAATGTAAAAGTTCACTTTTTGGAGATCCATAGAAAAAGGGTGAACATGAATTTTGTTTTGCCACAGCATGGATTCGAACACGCGACCAACCGCATCCAGGGGCGAGCGTTAACGCAGTGAGCCACTGGACCTGAGTACTCAAACATGCCTGCTTGTGCAGCTTAGACACTCTGAATTCACTAAATGTACAACTTTTTATCCATCAAAATGAACAAATGAGACATGAAATAACATCTACAGATCAAGACAAAGCGAATGGAAGCGGTCCCAGCCTCGTAGCTGTGAACAGCTGTGATCGCAGGAAAATGCTGTTCCAAAGATTTCTCAGTTTATCTCCGGGACTTTTCCCTGGCTTTACCACCGTCACAATGGACAAACGAGACATGAAATAACATCAACAGATCAAGACGAAGCGAATGGAAGTACCCCCGGAGTCATAGCATGTGTAAATCGAGACGACAGATCTCTCTCTCCCCCGCCTGCTTGCGAGGGGGAGGGGCAGTTTACACACACACGCAGCTGCTGCATGCAGCAACGCACACACAGGGAGGAGATGGCAGAGAGAACGCACTCCCCTGAAAACTCCCCTTGAATTCCTCCAGACTCAGAAAATGTAAAAGTTCACTTTTTGGAGATCCATAGAAAAAGGGTGAACATGAATTTTGTTTTGCCACAGCATGGATTCGAACACGCGACCAACCGCATCCAGGGGCGAGCGTTAACGCAGTGAGCCACTGGACCTGAGTACTCAAACATGCCTGCTTGTGCAGCTTAGACACTCTGAATTCACTAAATGTACAACTTTTTCTCCATCAAAATGAACAAATGAGACATGAAATAACATCTACAGATCAAGACAAAGCGAATGGAAGCGGTCCCAGCCTCGTAGCTGTGAACAGCTGTGATCGCAGGAAAATGCTGTTCCAAAGATTTCTCAGTATATCTCCGGGACTTTTCCCTGGCTTTACCACCGTCACAATGGACAAACGAGACATGAAATAACATCAACAGATCAAGACGAAGCGAATGGAAGTACCCCCGGAGTCATAGCATGTGTAAATCGAGACGAAAGATCTCTCTCTCCCCCGCCTGCTTGCGAGGGGGAGGGGCAGTTTACACACACACGCAGCTGCTGCATGCAGCAAAGCACACACAGGGAGGAGATGGCAGAGAGAACGCACTCCCCTGAAAACTCCCCTTGAATTCCTCCAGACTCAGAAAATGTAAAAGTTAACTTTTTGGAGATCCATAGAAAAAGGGTGAAAATGAAAAAAAGTATGCCACAGCATGGATTCGAACACGCGACCAACCGCATCCAGGGGCGAGCGTTAACGCAGTGAGCCACTGGACCTGAGTACTCAAACATGCCTGCTTGTGCAGCTTAGACACTCTGAATTCACTAAATGTACAACTTTTTCTCCATCAAAATGAACAAATGAGACATTAAATAACATCTACAGATCAAGACGAAGCGAATGGAAGCGGTCCCAGCCTCGTAGCTGTGAACAGCTGTGATCGCAGGAAAATGCTGTTATAAAGATTTCTCAGTATATCTCCGGGATATTTCCCTGGCTTTACCACCGTCCAAATGGACAAACGAGACATGAAATAACATCAACAGATCAAGACGAAGCGAATGGAAGTACCCCCGGAGTCATAGCATGTGTAAATCGAGACGACAGATATCTCTCTCCCCCGCCTGCTTGCGAGGGGGAGGGGCAGTTTACACACACACGCAGCTGCTGCATGCAGCAATGCACACACAGGGAGGAGATGGCAGAGAGAACGCACTCCCCTGAAAACTCCCCTTGAATTCCTCCAGACTCAGAAAATGTAAAAGTTCACTTTTTGGAGATCCATAGAAAAAGGGTGAAAATGAAAAAAAGTATGCCACAGCATGGATTCGAACACGCGACCAACCGCATCCAGGGGCGAGCGTTAACGCAGTGAGCCACTGGACCTGAGTACTCAAACATGCCTGCTTGTGCATCTTAGACACTCTGAATTCACTAAATGTACAACTTTTTCTCAATCAAAATGAACAAATGAGACATGAAATAACATCTACAGATCAAGACGAAGCGAATAGAAGCAGTCCCAGCCTCGTAGCTGTGAACAGCTGTGATTGCAGGAAAATGCTGTTACAAAGATTTCTCAGTATATCTCCGGGACTTTTCCCTGGCTTTACCACCGTCACAATGGACAAACGAGACATGAAATAACATCAACAGATCAAGACGAAGCGAATGGAAGTACCCTCGGAGTCATAGCATGTGTAAATCGAGACGAAAGATCTCTCTCTCCCCCGCCTGCTTGCGAGGGGGAGGGGCAGTTTACACACACACGCAGCTGTTGCATGCAGCAACGCACACACAGGGAGGAGATGGCAGAGAGAACGCACTCCCCTGAAAACTCCCCTTGAATTCCTCCAGACTCAGAAAATGTAAAAGTTCACTTTTTGGAGATCCATAGAAAAAGGGTGAAAATGAAAAAAAGTATGCCACAGCATGGATTCGAACACGCGACCAACCGCATCCAGGGGCGAGCGTTAACGCAGTGAGCCACTGGACCTGAGTACTCAAACATGCCTGCTTGTGCAGCTTAGACACTCTGAATTCACTAAATGTACAACTTTTTCTCCATCAAAATGAACAAATGAGACATGAAATAACATCTACAGATCAAGACGAAGCGAATAGAAGCGGTCCCAGCCTCGTAGCTGTGAACAGCTGTGATCGCAGGAAAATGCTGTTACAAAGATTTATCAGTATATCTCCGGGACATTTCCCTGGCTTTACCACCGTCACAATGGACAAACCAGACATGAAATAACATCAACAGATCAAGACGAAGCGAATGGAAGTACCCCCGGAGTCATAGCATGTGTAAATCGAGACGAAAGATCTCTCTCTCCCCCGCCTGCTTGCGAGGGGGAGGGGCAGTTTACACACACACGCAGCTGCTGCATGCAGCAACGCACACACAGGGAGGAGATGGCAGAGAGAACGCACTCCCCTGAAAACTCCCCTTGAATTCCTCCAGACTCAGAAAATGTAAAAGTTCACTTTTTGGAGATCCATAGAAAAAGGGTGAAAATGAAAAAAAGTATGCCACAGCATGGATTCGAACACGCGACCAACCGCATCCAGGGGCGAGCGTTAACGCAGTGAGCCACTGGACCTGAGTACTCAAACATGCCTGCTTGTGCATCTTAGACACTCTGAATTCACTAAATGTACAACTTTTTCTCAATCAAAATGAACAAATGAGACATGAAATAACATCTACAGATCAAGACGAAGCGAATAGAAGCAGTCCCAGCCTCGTAGCTGTGAACAGCTGTGATTGCAGGAAAATGCTGTTACAAAGATTTCTCAGTATATCTCCGGGACTTTTCCCTGGCTTTACCACCGTCACAATGGACAAACGAGACATGAAATAACATCAACAGATCAAGACGAAGCGATTGGAAGTATCCTCGGAGTCATAGCATGTGTAAATCGAGACGAAAGATCTCTCTCTCCCCCGCCTGCTTGCGAGGGGGAGGGGCAGTTTACACACACACGCAGCTGTTGCATGCAGCAACGCACACACAGGGAGGAGATGGCAGAGAGAACGCACTCCCCTGAAAACTCCCCTTGAATTCCTCCAGACTCAGCAAATGTAAAAGTTCACTTTTTGGAGATCCATAGAAAAAGGGTGAAAATGAAAAAAAGTATGCCACAGCATGGATTCGAACACGCGACCAACCGCATCCAGGGGCGAGCGTTAACGCAGTGAGCCACTGGACCTGAGTACTCAAACATGCCTGCTTGTACAGCTTAGACACTCTGAATTCACTAAATGTACAACTTTTTCTCCATCAAAATGAACAAATGAGACATGAAATAACATCTACAGATCAAGACGAAGCGAATAGAAGCAGTCCCAGCCTCGTAGCTGTGAACAGCTGTGATCGCAGGAAAATGCTGTTACAAAGGATTTCTCAGTATATCTCCGGGACATTTCCCTGGCTTTACCACCGTCACAATGGACAAACGAGACATGAAATAACATCAACAGATCAAGACGAAGCGAATGGAAGTACCCCCGGAGTCATAGCATGTGTAAATCGAGACGAAAGATCTCTCTCTCCCCCGCCTGCTTGCGAGGGGGAGGGGCAGTTTACACACACACGCAGCTGCTGCATGCAGCAACGCACACACAGGGAGGAGATGGCAGAGAGAACGCACTCCCCTGAAAACTCCCCTTGAATTCCTCCAGACTCAGAAAATGTAAAAGTTCACTTTTTGGAGATCCATAGAAAAAGGGTGAAAATGAAAAAAAGTATGCCACAGCATGGATTCGAACACGCGACCAACCGCATCCAGGGGCGAGCGTTAACGCAGTGAGCCACTGGACCTGAGTACTCAAACATGCCTGCTTGTGCAGCTTAGACACTCTGAATTCACTAAATGTACAACTTTTTCTCAATCAAAATGAACAAATGAGACATGAAATAACATCTACAGATCAAGACGAAGCGAATAGAAGCAGTCCCAGCCTCGTAGCTGTGAACAGCTGTGATTGCAGGAAAATGCTGTTACAAAGATTTCTCAGTATATCTCCGGGACTTTTCCCTGGCTTTACCACCGTCACAATGGACAAACGAGACATGAAATAACATCAACAGATCAAGACGAAGCGATTGGAAGTATCCTCGGAGTCATAGCATGTGTAAATCGAGACGAAAGATCTCTCTCTCCCCCGCCTGCTTGCGAGGGGGAGGGGCAGTTTACACACACACGCAGCTGTTGCATGCAGCAACGCACACACAGGGAGGAGATGGCAGAGAGAACGCACTCCCCTGAAAACTCCCCTTGAATTCCTCCAGACTCAGCAAATGTAAAAGTTCACTTTTTGGAGATCCATAGAAAAAGGGTGAAAATGAAAAAAAGTATGCCACAGCATGGATTCGAACACGCGACCAACCGCATCCAGGGGCGAGCGTTAACGCAGTGAGCCACTGGACCTGAGTACTCAAACATGCCTGCTTGTACAGCTTAGACACTCTGAATTCACTAAATGTACAACTTTTTCTCCATCAAAATGAACAAATGAGACATGAAATAACATCTACAGATCAAGACGAAGCGAATAGAAGCAGTCCCAGCCTCGTAGCTGTGAACAGCTGTGATCGCAGGAAAATGCTGTTACAAAGGATTTCTCAGTATATCTCCGGGACATTTCCCTGGCTTTACCACCGTCACAATGGACAAACGAGACATGAAATAACATCAACAGATCAAGACGAAGCGAATGGAAGTACCCCCGGAGTCATAGCATGTGTAAATCGAGACGAAAGATCTCTCTCTCCCCCGCCTGCTTGCGAGGGGGAGGGGCAGTTTACACACACACGCAGCTGCTGCATGCAGCAACGCACACACAGGGAGGAGATGGCAGAGAGAACGCACTCCCCTGAAAACTCCCCTTGAATTCCTCCAGACTCAGAAAATGTAAAAGTTCACTTTTTGGAGATCCATAGAAAAAGGGTGAAAATGAAATAAAGTATGCCACAGCGTGGATTCGAACACGCGACCAACCGCATCCAGGGGCGAGCGTTAACGCAGTGAGCCACTGGACCTGAGTACTCAAACATGCCTGCTTGTGCAGCTTAGACACTCTGAATTCACTAAATGTACAACTTTTTCTCCATCAAAATGAACAAATGAGACATGAAATAACATCTACAGATCAAGACGAAGCGAATAGAAGCGGTCCCAGCCTCGTAGCTGTGAACAGCTGTGATCGCAGGAAAATGCTGTTACAAAGATTTCTCAGTATATCTCCGGGACATTTCCCTGGCTTTACCACCGTCACAATGGACAAACGAGACATGAAATAACATCAACAGATCAAGACGAAGCGAATGGAAGTACCCCCGGAGTCATAGCATGTGTAAATCGAGACGAAAGATCTCTCTCTCCCCCGCCTGCTTGCGAGGGGGAGGGGCAGTTTACACACACACGCAGCTGCTGCATGCAGCAACGCACACACAGGGAGGAGATGGCAGAGAGAACGCACTCCCCTGAAAACTCCCCTTGAATTCCTCCAGACTCAGAAAATGTAAAAGTTCACTTTTTGGAGATCCATAGAAAAAGGGTGAAAATGAAAAAAAGTATGCCACAGCATGGATTCGAACACGCGACCAACCGCATCCAGGGGCGAGCGTTAACGCAGTGAGCCACTGGACCTGAGTACTCAAACATGCCTGCTTGTGCATCTTAGACACTCTGAATTCACTAAATGTACAACTTTTTCTCAATCAAAATGAACAAATGAGACATGAAATAACATCTACAGATCAAGACGAAGCGAATAGAAGCAGTCCCAGCCTCGTAGCTGTGAACAGCTGTGATTGCAGGAAAATGCTTTTACAAAGATTTCTCAGTATATCTCCGGGACTTTTCCCTGGCTTTACCACCGTCACAATGGACAAACGAGACATGAAATAACATCAACAGATCAAGACGAAGCGAATGGAAGTACCCTCGGAGTCATAGCATGTGTAAATCGAGACGAAAGATCTCTCTCTCCCCCGCCTGCTTGCGAGGGGGAGGGGCAGTTTACACACACACGCAGCTGTTGCATGCAGCAACGCACACACAGGGAGGAGATGGCAGAGAGAACGCACTCCCCTGAAAACTCCCCTTGAATTCCTCCAGACTCAGCAAATGTAAAAGTTCACTTTTTGGAGATCCATAGAAAAAGGGTGAAAATGAAAAAAAGTATGCCACAGCATGGATTCGAACACGCGACCAACCGCATCCAGGGGCGAGCGTTAACGCAGTGAGCCACTGGACCTGAGTACTCAAACATGCCTGCTTGTACAGCTTAGACACTCTGAATTCACTAAATGTACAACTTTTTCTCCATCAAAATGAACAAATGAGACATGAAATAACATCTACAGATCAAGACGAAGCGAATAGAAGCAGTCCCAGCCTCGTAGCTGTGAACAGCTGTGATCGCAGGAAAATGCTGTTACAAAGATTTATCAGTATATCTCCGGGACATTTCCCTGGCTTTACCACCGTCACAATGGACAAACGAGACATGAAATAACATCAACAGATCAAGACGAAGCGAATGGAAGTACCCCCGGAGTCATAGCATGTGTAAATCGAGACGAAAGATCTCTCTCTCCCCCGCCTGCTTGCGAGGGGGAGGGGCAGTTTACACACACACGCAGCTGCTGCATGCAGCAACGCACACACAGGGAGGAGATGGCAGAGAGAATGCACTCCCCTGAAAACTCCCCTTGAATTCCTCCAGACTCAGAAAATGTAAAAGTTCACTTTTTGGAGATCCATAGAAAAAGGGTGAAAATGAAAAAAAGTATGCCACAGCATGGATTTGAACACGCGACCAACCGCATCCAGGGGCGAGCGTTAACGCAGTGAGCCACTGGACCTGAGTACTCAAACATGCCTGCTTGTGCATCTTAGACACTCTGAATTCACTAAATGTACAACTTTTTCTCAATCAAAATGAACAAATGAGACATGAAATAACATCTACAGATCAAGACGAAGCGAATAGAAGCAGTCCCAGCCTCGTAGCTGTGAACAGCTGTGATTGCAGGAAAATGCTGTTACAAAGATTTCTCAGTATATCTCCGGGACTTTTCCCTGGCTTTACCACCGTCACAATGGACAAACGAGACATGAAATAACATCAACAGATCAAGACGAAGCGATTGGAAGTATCCTCGGAGTCATAGCATGTGTAAATCGAGACGAAAGATCTCTCTCTCCCCCGCCTGCTTGCGAGGGGGAGGGGCAGTTTACACACACACGCAGCTGTTGCATGCAGCAACGCACACACAGGGAGGAGATGGCAGAGAGAACGCACTCCCCTGAAAACTCCCCTTGAATTCCTCCAGACTCAGAAAATGTAAAAGTTCACTTTTTGGAGATCCATAGAAAAAGGGTGAACATGAATTTTGTTTTGCCACAGCATGGATTCGAACACGCGACCAACCGCATCCAGGGGCGAGCGTTAACGCAGTGAGCCACTGGACCTGATTACTCAAACATGCCTGCTTGTGCAGCTTAGACACTCTGAATTCACTAAATGTACAACTTTTTCTCCATCAAAATGAACAAATGAGACATGAAATAACATCTACAGATCAAGACAAAGCGAATGGAAGCGGTCCCAGCCTCGTAGCTGTGAACAGCTGTGATCGCAGGAAAATGCTGTTCCAAAGATTTCTCAGTATATCTCCGGGACTTTTCCCTGGCTTTACCACCGTCACAATGGACAAACGAGACATGAAATAACATCAACAGATCAAGACGAAGCGAATGGAAGTACCTTCGGAGTCATAGCATGTGTAAATCGAGACGAAAGATCTCTCTCTCCCCCGCCTGCTTGCGAGGGGGAGGGGCAGTTTACACACACACGCAGCTGTTGCATGCAGCAACGCACACACAGGGAGGAGATGGCAGAGAGAACGCACTCCCCTGAAAACTCCCCTTGAATTCCTCCAGACTCAGAAAATGTAAAAGTTCACTTTTTGGAGATCCATAGAAAAATGGTGAAAATGAAAAAAAGTATGCCACAGCATGGATTCGAACACGCGACCAACCGCATCCAGGGGCGAGCGTTAACGCAGTGAGCCACTGGACCTGAGTACTCAAACATGCCTGCTTGTACAGCTTAGACACTCTGAATTCACTAAATGTACAACTTTTTCTCCATCAAAATGAACAAATGAGACATGAAATAACATCTACAGATCAAGACGAAGCGGTCCCAGCCTCGTAGCTGTGAACAGCTGTGATTGCAGGAAAATGCTTTTACAAAGATTTCTCAGTATATCTCCGGGACTTTTCCCTGGCTTTACCACCGTCACAATGGACAAACGAGACATGAAATAACATCAACAGATCAAGACGAAGCGAATGGAAGTACCCCCGGAGTCATAGCATGTTTAAATCGAGACGAAAGATCTCTCTCTCTCCCCCGCCTGCTTGCGAGGGGGAGGGGCAGTTTACACACACACGCAGCTGCTGCATGCAGCAACGCACACACAGGGAGGAGATGGCAGAGAGAACGCACTCCCCTGAAAACTCCCCTTGAATTCCTCCAGACTCAGAAAATGTAAAAGTTCACTTTTTGGAGATCCATAGAAAAAGGGTGAACATGAATTTTGTTTTGCCACAGCATGGATTCGAACACGCGACCAACCGCATCCAGGGGCGAGCGTTAACGCAGTGAGCCACTGGACCTGAGTACTCAAACATGCCTGCTTGTGCAGCTTAGACACTCTGAATTCACTAAATGTACAACTTTTTCTCCATCAAAATGAACAAATGAGACATGAAATAACATCTACAGATCAAGACAAAGCGAATGGAAGCGGTCCCAGCCTCGTAGCTGTGAACAGCTGTGATCGCAGGAAAATGCTGTTCCAAAGATTTCTCAGTATATCTCCGGGACTTTTCCCTGGCTTTACCACCGTCACAATGGACAAACGAGACATGAAATAACATCAACAGATCAAGACGAAGCGAATGGAAGTACCCCCGGAGTCATAGCATGTGTAAATCGAGACGACAGATCTCTCTCTCCCCCGCCTGCTTGCGAGGGGGAGGGGCAGTTTACACACACACGCAGCTGCTGCATGCAGCAACGCACACACAGGGAGGAGATGGCAGAGAGAACGCACTCCCCTGAAAACTCCCCTTGAATTCCTCCAGACTCAGAAAATGTAAAAGTTCACTTTTTGGAGATCCATAGAAAAAGGGTGAAAATGAAAAAAAGTATGCCACAGCATGGATTCGAACACGCGACCAACCGCATCCAGGGGCGAGCGTTAACGCAGTGAGCCACTGGACCTGAGTACTCAAACATGCCTGCTTGTGCATCTTAGACACTCTGAATTCACTAAATGTACAACTTTTTCTCAATCAAAATGAACAAATGAGACATGAAATAACATCTACAGATCAAGACGAAGCGGTCCCAGCCTCGTAGCTGTGAACAGCTGTGATTGCAGGAAAATGCTGTTACAAAGATTTCTCAGTATATCTCCGGGACTTTTCCCTGACTTTACCACCGTCACAATGGACAAACGAGACATGAAATAACATCAACAGATCAAGACGAAGCGAATGGAAGTACCCTCGGAGTCATAGCATGTGTAAATCGAGACGAAAGATCTCTCTCTCCCCCGCCTGCTTGCGAGGGGGAGGGGCAGTTTACACACACACGCAGCTGTTGCATGCAGCAACGCACACACAGGGAGGAGATGGCAGAGAGAACGCACTCCCCTGAAAACTCCCCTTGAATTCCTCCAGACTCAGCAAATGTAAAAGTTCACTTTTTGGAGATCCATAGAAAAAGGGTGAAAATGAAAAAAAGTATGCCACAGCATGGATTCGAACACGCGACCAACCGCATCCAGGGGCGAGCGTTAACGCAGTGAGCCACTGGACCTGAGTACTCAACATGCCTGCTTGTGCAGCTTAGACACTCTGAATTCACTAAATGTACAACTTTTTCTCCATCAAAATGAACAAATGAGACATGAAATAACATCTACAGATCAAGACGAAGCGAATAGAAGCGGTCACAGCCTCGTAGCTGTGAACAGCTGTGATCGCAGGAAAATGCTGTTACAAAGATTTCTCAGTATATCTCCGGGACATTTCCCTGGCTTTACCACCGTCACAATGGACAAACGACACATGAAATAACATCAACAGATCAAGACGAAGCGAATGGAAGTACCCCCGGAGTCATAGCATGTGTAAATCGAGACGAAAGATCTCTCTCTCCCCCGCCTGCTTGCGAGGGGGAGGGGCAGTTTACACACACACGCAGCTGCTGCATGCAGCAACGCACACACAGGGAGGAGATGGCAGAGAGAACGCACTCCCCTGAAAACTCCCCTTGAATTCCTCCAGACTCAGAAAATGTAAAAGTTCACTTTTTGGAGATCCATAGAAAAAGGGTGAAAATGAAAAAAAGTATGCCACAGCATGGATTCGAACACGCGACCAACCGCATCCAGGGGCGAGCGTTAACGCAGTGAGCCACTGGACCTGAGTACTCAAACATGCCTGCTTGTACAGCTTAGACACTCTGAATTCACTAAATGTACAACTTTTTCTCCATCAAAATGAACAAATGAGACATGAAATAACATCTACAGATCAAGACGAAGCGAATAGAAGCAGTCCCAGCCTCGTAGCTGTGAACAGCTGTGATCGCAGGAAAATGCTGTTACAAAGATTTATCAGTATATCTCCGGGACATTTCCCTGGCTTTACCACCGTCACAATGGACAAACGAGACATGAAATAACATCAACAGATCAAGACGAAGCGAATGGAAGTACCCCCGGAGTCATAGCATGTGTAAATCGAGACGAAAGATCTCTCTCTCCCCCGCCTGCTTGCGAGGGGGAGGGGCAGTTTACACACACACGCAGCTGCTGCATGCAGCAACGCACACACAGGGAGGAGATGGCAGAGAGAATGCACTCCCCTGAAAACTCCCCTTGAATTCCTCCAGACTCAGAAAATGTAAAAGTTCACTTTTTGGAGATCCATAGAAAAAGGGTGAAAATGAAAAAAAGTATGCCACAGCATGGATTTGAACACGCGACCAACCGCATCCAGGGGCGAGCGTTAACGCAGTGAGCCACTGGACCTGAGTACTCAAACATGCCTGCTTGTGCATCTTAGACACTCTGAATTCACTAAATGTACAACTTTTTCTCAATCAAAATGAACAAATCAGACATGAAATAACATCTACAGATCAAGACGAAGCGAATAGAAGCAGTCCCAGCCTCGTAGCTGTGAACAGCTGTGATTGCAGGAAAATGCTGTTACAAAGATTTCTCAGTATATCTCCGGGACTTTTCCCTGGCTTTACCACCGTCACAATGGACAAACGAGACATGAAATAACATCAACAGATCAAGACGAAGCGAATGGAAGTACCCCCGGAGTCATAGCATGTTTAAATCGAGACGAAAGATCTCTCTCTCCCCCGCCTGCTTGCGAGGGGGAGGGGCAGTTTACACACACACGCACTTGCTGCATGCAGCAACGCACACACAGGGAGGAGATGGCAGAGAGAACGCACTCCCCTGAAAACTCCCCTTGAATTCCTCCAGACTCAGAAAATGTAAAAGTTCACTTTTTGGAGATCCATAGAAAAAGGGTGAACATGAATTTTGTTTTGCCACAGCATGGATTCGAACACGCGACCAACCGCATCCAGGGGCGAGCGTTAACGCAGTGAGCCACTGGACCTGAGTACTCAAACATGCCTGCTTGTGCAGCTTAGACACTCTGAATTCACTAAATGTACAACTTTTTCTCCATCAAAATGAACAAATGAGACATGAAATAACATCTACAGATCAAGACAAAGCGAATGGAAGCGGTCCCAGCCTCGTAGCTGTGAACAGCTGTGATCGCAGGAAAATGCTGTTCCAAAGATTTCTCAGTATATCTCCGGGACTTTTCCCTGGCTTTACCACCGTCACAATGGACAAACGAGACATGAAATAACATCAACAGATCAAGACGAAGCGAATGGAAGTACCCCCGGAGTCATAGCATGTGTAAATCGAGACGACAGATCTCTCTCTCCCCCGCCTGCTTGCGAGGGGGAGGGGCAGTTTACACACACACGCAGCTGCTGCATGCAGCAACGCACACACAGGGAGGAGATGGCAGAGAGAACGCACTCCCCTGAAAACTCCCCTTGAATTCCTCCAGACTCAGAAAATGTAAAAGTTCACTTTTTGGAGATCCATAGAAAAAGGGTGAAAATGAAAAAAAGTATGCCACAGCATGGATTCGAACACGCGACCAACCGCATCCAGGGGCGAGCGTTAACGCAGTGAGCCACTGGACCTGAGTACTCAAACATGCCTGCTTGTGCATCTTAGACACTCTGAATTCACTAAATGTACAACTTTTTCTCAATCAAAATGAACAAATGAGACATGAAATAACATCTACAGATCAAGACGAAGCGGTCCCAGCCTCGTAGCTGTGAACAGCTGTGATTGCAGGAAAATGCTGTTACAAAGATTTCTCAGTATATCTCCGGGACTTTTCCATGGCTTTACCACCGTCACAATGGACAAACGAGACATGAAATAACATCAACAGATCAAGACGAAGCGAATGGAAGTACCCCCGGAGTCATAGCATGTGTAAATCGAGACGAAAGATCTCTCTCTCCCCCGCCTGCTTGCGAGGGGGAGGGGCAGTTTACACACACACGCAGCTGCTGCATGCAGCAACGCACACACAGGGAGGAGATGGCAGAGAGAACGCACTCCCCTGAAAACTCCCCTTGAATTCCTCCAGACTCAGAAAATGTAAAAGTTCACTTTTTGGAGATCCATAGAAAAAGGGTGAACATGAATTTTGTTTTGCCACAGCATGGATTCGAACACGCGACCAACCGCATCCAGGGGCGAGCGTTAACGCAGTGAGCCACTGGACCTGAGTACTCAAACATGCCTGCTTGTGCAGCTTAGACACTCTGAATTCACTAAATGTACAACTTTTTCTCCATCAAAATGAACAAATGAGACATGAAATAACATCTACAGATCAAGACAAAGCGAATGGAAGCGGTCCCAGCCTCGTAGCTGTGAACAGCTGTGATCGCAGGAAAATGCTGTTCCAAAGATTTCTCAGTTTATCTCCGGGACTTTTCCCTGGCTTTACCACCGTCACAATGGACAAACGAGACATGAAATAACATCAACAGATCAAGACGAAGCGAATGGAAGTACCCCCGGAGTCATAGCATGTGTAAATCGAGACGACAGATCTCTCTCTCCCCCGCCTGCTTGCGAGGGGGAGGGGCAGTTTACACACACACGCAGCTGCTGCATGCAGCAACGCACACACAGGGAGGAGATGGCAGAGAGAACGCACTCCCCTGAAAACTCCCCTTGAATTCCTCCAGACTCAGAAAATGTAAAAGTTCACTTTTTGGAGATCCATAGAAAAAGGGTGAACATGAATTTTGTTTTGCCACAGCATGGATTCGAACACGCGACCAACCGCATCCAGGGGCGAGCGTTAACGCAGTGAGCCACTGGACCTGAGTACTCAAACATGCCTGCTTGTGCAGCTTAGACACTCTGAATTCACTAAATGTACAACTTTTTCTCCATCAAAATGAACAAATGAGACATGAAATAACATCTACAGATCAAGACAAAGCGAATGGAAGCGGTCCCAGCCTCGTAGCTGTGAACAGCTGTGATCGCAGGAAAATGCTGTTCCAAAGATTTCTCAGTATATCTCCGGGACTTTTCCCTGGCTTTACCACCGTCACAATGGACAAACGAGACATGAAATAACATCAACAGATCAAGACGAAGCGAATGGAAGTACCCCCGGAGTCATAGCATGTGTAAATCGAGACGAAAGATCTCTCTCTCCCCCGCCTGCTTGCGAGGGGGAGGGGCAGTTTACACACACACGCAGCTGCTGCATGCAGCAAAGCACACACAGGGAGGAGATGGCAGAGAGAACGCACTCCCCTGAAAACTCCCCTTGAATTCCTCCAGACTCAGAAAATGTAAAAGTTAACTTTTTGGAGATCCATAGAAAAAGGGTGAAAATGAAAAAAAGTATGCCACAGCATGGATTCGAACACGCGACCAACCGCATCCAGGGGCGAGCGTTAACGCAGTGAGCCACTGGACCTGAGTACTCAAACATGCCTGCTTGTGCAGCTTAGACACTCTGAATTCACTAAATGTACAACTTTTTCTCCATCAAAATGAACAAATGAGACATTAAATAACATCTACAGATCAAGACGAAGCGAATGGAAGCGGTCCCAGCCTCGTAGCTGTGAACAGCTTTGATCGCAGGAAAATGCTGTTATAAAGATTTCTCAGTATATCTCCGGGATATTTCCCTGGCTTTACCACCGTCCAAATGGACAAACGAGACATGAAATAACATCAACAGATCAAGACGAAGCGAATGGAAGTACCCCCGGAGTCATAGCATGTGTAAATCGAGACGACAGATATCTCTCTCCCCCGCCTGCTTGCGAGGGGGAGGGGCAGTTTACACACACACGCAGCTGCTGCATGCAGCAATGCACACACAGGGAGGAGATGGCAGAGAGAACGCACTCCCCTGAAAACTCCCCTTGAATTCCTCCAGACTCAGAAAATGTAAAAGTTCACTTTTTGGAGATCCATAGAAAAAGGGTGAAAATGAAAAAAAGTATGCCACAGCATGGATTCGAACACGCGACCAACCGCATCCAGGGGCGAGCGTTAACGCAGTGAGCCACTGGACCTGAGTACTCAAACATGCCTGCTTGTGCATCTTAGACACTCTGAATTCACTAAATGTACAACTTTTTCTCAATCAAAATGAACAAATGAGACATGAAATAACATCTACAGATCAAGACGAAGCGAATAGAAGCAGTCCCAGCCTCGTAGCTGTGAACAGCTGTGATTGCAGGAAAATGCTGTTACAAAGATTTCTCAGTATATCTCCGGGACTTTTCCCTGGCTTTACCACCGTCACAATGGACAAACGAGACATGAAATAACATCAACAGATCAAGACGAAGCGAATGGAAGTACCCTCGGAGTCATAGCATGTGTAAATCGAGACGAAAGATCTCTCTCTCCCCCGCCTGCTTGCGAGGGGGAGGGGCAGTTTACACACACACGCAGCTGTTGCATGCAGCAACGCACACACAGGGAGGAGATGGCAGAGAGAACGCACTCCCCTGAAAACTCCCCTTGAATTCCTCCAGACTCAGAAAATGTAAAAGTTCACTTTTTGGAGATCCATAGAAAAAGGGTGAAAATGAAAAAAAGTATGCCACAGCATGGATTCGAACACGCGACCAACCGCATCCAGGGGCGAGCGTTAACGCAGTGAGCCACTGGACCTGAGTACTCAAACATGCCTGCTTGTGCAGCTTAGACACTCTGAATTCACTAAATGTACAACTTTTTCTCCATCAAAATGAACAAATGAGACATGAAATAACATCTACAGATCAAGACGAAGCGAATAGAAGCGGTCCCAGCCTCGTAGCTGTGAACAGCTGTGATCGCAGGAAAATGCTGTTACAAAGATTTATCAGTATATCTCCGGGACATTTCCCTGGCTTTACCACCGTCACAATGGACAAACCAGACATGAAATAACATCAACAGATCAAGACGAAGCGAATGGAAGTACCCCCGGAGTCATAGCATGTGTAAATCGAGACGAAAGATCTCTCTCTCCCCCGCCTGCTTGCGAGGGGGAGGGGCAGTTTACACACACACGCAGCTGCTGCATGCAGCAACGCACACACAGGGAGGAGATGGCAGAGAGAACGCACTCCCCTGAAAACTCCCCTTGAATTCCTCCAGACTCAGAAAATGTAAAAGTTCACTTTTTGGAGATCCATAGAAAAAGGGTGAAAATGAAAAAAAGTATGCCACAGCATGGATTCGAACACGCGACCAACCGCATCCAGGGGCGAGCGTTAACGCAGTGAGCCACTGGACCTGAGTACTCAAACATGCCTGCTTGTGCATCTTAGACACTCTGAATTCACTAAATGTACAACTTTTTCTCAATCAAAATGAACAAATGAGACATGAAATAACATCTACAGATCAAGACGAAGCGAATAGAAGCAGTCCCAGCCTCGTAGCTGTGAACAGCTGTGATTGCAGGAAAATGCTGTTACAAAGATTTCTCAGTATATCTCCGGGACTTTTCCCTGGCTTTACCACCGTCACCAATGGACAAACGAGACATGAAATAACATCAACAGATCAAGACGAAGCGATTGGAAGTATCCTCGGAGTCATAGCATGTGTAAATCGAGACGAAAGATCTCTCTCTCCCCCGCCTGCTTGCGAGGGGGAGGGGCAGTTTACACACACACGCAGCTGTTGCATGCAGCAACGCACACACAGGGAGGAGATGGCAGAGAGAACGCACTCCCCTGAAAACTCCCCTTGAATTCCTCCAGACTCAGCAAATGTAAAAGTTCACTTTTTGGAGATCCATAGAAAAAGGGTGAAAATGAAAAAAAGTATGCCACAGCATGGATTCGAACACGCGACCAACCGCATCCAGGGGCGAGCGTTAACGCAGTGAGCCACTGGACCTGAGTACTCAAACATGCCTGCTTGTACAGCTTAGACACTCTGAATTCACTAAATGTACAACTTTTTCTCCATCAAAATGAACAAATGAGACATGAAATAACATCTACAGATCAAGACGAAGCGAATAGAAGCAGTCCCAGCCTCGTAGCTGTGAACAGCTGTGATCGCAGGAAAATGCTGTTACAAAGGATTTCTCAGTATATCTCCGGGACATTTCCCTGGCTTTACCACCGTCACAATGGACAAACGAGACATGAAATAACATCAACAGATCAAGACGAAGCGAATGGAAGTACCCCCGGAGTCATAGCATGTGTAAATCGAGACGAAAGATCTCTCTCTCCCCCGCCTGCTTGCGAGGGGGAGGGGCAGTTTACACACACACGCAGCTGCTGCATGCAGCAACGCACACACAGGGAGGAGATGGCAGAGAGAACGCACTCCCCTGAAAACTCCCCTTGAATTCCTCCAGACTCAGAAAATGTAAAAGTTCACTTTTTGGAGATCCATAGAAAAAGGGTGAAAATGAAAAAAAGTATGCCACAGCATGGATTCGAACACGCGACCAACCGCATCCAGGGGCGAGCGTTAACGCAGTGAGCCACTGGACCTGAGTACTCAAACATGCCTGCTTGTGCATCTTAGACACTCTGAATTCACTAAATGTACAACTTTTTCTCAATCAAAATGAACAAATGAGACATGAAATAACATCTACAGATCAAGACGAAGCGAATAGAAGCAGTCCCAGCCTCGTAGCTGTGAACAGCTGTGATTGCAGGAAAATGCTTTTACAAAGATTTCTCAGTATATCTCCGGGACTTTTCCCTGGCTTTACCACCGTCACAATGGACAAACGAGACATGAAATAACATCAACAGATCAAGACGAAGCGAATGGAAGTACCCTCGGAGTCATAGCATGTGTAAATCGAGACGAAAGATCTCTCTCTCCCCCGCCTGCTTGCGAGGGGGAGGGGCAGTTTACACACACACGCAGCTGTTGCATGCAGCAACGCACACACAGGGAGGAGATGGCAGAGAGAACGCACTCCCCTGAAAACTCCCCTTGAATTCCTCCAGACTCAGCAAATGTAAAAGTTCACTTTTTGGAGATCCATAGAAAAAGGGTGAAAATGAAAAAAAGTATGCCACAGCATGGATTCGAACACGCGACCAACCGCATCCAGGGGCGAGCGTTAACGCAGTGAGCCACTGGACCTGAGTACTCAAACATGCCTGCTTGTACAGCTTAGACACTCTGAATTCACTAAATGTACAACTTTTTCTCCATCAAAATGAACAAATGAGACATGAAATAACATCTACAGATCAAGACGAAGCGAATAGAAGCAGTCCCAGCCTCGTAGCTGTGAACAGCTGTGATCGCAGGAAAATGCTGTTACAAAGATTTATCAGTATATCTCCGGGACATTTCCCTGGCTTTACCACCGTCACAATGGACAAACGAGACATGAAATAACATCAACAGATCAAGACGAAGCGAATGGAAGTACCCCCGGAGTCATAGCATGTGTAAATCGAGACGAAAGATCTCTCTCTCCCCCGCCTGCTTGCGAGGGGGAGGGGCAGTTTACACACACACGCAGCTGTTGCATGCAGCAACGCACACACAGGGAGGAGATGGCAGAGAGAACGCACTCCCCTGAAAACTCCCCTTGAATTCCTCCAGACTCAGAAAATGTAAAAGTTCACTTTTTGGAGATCCATAGAAAAAGGGTGAAAATGAAAAAAAGTATGCCACAGCATGGATTCGAACACGCGACCAACCGCATCCAGGGGCGAGCGTTAACGCAGTGAGCCACTGGACCTGAGTACTCAAACATGCCTGCTTGTACAGCTTAGACACTCTGAATTCACTAAATGTACAACTTTTTCTCCATCAAAATGAACAAATGAGACATGAAATAACATCTACAGATCAAGACGAAGCGGTCCCAGCCTCGTAGCTGTGAACAGCTGTGATTGCAGGAAAATGCTTTTACAAAGATTTCTCAGTATATCTCCGGGACTTTTCCCTGGCTTTACCACCGTCACAATGGACAAACGAGACATGAAATAACATCAACAGATGAAGACGAAGCGAATGGAAGTACCCCCGGAGTCATAGCATGTTTAAATCGAGACGAAAGATCTCTCTCTCCCCCGCCTGCTTGCGAGGGGGAGGGGCAGTTTACACACACACGCAGCTGCTGCATGCAGCAACGCACACACAGGGAGGAGATGGCAGAGAGAATGCACTCCCCTGAAAACTCCCCTTGAATTCCTCCAGACTCAGAAAATGTAAAAGTTCACTTTTTGGAGATCCATAGAAAAAGGGTGAAAATGAAAAAAAGTATGCCACAGCATGGATTTGAACACGCGACCAACCACATCCAGGGGCGAGCGTTAACGCAGTGAGCCACTGGACCTGAGTACTCAAACATGCCTGCTTGTGCATCTTAGACACTCTGAATTCACTAAATGTACAACTTTTTCTCAATCAAAATGAACAAATCAGACATGAAATAACATCTACAGATCAAGACGAAGCGAATAGAAGCAGTCCCAGCCTCGTAGCTGTGAACAGCTGTGATTGCAGGAAAATGCTGTTACAAAGATTTCTCAGTATATCTCCGGGACTTTTCCCTGGCTTTACCACCGTCACAATGGACAAACGAGACATGAAATAACATCAACAGATCAAGACGAAGCGAATGGAAGTACCTTCGGAGTCATAGCATGTGTAAATCGAGACGAAATATCTCTCTCTCCCCCGCCTGCTTGCGATGGGGAGGGGCAGTTTACACACACACGCAGCTGTTGCATGCAGCAACGCACACACAGGGAGGAGATGGCAGAGAGAACGCACTCCCCTGAAAACTCCCCTTGAATTCCTCCAGACTCAGAAAATGTAAAAGTTCACTTTTTGGAGATCCATAGAAAAAGGGTGAACATGAATTTTGTTTTGCCACAGCATGGATTCGAACACGCGACCAACCGCATCCAGGGGCGAGCGTTAACGCAGTGAGCCACTGGACCTGAGTACTCAAACATGCCTGCTTGTGCAGCTTAGACACTCTGAATTCACTAAATGTACAACTTTTTCTCCATCAAAATGAACAAATGAGACATGAAATAACATCTACAGATCAAGACAAAGCGAATGGAAGCGGTCCCAGCCTCGTAGCTGTGAACAGCTGTGATCGCAGGAAAATGCTGTTCCAAAGATTTCTCAGTATATCTCCGGGACTTTTCCCTGGCTTTACCACCGTCACAATGGACAAACGAGACATGAAATAACATCAACAGATCAAGACGAAGCGAATGGAAGTACCCCCGGAGTCATAGCATGTGTAAATCGAGACGACAGATCTCTCTCTCCCCCGCCTGCTTGCGAGGGGGAGGGGCAGTTTACACACACACGCAGCTGCTGCATGCAGCAACGCACACACAGGGAGGAGATGGCAGAGAGAACGCACTCCCCTGAAAACTCCCCTTGAATTCCTCCAGACTCAGAAAATGTAAAAGTTCACTTTTTGGAGATCCATAGAAAAAGGGTGAACATGAATTTTGTTTTGCCACAGCATGGATTCGAACACGCGACCAACCGCATCCAGGGGCGAGCGTTAACGCAGTGAGCCACTGGACCTGAGTACTCAAACATGCCTGCTTGTGCAGCTTAGACACTCTGAATTCACTAAATGTACAACTTTTTCTCCATCAAAATGAACAAATGAGACATGAAATAACATCTACAGATCAAGACAAAGCGAATGGAAGCGGTCCCAGCCTCGTAGCTGTGAACAGCTGTGATCGCAGGAAAATGCTGTTCCAAAGATTTCTCAGTATATCTCCGGGACTTTTCCCTGGCTTTACCACCGTCACAATGGACAAACGAGACATGAAATAACATCAACAGATCAAGACGAAGCGAATGGAAGTACCCCCGGAGTCATAGCATGTGTAAATCGAGACGACAGATCTCTCTCTCCCCCGCCTGCTTGCGAGGGGGAGGGGCAGTTTACACACACACGCAGCTGCTGCATGCAGCAACGCACACACAGGGAGGAGATGGCAGAGAGAACGCACTCCCCTGAAAACTCCCCTTGAATTCCTCCAGACTCAGAAAATGTAAAAGTTCACTTTTTGGAGATCCATAGAAAAAGGGTGAACATGAATTTTGTTTGGCCACAGCATGGATTCGAACACGCGACCAACCGCATCCAGGGGCGAGCGTTAACGCAGTGAGCCACTGGACCTGAGTACTCAAACATGCCTGCTTGTGCAGCTTAGACACTCTGAATTCACTAAATGTACAACTTTTTCTCCATCAAAATGAACAAATGAGACATGAAATAACATCTACAGATCAAGACAAAGCGAATGGAAGCGGTCCCAGCCTCGTAGCTGTGAACAGCTGTGATCGCAGGAAAATGCTATTCCAAAGATTTCTCAGTATATCTCCGGGACTTTTCCCTGGCTTTACCACCGTCACAATGGACAAACGAGACATGAAATAACATCAACAGATCAAGACGAAGCGAATGGAAGTACCCCCGGAGTCATAGCATGTGTAAATCGAGACGACAGATCTCTCTCTCCCCCGCCTGCTTGCGAGGGGGAGGGGCAGTTTACACACACACGCAGCTGCTGCATGCAGCAACGCACACACAGGGAGGAGATGGCAGAGAGAACGCACTCCCCTGAAAACTCCCCTTGAATTCCTCCAGACTCAGAAAATGTAAAAGTTCACTTTTTGGAGATCCATAGAAAAAGGGTGAAAATGAAAAAAAGTATGCCACAGCATGGATTTGAACACGCGACCAACCGCATCCAGGGGCGAGCGTTAACGCAGTGAGCCACTGGACCTGAGTACTCAAACATGCCTGCTTGTGCAGCTTAGACACTCTGAATTCACTAAATGTACAACTTTTTCTCCATCAAAATGAACAAATGAGACATGAAATAACATCTACAGATCAAGACAAAGCGAATGGAAGCGGTCCCAGCCTCGTAGCTGTGAACAGCTGTGATCGCAGGAAAATGCTATTCCAAAGATTTCTCAGTATATCTCCGGGACTTTTCCCTGGCTTTACCACCGTCACAATGGACAAACGAGACATGAAATAACATCAACAGATCAAGACGAAGCGAATGGAAGTACCCCCGGAGTCATAGCATGTGTAAATCGAGACGACAGATCTCTCTCTCCCCCGCCTGCTTGCGAGGGGGAGGGGCAGTTTACACACACACGCAGCTGCTGCATGCAGCAACGCACACACAGGGAGGAGATGGCAGAGAGAACGCACTCCCCTGAAAACTCCCCTTGAATTCCTCCAGACTCAGAAAATGTAAAAGTTCACTTTTTGGAGATCCATAGAAAAAGGGTGAAAATGAAAAAAAGTATGCCACAGCATGGATTTGAACACGCGACCAACCGCATCCAGGGGCGAGCGTTAACGCAGTGAGCCACTGGACCTGAGTACTCAAACATGCCTACTTGTGCAGCTTAGACACTCTGAATTCACTAAATGTACAACTTTTTCTCCATCAAAATGAACAAATTATACATGAAATAACATCTATAGATCAAGACGAAGCGAATGGAAGCGGTCCCAGCCTCGTAGCTGTGAACAGCTGTGATCGCAGGAAAATGCTGTTTCAAAGATTTCTCAGTATATCTCCGGGACATTTCCCTGGCTTTACCACCGTCACAATGGACAAACGAGACATGAAATAACATCAACAGATCAAGACGAAGCGAATGGAAGTACCCCCGGAGTCATAGCATGTGTAAATCGAGACGAAAGATCTCTCTCTCCCCCGCCTGCTTGCGAGGGGGAGGGGCAGTTTACACACACACGCAGCTGCTGCATGCAGCAACGCACACACAGGGAGGAGATGGCAGAGAGAACGCACTCCCCTGAAAACTCCCCTTGAATTCATCCAGACTCAGAAAATGTAAAAGTTCACTGTTTGGAGATCCATAGAAAAAGGGTGAAAATGATTTTTTTTTGCCACAGCATGGATTCAAACACGCGACCAACCGCATCCAGGGGCGAGCGTTAACGCAGTGAGCCACTGGACCTGAGTACTCAAACATGCCTGCTTGTGCAGCTTACACACTCAATTCACTAAATGTACAACTTTTTCTCCATCAAAATGAACAAATGAGACATGAAATAACATCTACAGATCAAGACGAAGCGAATGGAAGCGGTCCCAGCCTCGTAGCTGTGAACAGCTGTGATCGCAGGAAAATGCTGTTATAAAGATTTCTCAGTATATCTCCGGGATATTTCCCTGGCTTTACCACCGTCCAAATGGACAAACGAGACATGAAATAACATCAACAGATCAAGACGAAGCGAATGGAAGTACCCCCGGAGTCATAGCATGTGTAAATCGAGACGACAGATATCTCTCTCCCCCGCCTGCTTGCGAGGGGGAGGGGCAGTTTACACACACACGCAGCTGCTGCATGCAGCAACGCACACACAGGGAGGAGATGGCAGAGAGAACGCACTCCCCTGAAAACTCCCCTTGAATTCCTCCAGACTCAGAAAATGTAAAAGTTCACTTTTTGGAGATCCATAGAAAAAGGGTGAAAATGAAAAAAAGTATGCCACAGCATGGATTCGAACACGCGACCAACCGCATCCAGGGGCGAGCGTTAACGCAGTGAGCCACTGGACCTGAGTACTCAAACATGCCTGCTTGTGCAGCTTAGACACTCTGAATTCACTAAATGTACAACTTTTTCTCCATCAAAATGAACAAATGAGACATGAAATAACATCTACAGATCAAGACGAAGCGAATAGAAGCGGTCCCAGCCTCGTAGCTGTGAACAGCTGTGATCGCAGGAAAATGCTGTTACAAAGATTTCTCAGTATATCTCCGGGACATTTCCCTGGCTTTACCACCGTCACAATGGACAAACGAGACATGAAATAACATCAACAGATCAAGACGAAGCGAATGGAAGTACCCCCGGAGTCATAGCATGTGTAAATCGAGACGAAAGATCTCTCTCTCCCCCGCCTGCTTGCGAGGGGGAGGGGCAGTTTACACACACACGCAGCTGCTGCATGCATCAACGCACACACAGGGAGGAGATGGCAGAGAGAACGCACTCCCCTGAAAACTCCCCTTGAATTCCTCCAGACTCAGAAAATGTAAAAGTTCACTTTTTGGAGATCCATAGAAAAAAGGTGAAAATGAAAAAAAGTATGCCACAGCATGGATTCGAACACGCGACCAACCGCATCCAGGGGCGAGCGTTAACGCAGTGAGCCACTGGACCTGAGTACTCAAACATGCCTGCTTGTGCATCTTAGACACTCTGAATTCACTAAATGTACAACTTTTTCTCAATCAAAATGAACAAATGAGACATGAAATAACATCTACAGATCAAGACGAAGCGAATAGAAGCAGTCCCAGCCTCGTAGCTGTGAACAGCTGTGATTGCAGGAAAATGCTGTTACAAAGATTTCTCAGTATATCTCCGGGACTTTTCCCTGGCTTTACCACCGTCACAATGGACAAACGAGACATGAAATAACATCAACAGATCAAGACGAAGCGAATGGAAGTACCCCCGGAGTCATAGCATGTGTAAATCGAGACGAAAAATCTCTCTCTCCCCCGCCTGCTTGCGAGGGGGAGGGGCAGTTTACACACACACGCAGCTGCTGCATGCAGCCACGCACACACAGGGAGGAGATGGCAGAGAGAACGCACTCCCCTGAAAACTCCCCTTGAATTCACCCAGACTCAGAAAATGTAAAAGTTCACTGTTTGGAGATCCATAGAAAAAGGGTGAAAATGATTTTTTTTTGCCACAGCATGGATTCAAACACGCGACCAACCGCATCCAGGGGCGAGCGTTAACGCAGCTAGCCACTGGACCTGAGTACTCAAATATGCCTACTTGTGCATCTTAGACACTCTGAATTCACTAAATGTACAACTTTTTCTCCATCAAAATGAACAAATGAGACATGAAATAACATCTCCAGATCAAGACAAAGCGAATGGAAGCGGTCCAAGCCTCGTAGATGTGAACAGCTGTGATCGCAGGAAAATGCTGTTACAAAGATTTATCAGTCTATCTCCGGGACATTTCCCTGGCTTTCCCACCGTCACAATGGACAAACGAGACATGAAATAACATCAACAGATCAAGACGAAGCGAATGGAAGTACCCCCGGAGTCATAGCATGTGTAAATCGAGACGAAACATCTCTCTCTCCCTCGCCTGCTTGCGAAGGGGAGGGGCAGTTTACACACACACACGCAGCTGCTGCATGCAGCAACGCACACAGAGGAAGGAGAAGGCAGAGAGAATGCACTCCCCTGAAAACTCCCCATGAATTCCTCCAGACTCAGAAAATGTAAAAGTTCACTTTTTGGAGATCCATAGACAAAAGGGTGAAAATGGAAAAAAGTATTCGAAAATAGTGCCTCATAAGGCGGCTAGAGTCCCTTGAAAACTCCCCTTGAATTCCTCCAGACTCAGAAAAAGTCAAAGTTGACTTTTTGGAGATCCATAGAAAAAGGGTGAAAATGAAAAAAAGTATGCCACAGCATGGATTCGAACACGCGACCAACCGCATCCAGGGCGAGCATTAACGCAGTGAGCCACTGGACCTGAGTACTCAAACATGCCTACTTTTGCATCTTAGACACTCTGAATTCACTAAATGTACAACTTGTTATCCATCAAAATGAACAAATGAGACATTAAATAACATCTACAGATCAAGACGAAGCGAATGGAAGCGGTCCCAGCCTTGTAGCTGTGAACAGCTGTGATCGCAGGAAAATGCTGTTACAAAGATTTCTCAGTATATCTCCGGGACATTTCCCTGGCTTTCCCACCGTCACAATGGACAAACGAGACATGAAATAACATCAACAGATCAAGACGAAGCGAATGGAAGTACCCCCGGAGTCATAGCATGTGTAAATCGAGACGAAACATCTCTCTCTCCCCCGCCTGCTTGCGAAGGGGAGGGGCAGTTTACACACACACACGCAGCTGCTGCATGCAGCAACGCACACACAGGGAGGAGATGGCAGAGAGAATGCACTCCCCTGAAAACTCCCCTTGAATTCCTCCAGACTCAGAAAATGTAAAAGTTCACTTTTTGGAGATCCATAGAAAAAGGGTGAAAATGGAAAAAAGTATTCGAAAATAGTGCCTCATAAGGCGGGTAGAGTCCCTTGAAAACGCCCCTTGAATTCCTCCAGACTCAGAAAAAGTCAAAGTTGACTTTTTGGAGATCAACAGAAAAAGGGTGAAAATGAAAAAAAGTATGCCACAGCATGGATTCGAACACGCGACCAACCGCATCCAGGGGCGAGCGTTAACGCAGTGAGCCACTGGACCTGAGTACTCAAATATGCCTACTTGTGCATCTTAGACACTCTGAATTCACTAAATGTACAACCTTTTCTCCATCAAAATGAACAAATGAGACATGAAATAACATCTCCAGATCAAGACAAAGCGAATGGAAGCGGTCCAAGCCTCGTAGATGTGAACAGCTGTGATCGCAGGAAAATGCTGTTACAAAGATTTATCAGTCTATCTCCGGGACATTTCCCTGGCTTTCCCACCGTCACAATGGACAAACGAGACATGAAATAACATCAACAGATCAAGACGAAGCGAATGGAGGTACCCCCGGAGTCATAGCATGTGTAAATTGAGACGAAACATCTCTCTCTCCCCCGCCTGCTTGCGAGAGGGAGGGGCAGTTTACACACACACACAGCCGCTGCATGCAGCAACGCACACACAGGGAGGAGATGGCAGAGAGAATGCACTCCCCTGAAAACTCCCCTTGAATTCCTCCAGACTCAGAAAATGTAAAAGTTCACTTTTTGGAGATCCATAGAAAAAGGGTGAAAATGGAAAAAAGTATTCGAAAATAGTGCCTCATAAGGCGGGTAGAGTCCCTTGAAAACGCCCCTTGAATTCCTCCAGGCTCAGAAAAAGTCAAAGTTGACTTTTTGGAGATCCATAGAAAAAGGGTGAAAATGAAAAAAAGTATGCCACAGCATGGATTCGAACACGTGACCAACCGCATCCAGGGGCGAGCGTTAACGCAGTGAGCCACTGGACCTGAGTACTCAAATATGCCTACTTGTGCATCTTAGACACTCTGAATTCACTAAATGTACAACTTTTTATCCATCAAAATGAACAAATGAGACATGAAATAACATATACAGATCAAGACGAAGCGAATGGAAGCGGTCCCAGCCTCGTAGCTGTGAACAGCTGTGATCGCAGGAAAATGCTGTTACAAAGATTTCTCAGTATATCTCCGGGACATTTCCCTAGCTTTCCCACCGTCACAATGGACAAACGAGACAGGAAATAACATCAACAGATCAAGACGAAGCGAATGGAAGTACCCCCGGAGTCATAGCATGTGTAAATCGAGACGAAACATCTCTCTCTCCCCCGCCTGCTTGTGAAGGGGAGGGGCAGTTTACACACACACACGCAGCTGCTGTATGCAGCAACGCACACAGAGGGAGGAGATGGCAGAGAGAATGCACTCCCCTGAAAACTCCCCATGAATTCCTCCAGACTCAGAACATGTAAAAGTTCACTTTTTGGAGATCCATAGAAAAAGGGTGAAAATGGAAAAAAGTATTCGAAAATAGTGCCTCATAAGGCGGGTAGAGTCCCTTGAAAACTCCCCTTGAATTCCTCCAGACTCAGAAAAAGTCAAAGTTGACTTTTTGGAGATCCATAGAAAAAGGGTGAAAATGAAAAAAAGTATGCCACAGCATGGATTCGAACAAGCGACCAACCGCATCCAGGGGCGAGCGTTAACGCAGTGAGCCACTGGACCTGAGTACTCAAATATGCCTACTTGTGCATCTTAGACACTCTGAATTCACTAAATGTACAACTTTTTATCCATCAAAATGAACAAATGAGACATGAAATAACATCTACAGATCAAGACGAAGCGAATGGAAGCGGTCCCACTCTCGTAGCTGTGAACAGCTGTGATCGCAGGAAAATGCTGTTACAAAGATTTATCAGTATATCTCCGGGACATTTCCCTAGCTTTCCCACCGTCACAATGGACAAACGAGACATGAAATAACATCAAAAGATCAAGACGAAGCGAATGGAAGTACCCCCGGAGTCATAGCATGTGTAAATCGAGACGAAACATCTCTCTCTCCCCCGCCTGCTTGCGAAGGGGAGGGGCAGTTTACACACACACACACGCAGCTGCTGCATGCAGCAACGCACACAGAGGGAGGAGATGGCAGAGAGAATGCACTCCCCTGAAAACTCCCCATGAATTCCTCCAGACTCAGAAAATGTAAAAGTTCACTTTTTGGAGATCCATAGAAAAAGGGTGAAAATGGAAAAAAGTATTCGAAAATAGTGCCTCATAAGGCGGGTAGAGTCCCTTGAAAACGCCCCTTGAATTCCTCCAGACTCAGAAAAAGTCAAAGTTGACTTTTTGGAGATCCATAGAAAAAGGGTGAAAATGAAAAAAAGTATGCCACAGCATGGATTCGAACACACGACCAACCGCATCCAGGGGCGAGCGTTAACGCAGTGAGCCACTGGACCTGAGTACTCAAATATGCCTACTTGTGCATCTTAGACACTCTGAATTCACTAAATGTACAACTTTTTATCCATCAAAATGAACAAATGAGACATTAAATAACATCTACAGATCAAGACGAAGCGAATGGAAGCGGTCCCAGCCTCGTAGCTGTGAACAGCTGTGATCGCAGGAAAATGCTGTTACAAAGATTTCTCAGTATATCCCCGGGACATTTCCCTAGCTTTCCCACCGTCACAATGGACAAACGAGACAGGAAATAACATCAACAGATCAAGACGAAGCGAATGGAAGTACCCCCGGAGTCATAGCATGTGTAAATCGAGACGAAACATCTCTCTCTCCCCCGCCTGCTTGTGAAGGGGAGGGGCAGTTTACACACACACGCAGCTGCTGCATGCAGCAACGCACACAGAGGGAGGAGATGGCAGAGAGAATGCACTCCCCTGAAAACTCCCCATGAATTCCTCCAGACTCAGAAAATGTAAAAGTTCACTTTTTGGAGATCCATAGAAAAAGGGTGAAAATGGAAAAAAGTATTCGAAAATAGTGCCTCATAAGGCGGGTAGAGTCCCTTGAAAACTCCCCTTGAATTCCTCCAGACTCAGAAAAAGTCAAAGTTGACCTTTTAGAGATCCATAGAAAAAGGGTGAAAATGAAAAAAAGTATGCCACAGTATGGATTCGAACACGCGACCAACCGCATCCAGGGGCGAGCATTAACGCAGTGAGCCACTGGACCTGAGTACTCAAACATGCCTACTTTTGCATCTTAGAAACTCTGAATTCACTAAATGTACAACTTGTTCTCCATCAAAATGAACAAATGAGACATGAAATAACATCTACAGATCAATACGAAGCGAATGGAAGCGGTCCCAGCCTCGTAGCTGTGAACAGCTGTGATCGCAGGAAAATGCTGTTTCAAAGATTTCTCAGTATATCTCCGGGACATTTCCCTGGCTTTGCCACCGTCACAATGGACAAACGAGACATGAAATAACATCAACAGATCAAGACGAAGCGAATGGAGGTACCCCCGGAGTCATAGCATGTGTAAATCGAGACGAAACATCTCTCTCCCCCGCCTGCTTGCGAAGGGGAGGGGCAGTTTACACACACACACGCAGCTGCTGCATGCAGCAACGCACACAGAGGGAGGAGATGGCAGAGAGAATGCACTCCCCTGAAAACTCCCCTTTGAATTCCTCCAGACTCAGAAAATGTAAAAGTTCACTTTTTGGAGATCCATAGAAAAAGGGTGAAAATGGAAAAAAGTATTCGAAAATAGTGCCTCATAAGGCGGGTAGAGTCCCTTGAAAACTCCCCTTGAATTCCTCCAGACTCAGAAAAAGTCAAAGTTGACTTTTTGGAGATCCATAGAAAAAGGGTGAAAATGAAAAAAAGTATGCCACAGCATGGACTCGAACACGCGACCAACCGCATCCAAGGGCGAGCGTTAACGCAGTGAGCCACTGGACCTGAGTACTCAAACATGCCTACTTGTGCATCTTAGAAACTCTGAATTCACTAAATGTACAACTTTTTCTCCATCAAAATGAACAAATGAGACATTAAATAACATCTACAGATCAAGACGAAGCGAATGGAAGCGGTCCCAGCCTTGTAGCTGTGAACAGCTGTGATCGCAGGAAAATGCTGTTACAAAGATTTCTCAGTATATCTCCGGGACATTTCCCTGGCTTTCCCACCGTCACAATGGACAAACGAGACAAGAAATAACATCAACAGATCAAGACGAAGCGAATGGAAGTACCCCCGGAGTCATAGCATGTGTAAATCGAGACGAAACATATCTCTCTCCCCCGCCTGCTTGCGTAGGGGATGGGCAGTTTACACACACATGCAGCTGCTGCATGCAGCAACGCACACACAGGGAGGAGATGGCAGAGAGAACGCACTCCCCTGAAAACTCCCCTTGAATTCCTCCAGACTCAGAAAATGTAAAAGTTCACTTTTTGGAGATCCATAGAAAAAGGGTGAAAATGGAAAAAAGTATTCGAAAATAGTGCCTCATAAGGCGGGTAGAGTCCCTTGAAAACTCTCCTTGAATTCCTCCAGACTCAGAAAAAGTCAAAGTTGACTTTTTGGAGATCCATAGAAAAAGGGTGAAAATGAAAAAAAGTATGCCACAGCATGGATTCGAACACGCGACCAACCGCTTCCAGGGGCGAGCGTTAACGCAGTGAGCCACTGGACCTGAGTACTCAAACATGCCTACTTTTGCATCTTAGACACTCTGAATTCACTAAATGTACAACTTTTTCTCCATCAAAATGAACAAATGAGACATGAAATAACATCTACAGATCAAGAAGAAGCGAATGGAAGCGGTCCCAGCCTCGTAGCTTTGAACAGCTGTGATCGCAGGAAAATGCTGTTACAAAGATTTCTCAGTATATCTCCGGGACATTTCCCTGGCTTTCCCACCGTCACAATGGACAAACGAGACATGAAATAACATCAACAGATCAAGACGAAGCGAATGGAAGTACCCCCGGAGTCATAGCATGTGTAAATTGAGACGAAACATCTCTCTCTCCCCCGCCTGCTTGCGAAGGGGAGGGGCAGTTTACACACACACACGCAGCTGCTGCATGCAGCAACGCACACACAGGGAGGAGATGGCAGAGAGAATGCACTCCCCTGAAAACTCCCCTTGAATTCCTCCAGACTCAGAAAATGTAAAAGTTCACTTTTTGGAGATCCATAGAAAAAGGGTGAAAATGACAAAAAAGTATTCGAAAATAGTGCCTCATAAGGCGGGTAGAGTCCCTTGAAAACTCCCCTTGAATTCCTCCAGACTCAGAAAAAGTCAAAGTTGACTTTTTGGAGATCCATAGAAAAAGGGTGAAAATGAAAAAAAGTATGCCACATCATGGATTCGAACACGCGACCAACCGCATCCAGGGGCGAGCGTTAACGCAGTGAGCCACTGGACCTGAGTACTCAAACATTCCTACTTTTGCATCTTAGACACTCTGAATTCACTAAATGTACAACTTCTTCTCCATCAAAATGAACAAATGAGACATGAAATAACATCTACAGATCAAGACGAAGCGAATGGAAGCAGTCCCAGCCTCGTAGCTTTGAACAGCTGTGATCGCAGGAAAATGCTGTTACAAAGATTTCTCAGTATATCTCCGGGACATTTCCCTGGCTTTCCCACCGTCACAATGGACAAACGAGACATGAAATAACATCAACAGATCAAGACGAAGCGAATGGAAGTACCCCCGGAGTCATAGCATGTGTAAATCGAGACGAAACATCTCTCTCTCCCCCGCCTGCTTGCGAAGGGGAGGGGCAGTTTACACACACACACGCAGCTGCTGCATGCAGCAACGCACACAGAGGGAGGAGATGGCAGAGAGAATGCACTCCCCTGAAAACTCCCCATGAATTCCTCCAGACTCAGAAAATGTAAAAGTTCACTTTTTGGAGATCCATAGAAAAAGGGTGAAAATGGAAAAAAGTATTCGAAAATAGTGCCTCATAAGGCGGGTAGAGTCCCTTGAAAACTCCCCTTGAATTCCTCCAGACTCAGAAAAAGTCAAAGTTGACTTTTTGGAGATCCATAGAAAAAGGGTGAAAATGAAAAAAAGTATGCCACAGCATGGATTCGAACACGCGACCAACCGCATCCAGGGGCGAGCGTTAACGCAGTGAGCCACTGGACCTGAGTACTCAAATATGCCTACTTGTGCATCTTAGACACTCTGAATTCACTAAATGTACAACTTTTTATCCATCAAAATGAACAAATTAGACATGAAATAACATCTACAGATCAAGACGAAGCGAATGGAAGCGGTCCCAGCCTCGTAGCTGTGAACAGCTGTGATCGCAGGAAAATGCTGTTACAAAGATTTCTCAGTATATCTCCGGGACATTTCCCTAGCTTTCCCACCGTCACAATGGACAAACGAGACAGGAAATAACATCAACAGATCAAGACGAAGCGAATGGAAGTACCCCCGGAGTCATAGCATGTGTAAATCGAGACGAAACATCTCTCTCTCCCCCGCCTGCTTGTGAAGGGGAGGGGCAGTTTACACACAAACACGCAGCTGCTGCATGCAGCAACGCACACAGAGGGAGGAGATGGCAGAGAGAATGCACTCCCCTGAAAACTCCCCATGAATTCCTCCAGACTCAGAAAATGTAAAAGTTCACTTTTTGGAGATCCATAGACAAAAGGGTGAAAATGGAAAAAAGTATTCGAAAATAGTGCCTCATAAGGCGGCTAGAGTCCCTTGAAAACTCCCCTTGAATTCCTCCAGACTCAGAAAAAGTCAAAGTTGACTTTTTGGAGATCCATAGAAAAAGGGTGAAAATGAAAAAAAGTATGCCACAGCATGGATTCGAACACGCGACCAACCGCATCCAGGGCGAGCATTAACGCAGTGAGCCACTGGACCTGAGTACTCAAACATGCCTACTTTTGCATCTTAGACACTCTGAATTCACTAAATGTACAACTTGTTATCCATCAAAATGAACAAATGAGACATTAAATAACATCTACAGATCAAGACGAAGCGAATGGAAGCGGTCCCAGCCTTGTAGCTGTGAACAGCTGTGATCGCAGGAAAATGCTGTTACAAAGATTTCTCAGTATATCTCCGGGACATTTCCCTGGCTTTCCCACCGTCACAATGGACAAACGAGACATGAAATAACATCAACAGATCAAGACGAAGCGAATGGAAGTACCCCCGGAGTCATAGCATGTGTAAATTGAGACGAAACATCTCTCTCTCCCCCGCCTGCTTGCGAAGGGGAGGGGCAGTTTACACACACACACGCAGCTGCTGCATGCAGCAACGCACACACAGGGAGGAGATGGCAGAGAGAATGCACTCCCCTGAAAACTCCCCATGAATTCCTCCAGACTCAGAACATGTAAAAGTTCACTTTTTGGAGATCCATAGAAAAAGGGTGAAAATGGAAAAAAGTATTCGAAAATAGTGCCTCATAAGGCGGGTAGAGTCCCTTGAAAACTCCCCTTGAATTCCTCCAGACTCAGAAAAAGTCAAAGTTGACTTTTTGGAGATCCATAGAAAAAGGGTGAAAATGAAAAAAAGTATGCCACAGCATGGATTCGAACACGCGACCAACCGCATCCAGGGGCGAGCATTAACGCATGAGCCACTGGACCTGAGTACTCAAACATGCCTACTTTTGCATCTTAGAAACTCTGAATTCACTAAATGTACAACCTTTTCTCCATCAAAATGAACAAATGAGACATTAAATAACATCTACAGATCAAGACGAAGCGAATGGAAGCGGTCCCAGCCTCGTAGCTGTGAACAGCTGTGATCGCAGGAAAAAGCTGTTACAAAGATTTCTCAGTATATCTCCGGGACATTTCCCTGGCTTTCCCACCGTCACAATGGACAAACGAGACATGAAATAACATCAACAGATCAAGACGAAGCGAATGGAGGTACCCCCGGAGTCATAGCATGTGTAAATCGAGACGAAACATCTCTCTCTCCCCCGCCTGCTTGCGAGGGGGAGGGGCAGTTTACACACACACGCAGCTGCTGCATGCAGCAACACACACATAGGGAGGAGATGGCAGAGAGAACGCACTCCCCTGAAAACTCCCCTTGAATTCCTCCAGACTCAGAAAATGTAAAAGATCACTTTTTGGAGATCCATAGAAAAAGGGTGAAAATGGAAAAAAGTATTCGAAAATAGTGCCTCATAAGGCGGGTAGAGTCCCTTGAAAACTCCCCTTGAATTCCTCCAGACTCAGAAAAAGTCAAAGTTGACTTTTTGGAGATCCATAGAAAAAGGGTGAAAATGAAAAAAAGTATGCCACAGCATGGATTCGAACACGCGACCAACCGCATCCAGGGGCGAGCGTTAACGCAGTGAGCCACTGGACATGAGTACTCAAACATGCCTACTTTTGCATCTTAGACACTCTGAATTCACTAAATGTACAACTTTTTATCCATCAAAATGAACAAATGAGACATGAAATAACATCTACAGATCAAGACGAAGCGAATGGAAGCGGTCCAAGTCTCGTAGCTGTGAACAGCTGTGATCGCAGGAAAATGCTGTTACAAAGATTTCTCAGTATATCTCCGGGACATTTCCCTGGCTTTCCCACAGTCACAATGGACAAATAAGACATGAAATAATATCAACAGATCAAGACGAAGCGAATGGAAGTACCCCCGGAGTCATAGCATGTGTAAATCGAGACGAAACATCTCTCTCTCCCCCGCCTGCTTGCGAAGGGGAGGGGCAGTTTACACACACACACACGCAGCTGCTGCATGCAGCAACGCACACAGAGGGAGGAGATGGCAGAGAGAATGCACTCCCCTGAAAACTCCCCTTGAATTCCTCCAGACTCAGAAAATGTAAAAGATCACTTTTTGGAGATCCATAGAAAAAGGGTGAAAATGGAAAAAAGTATTCGAAAATAGTGCCTCATAAGGCGGGTAGAGTCCCTTGAAAACTCCCCTTGAATTCCTCCAGACTCAGAAAAAGTCAAAGTTGACTTTTTGGAGATCCATAGAAAAAAGGGTGAAAATGAAAAAAAGTATGCCACAGCATGGATTCGAACACGCGACCAACCGCATCCAGGGGCGAGCGTTAACGCAGTGAGCCACTGGACATGAGTACTCAAACATGCCTACTTTTGCATCTTAGACACTCTGAATTCACTAAATGTACAACTTTTTATCCATCAAAATGAACAAATGAGACATGAAATAACATCTACAGATCAAGACGAAGCGAATGGAAGCGGTCCCAGCCTCGTAGCTGTGAACAGCTGTGATCGCAGGAAAATGCTGTTACAAAGATTTCTCAGTATATCTCCGGGACATTTCCCTGGCTTTCTCACCGACACAATGGACAAACGAGACATGAAATAACATCAACAGATCAAGACGAAGCGAATGGAGGTACCCCCGGAGTCATAGCATGTGTAAATCGAGACGAAACATCTCTCTCTCCACCGCCTGCTTGCGAGGGGGAGGGGCAGTTTACACACACACGCAGCTGCTGCATGCAGCAACACACACACAGGGAGGAGATGGCAGAGAGAACGCACTCCCCTGAAAACTCCCCTTGAATTCCTCCAGACTCAGAAAATGTAAAAGATCACTTTTTGGAGATCCATAGAAAAAGGGTGAAAATGGAAAAAAGTATTCGAAAATAGTGCCTCATAAGGCGGGTAGAGTCCCTTGAAAACTCCCCTTGAATTCCTCCAGACTCAGAAAAAGTCAAAGTTGACTTTTTGGAGATCCATAGAAAAAAGGGTGAAAATGAAAAAAAGTATGCCACAGCATGGATTCGAACACGCGACCAACCGCATCCAGGGGCGAGCGTTAACGCAGTGAGCCACTGGACATGAGTACTCAAACATGCCTACTTTTGCATCTTAGACACTCTGAATTCACTAAATGTACAACTTTTTCTCCATCAAAATGAACAAATGAGACATGAAATAACATCTACAGATCAAGACGAAGCGAATGGAAGCGGTCCCAGCCTCGTAGCTGTGAACAGCTGTGATCGCAGGAAAATGCTGTTACAAAGATTTCTCAGTATATCTCCGGGACATTTCCCTGGCTTTCTCACCGACACAATGGACAAACGAGACATGAAATAACATCAACAGATCAAGACGAAGCGAATGGAGGTACCCCCGGAGTCATAGCATGTGTAAATCGAGACGAAACATCTCTCTCTCCCCCGCCTGCTTGCGAGGGGGAGGGGCAGTTTACACACACACGCAGCTGCTGCATGCAGCAACACACACACAGGGAGGAGATGGCAGAGAGAACGCACTCCCCTGAAAACTCCCCTTGAATTCCTCCAGACTCAGAAAATGTAAAAGATCACTTTTTGGAGATCCATAGAAAAAGGGTGAAAATGGAAAAAAGTATTCGAAAATAGTGCCTCATAAGGCGGGTAGAGTCCCTTGAAAACTCCCCTTGAATTCCTCCAGACTCAGAAAAAGTCAAAGTTGACTTTTTGGAGATCCATAGAAAAAGGGTGAAAATGAAAAAAAGTATGCCACAGCATGGATTCGAACACGCGACCAACCGCATCCAGGGGCGAGCGTTAACGCAGTGAGCCACTGGACATGAGTACTCAAACATGCCTACTTTTGCATCTTAGACACTCTGAATTCACTAAATGTACAACTTTTTCTCCATCAAAATGAACAAATGAGACATGAAATAACATCTACAGATCAAGACGAAGCGAATGGAAGCGGTCCCAGCCTCGTAGCTGTGAACAGCTGTGATCGCAGGAAAATGCTGTTACAAAGATTTCTCAGTATATCTCCGGGACATTTCCCTGGCTTTCTCACCGACACAATGGACAAACGAGACATGAAATAACATCAACAGATCAAGACGAAGCGAATGGAGGTACCCCCGGAGTCATAGCATGTGTAAATCGAGACGAAACATCTCTCTCTCCCCCGCCTGCTTGCGAGGGGGAGGGGCAGTTTACACACACACGCAGCTGCTGCATGCAGCAACACACACACAGGGAGGAGATGGCAGAGAGAACGCACTCCCCTGAAAACTCCCCTTGAATTCCTCCAGACTCAGAAAATGTAAAAGATCACTTTTTGGAGATCCATAGAAAAAGGGTGAAAATGGAAAAAAGTATTCGAAAATAGTGCCTCATAAGGCGGGTAGAGTCCCTTGAAAACTCCCCTTGAATTCCTCCAGACTCAGAAAAAGTCAAAGTTGACTTTTTGGAGATCCATAGAAAAAGGGTGAAAATGAAAAAAAGTATGCCACAGCATGGATTCGAACACGCGACCAACCGCATCCAGGGGCGAGCGTTAACGCAGTGAGCCACTGGACATGAGTACTCAAACATGCCTACTTTTGCATCTTAGACACTCTGAATTCACTAAATGTACAACTTTTTCTCCATCAAAATGAACAAATAAGACATGAAATAACATCTACAGATCAAGACGAAGCGAATGGAAGCGGTCCAAGTCTCGTAGCTGTGAACAGCTGTGATCGCAGGAAAATGCTGTTACAAAGATTTCTCAGTATATCTCCGGGACATTTCCCTGGCTTTCCCACAGTCACAATGGACAAACGAGACATGAAATAACATCAACAGATCAAGACGAAGCAAATGGAAGTACCCCCGGAGTCATAGCATGTGTAAATCAAGACGAAACATCTCTCTCTCCCCCGCCTGCTTGCGAAGGGGAGGGGCAGTTTACACACACACACACGCAGCTGCTGCATGCAGCAACGCACACAGAGGGAGGAGATGGCAGAGAGAATGCACTCCCCTGAAAACTCCCCTTGAATTCCTCCAGACTCAGAAAATGTAAAAGTTCACTTTTTGGAGATCCATAGAAAAAGGGTGAAAATGGAAAAAAGTATTCGAAAATAGTGCCTCATAAGGCGGGTAGAGTCCCTTGAAAACTCCCCTTGAATTCCTCCAGACTCAGAAAAAGTCAAAGTTGACTTTTTGGAGATCCATAGAAAAAGGGTGAAAATGAAAAAAAGTATGCCACAGCATGGATTCGAACACGCGACCAACCGCATCCAGGGGCGAGCGTTAACGCAGTGAGCCACTGGACATGAGTACTCAAACATGTCTACTTTTGCATCTTAGACACTCTGAATTCACTAAATGTACAACTTTTTATCCATCAAAATGAACAAATGAGACATGAAATAACATCTACAGATC